>NC_090937.1:1060010662-1060323940 GCF_040938575.1 Ambystoma mexicanum | reverse complement strand
TTATGCCCCGTGTCTCTCTCCTGTTCCCCCCCACCCCCCCTCTCATGCCCCGTGTCTCTCTCCTGTTGTCCCCCACTCCCCAGTCATGCCCCGTGTCTCCCTGCTGTTGCCCCCCACCCCCCACTCATGCCCAGTGTCTATCTGCTGTTGCCCCCCTACCCCCGCTCATCCCCCGTGTCTCCCTGCTCTTGCCCCCCACCCCCCGGTCATGCCCCGTGTCTCCCTGCTGTTGCCCCCCACCCCCCACTCATGCCCCGTGTCTCTCCCCTGTTACCCCCCACCCCCCTCTCATGCCCTGTGTCTCCCTCATGTTCCCCCCACCCCCGCTCATGCCCCGTGTCTCTCTCCTGTTACACCCCACTCCCTCTCATGCCCCGTGTCTCTCTCCTGTTCCCCCCACCCCCCGGTCATGCCCCGTGTCTCCCTGCTGTTGCCCCTCCACCCCCCTGCTCATTGCCGTGTCTCTTTCCTGTTACCCCCACCCCCCGCTCATGCCCTGTGTCCTCTATCCTGTTACCCCCCACCCACCTCTCATGCCCCGTGTCTCTCTCCTGTTGCCCCCCACCCCCCGGTCATGCCCCGTGTCTCCCTGCTGTTGCCCCCCCACTCATGCCCCGTGTCTCTCTCCTGTTACCCCCCCACCCCCGGTCATGCCCTGTGTCTGCCTACTGTTGCCTCCCACCCACCGCTCATGCCCAGTGTCTCTCTTCTGTTCCCCCCACCCCCGCACATGCCTTGTGTATCTCACCTGTTGCCCCCACCCCCCTCTCATGCCCTGTGTCGCCTTCGTGTTCCCCCCACCCCCTGCTCATGCCCCGTGTCTCTCTCCTGTTCCCCCACCCCCGGTCATGCCCCATGTCTCCCTGCTGTTGCCCCCCACCCCCCTGCCCATGCCCCGTGTCTCTCTCATGTTACCCCCCACCCCCCACTCATGCCCTGTGTCTCTCTACTGTTACCCCCCACACCCCTCTCATGCCCCGTGTCTCTCTCCTGTTGCCCTCCACCCCCCAGTCATGCCCCGTGTCTCCCTGGTGTTGCCCCCCACCCCCCACTCATGCCCCGTGTCTCTCTCCTGTTACCCTCCACCCCCCAGGTCATGCCCTGTGTCTCTCACCTGTTGCCCCCCCACCCCACTCTCATGTCCCGTGTCTCCCTCTCCCTGCTGTTGCCCCCCACCCCCCGTTCATGCCCAGTGTCTACCTGTTGTTGCCCCCCACCGCCCGCTCATGCCCCGTGTCTCTCTCCTGTTACCCCCCACCCCCTCCCATGCCCCGTGTTTCCCTAGTGTTCTCCCCCACCCCCTGCTCATGCCCCGTGTCTCCCTGCTGTTGCCCCCTACCCCCTCTCATGCCCTGTGTCTCTCTCCTTTTACCCCCCACCCCCCTCTCATGCCCTGTGTCTCTCTCCTGTTCCCCCCAGCCCCCGGTCATGCCCCATGTCTTCCTGCTGTTGCCCCCCACCACGGCTCATGCCCCATGTCTCTCTCCTGTTACCCCCCACCCCCTGCTCATGCCCCATGTCTCCCTGCTGTTGCCCCCCACCCCCTGCTCATGCCCCGTGTCTCTCTCCTGTTACCCCCCACCCCCCTCTCATGCCCTGTGTCTCTCTCCTGTTGCCCCCTACCCCCCAGTCATGCCCCGTGTCTCCCTGCTGTTGCTCCCCATCCCCCACTCATGTCCCGTGTCTCTCTCCTGTTACCCCCACCCCCCGGTCATGCTCCATGTCTACCTGCTGTTGCTCCCGTAACCCCGCTCATGCCCAGTGTCTCTCTCCTGTTCCCCCAACCCCTGTTCATGCCCTGTGTCTCTCACCTGTTTCCCCCACCACCCGCTTATGCCCCGTGTCTCCCTGCTGTTGCCCCCACCCCCGCTCATGCCCCGTGTCTCTCTCCTGTTACCCCCCTCTCATGCTCCGTGTCTCCCTGCTGTTGCCCCCCACCCCCCACTCATGCCCCGTGTCTCTCTCCTGTTACCTTCACCCCCCTCTCAAGCCCCGTGTCTCTCTCCTGTTGCTCCCCACCCCCCGGTCATGCCCCGTGTCTCCCTGCTGTTGCCCCCCACCCCCCGCTCATGCCCCGTGTCTCTCTCCTGTTACCCCCCACCCCTGGTCATGCCCGGTGTCTCCCTGCTGTTGTCCCCCACACCTCGCTCATGCCCTGTGTCTCTCTCCAGTGTCCCCACCCCCTGCTCATGCCTCGTGTCTCCCCTGTTTCCCCCCACCCCCCCGCTCAGCCCCGTGACTCCCTGTTGTTGCCCCCCACCCCCGCTCATGCCCCTTATCTCTCTCCTGTTACCCCCCCACCCCCTCTCATGCCCCGTGTCTCTCTCCTGTTGCCCCCCACTCCCCAGTCATGCCCCGTGTCTCCCTGCTGTTGCCCACCACCCCCGTTCATGCCCCGTGTCTCTCCCCTGTTGCCCCCCACCCCCGCTCATGCCCCGTGTCTCCCTGCTGTTGCCCCCCACCCCCCAGTCATGCCCCGTGTCTCCCTGCTGTTGCCCCCACCCCACTCTCATGCCCCGTGTCTCCCCTCTGTTGCCCCCCACCCCCCGCTCATGCCCCGTGTCTCTCTCATGTTACCCCCCAGGCCCCACTCATGCCCCGTGTCTCCCTCGTGTTCCCCCACCCCCGCTCATGCCCCATGTCTCCCTGCTGTAGCCCCTCACGCCCCGTTCATGCCCTGTGTCCCTCTCCTGTTACTCCCCCACGCCCCTCTCATGCTTCGTGTCTCTCTCCTGTTACCCCCCACCCCCTCTCATGCCCTGTGTCTCCCTCGTGTTCCCTCCACTGCCCGCTCATGCCCCGTGTCTCCCTGCTGTTGCCCTCACCCCCTTCTCATGCCCCGTGCCTCTCTCTCCGTTACCCCCCACCCCCTCTCATGTCCCGTGTCCCTCTCCTGTTGCCCCAAAACCCCCAGTCATGCCCCGTGTCTCCCTGCTGTTGCCCCCACCCCCACTCATGCCCTGTGTCTCTCTTCTGTTACCCCCCACCCCCCGGTCATGCCCCGTGTCTCCCTGCTGTTGCCTCCCACCCCCCGCTCATGCCCCGTGTCTCTCTCCTGTTCCATCCACCCCCCGCTCATGCCCTGTGTCTCTCACCTGTTGACCCCACCCCCGCTCATGCCCCATGTCTCCCTGCTGTTACCCCCACCCCCTGCTCATGCCCGGTGTCTCTCTCCTGTTGCCCCCCACCCCCGGTCATGCCCCGTGTCTCCCTGCTGTTACCCCCCACCCCCCTCTCATGCCCCGTGTCTCTCTCCTGTTGCTCCCCACCCCCAGTCATGCCTCGTGTCTCCCTGCTGTTCCCCCACCCCCCACTCATGCTCCGTGTCTCTCTCCTGTTACCCCCCACACCCCCGGTCATGCCCCGTGTCTCCCTGCTGTTGCCTCCCACCCCCGCTCATGCCCCGTGTCTCTCTCCTGTTCCCCCCACCCCCTGCTCATGCCCCGTGTCTCTCCCCTTTTCCCCTCCACCCCCCGCTCATGCCCCGTGTCTCCCTGATGTTGCCCCCACCCCCAGCTCATGCCCCGTGTCTCTCTCCTGTTACCCCCACCGCCCTCTCATGCCTCTTGTTTCCCTGCTGTTGCCCCCGCTCATGCCCCGTGTCTCCCTGCTGTTGCCCACCGCTCATGCTCCGTGTCTTCCTCCTTTTGCCCCCCACCCCCCGCTCATGCCCCGTGTCTCTCTCCTGTTCCCCCACCCCCCGCTCATGCCTCGTGTCTCCCCTGTTCCCCCCGCCCCCGCTCATGCCCCATGTCTCCCTGATGTTGCCCCCACCCCTCGCTCATGCCCCGTGTCTCTCTCCTGTTACCCCCCACCCGCCTCTCATGCCCCGTGTCTCCCTCCTGTTGCCCCCCACCCCCCGCTCAGCCCCGTGACTCCCTGTTGTTGCCCCCCACCCCCGCTCATGCCCCTTATCTCTCTCCTGCTACCCCCTCACCCCCTCTCATGCCCCCTGTCTCTCTCCTGTTTCCCCCACCCCCCTCTCATGCCCCGTGTCTCTCTCCTGTTGCCCCCCACTCCCCAGTTATGCCATGTGTCTCCCTGCTGTTGCCCCCCACCCCCCGCTCATGCCCCGTGTCTCTCCCCTGTTGCCCCCCACCCCCGCTCATGCTCCGTGTCTCCCTGCTGTTGCCCCCCAACCCCCGGTCATGCCCCGTGTCTCCCTGCTGTTGCACCCACCCCACTCTCATGCCCTGTGTCTCCCTGCTGTTGCCCCCCACCCCCCACTCATGCCCCGTGTCTCTCTCATGTTACCCCCTAGCCCCCTCTCATGCCCCGTGTCTCCCTCGTTTTCCCCCACCCCCCGCTCATGCCCCATGTCTCCCTACTGTAGCCCCTCACGCCCCGCTCATGCCCTGTGTCCCTTTCCTGTTACTCCCCCATGCCCCTCTCATGCTTCGTGTCTCTCTCCTGTCACCCCCCACCCCCTCTCATGCCCTGTGTCTCCCTCGTGTTCCCTCCACTGCCCGCTCATGCCCCATGTCTCCCTGCTGTTGCCCCTCACCCCCTTCTCATGCCCCGTGCCTCTCTCTCCTGTTACCCCCACCCCCCTCTCATGCCCTGTGTCTCTCTCCTGTTGCCCCAAAACCCCCAGTCATGCCCTGTGTCTCCCTGCTGTTGCCCCCACCCCCCACTCATGCCCTGTGTCTCTCTTCTGTTACCCCCCACCCCCGGTCATGCCCCGTGTCTCCCTGCTGTTGCCTCCCACCCACCGCTCATGCCCCGTGACTCTCCTCTCCTGTTCCCTCCACCCCCCGCTCATGCCCTGTGTCTCTCACCTGTTGACTTCACCCCCGCTCATGCCCCATGTCTCCCTGCTGTTGCCCCCACCCCCTGCTCATGCCCGGTGTCTCTCTCCTGTTGCCCCCCACCCCCCGGTCATGCCCCGTGTCTCCCTGCTGTTACCCCCCACCCCCCGCTCATGCTCCATGTCTCTCTCCTGTTACCCCCCACCCCCCTCTCATGCCCCGTGTCTCTCTCCTGTTACCCCCCATACCCCCGGTCATGCCCTGTGTCTCCCTGCTGTTGCCCCCACCCCCGCTCATGCCCCGTGTCTCTCTTCTGTTCCCCCCACCCCCTGCTCATGCCCCGTGTCTCTCCCCTTTTCCCCCCCACCCCCCGCTCATGCCCCGTGTCTCCCTGATGTTGCCCCCACCCCTCGCTCATGCCCCGTGTCTTTCTCCTGTTACCCCCACTGCCCTCTCATGCCCCGTGTCTCCCTCCTGTTACCCTCACCCCCGCTCATGCCCCATGTCTCCCTGCTGTAGCCCCTCACGCCCCGTTCATGCCCTGTGTCCCTCTCCTGTTACTCCCCCACGCCCCTCTCATGCTTCGTGTCTCTCTCCTGTTACCCCCCACCCCCTCTCATGCCCTGTGTCTCCCTCGTGTTCCCTCCACTGCCCGCTCATGCCCCGTGTCTCCCTGCTGTTGCCCTCACCCCCTTCTCATGCCCCGTGCCTCTCTCTCCGTTACCCCCCACCCCCTCTCATGTCCCGTGTCCCTCTCCTGTTGCCCCAAAACCCCCAGTCATGCCCCGTGTCTCCCTGCTGTTGCCCCCACCCCCACTCATGCCCTGTGTCTCTCTTCTGTTACCCCCCACCCCCCGGTCATGCCCCGTGTCTCCCTGCTGTTGCCTCCCACCCCCCGCTCATGCCCCGTGTCTCTCTCCTGTTCCATCCACCCCCCGCTCATGCCCTGTGTCTCTCACCTGTTGACCCCACCCCCGCTCATGCCCCATGTCTCCCTGCTGTTACCCCCACCCCCTGCTCATGCCCGGTGTCTCTCTCCTGTTGCCCCCCACCCCCGGTCATGCCCCGTGTCTCCCTGCTGTTACCCCCCACCCCCCTCTCATGCCCCGTGTCTCTCTCCTGTTGCTCCCCACCCCCAGTCATGCCCCGTGTCTCCCTGCTGTTCCCCCACCCCCCACTCATGCTCCGTGTCTCTCTCCTGTTACCCCCCACACCCCCGCTCATGCCCCGTGTCTCTCTCCTGTTCCCCCCACCCCCTGCTCATGCCCCGTGTCTCTCCCCTTTTCCCCTCCACCCCCCGCTCATGCCCCGTGTCTCCCTGATGTTGCCCCCACCCCCAGCTCATGCCCCGTGTCTCTCTCCTGTTACCCCCACCGCCCTCTCATGCCTCTTGTTTCCCTGCTGTTGCCCCCGCTCATGCCCCGTGTCTCCCTGCTGTTGCCCACCGCTCATGCTCCGTGTCTTCCTCCTTTTGCCCCCCACCCCCCGCTCATGCCCCGTGTCTCTCTCCTGTTCCCCCACCCCCCGCTCATGCCTCGTGTCTCCCCTGTTCCCCCCGCCCCCGCTCATGCCCCATGTCTCCCTGATGTTGCCCCCACCCCTCGCTCATGCCCCGTGTCTCTCTCCTGTTACCCCCCACCCGCCTCTCATGCCCCGTGTCTCCCTCCTGTTGCCCCCCACCCCCCGCTCAGCCCCGTGACTCCCTGTTGTTGCCCCCCACCCCCGCTCATGCCCCTTATCTCTCTCCTGCTACCCCCTCACCCCCTCTCATGCCCCCTGTCTCTCTCCTGTTTCCCCCACCCCCCTCTCATGCCCCGTGTCTCTCTCCTGTTGCCCCCCACTCCCCAGTTATGCCATGTGTCTCCCTGCTGTTGCCCCCCACCCCCCGCTCATGCCCCGTGTCTCTCCCCTGTTGCCCCCCACCCCCGCTCATGCTCCGTGTCTCCCTGCTGTTGCCCCCCAACCCCCGGTCATGCCCCGTGTCTCCCTGCTGTTGCACCCACCCCACTCTCATGCCCTGTGTCTCCCTGCTGTTGCCCCCCACCCCCCACTCATGCCCCGTGTCTCTCTCATGTTACCCCCTAGCCCCCTCTCATGCCCCGTGTCTCCCTCGTTTTCCCCCACCCCCCGCTCATGCCCCATGTCTCCCTACTGTAGCCCCTCACGCCCCGCTCATGCCCTGTGTCCCTTTCCTGTTACTCCCCCATGCCCCTCTCATGCTTCGTGTCTCTCTCCTGTCACCCCCCACCCCCTCTCATGCCCTGTGTCTCCCTCGTGTTCCCTCCACTGCCCGCTCATGCCCCATGTCTCCCTGCTGTTGCCCCTCACCCCCTTCTCATGCCCCGTGCCTCTCTCTCCTGTTACCCCCACCCCCCTCTCATGCCCTGTGTCTCTCTCCTGTTGCCCCAAAACCCCCAGTCATGCCCTGTGTCTCCCTGCTGTTGCCCCCACCCCCCACTCATGCCCTGTGTCTCTCTTCTGTTACCCCCCACCCCCGGTCATGCCCCGTGTCTCCCTGCTGTTGCCTCCCACCCACCGCTCATGCCCCGTGACTCTCCTCTCCTGTTCCCTCCACCCCCCGCTCATGCCCTGTGTCTCTCACCTGTTGACTTCACCCCCGCTCATGCCCCATGTCTCCCTGCTGTTGCCCCCACCCCCTGCTCATGCCCGGTGTCTCTCTCCTGTTGCCCCCCACCCCCCGGTCATGCCCCGTGTCTCCCTGCTGTTACCCCCCACCCCCCGCTCATGCTCCATGTCTCTCTCCTGTTACCCCCCACCCCCCTCTCATGCCCCGTGTCTCTCTCCTGTTACCCCCCATACCCCCGGTCATGCCCTGTGTCTCCCTGCTGTTGCCCCCACCCCCGCTCATGCCCCGTGTCTCTCTTCTGTTCCCCCCACCCCCTGCTCATGCCCCGTGTCTCTCCCCTTTTCCCCCCCACCCCCCGCTCATGCCCCGTGTCTCCCTGATGTTGCCCCCACCCCTCGCTCATGCCCCGTGTCTTTCTCCTGTTACCCCCACCGCCCTCTCATGCCCCGTGTCTCCCTCCTGTTACCCTCACCCCCGCTCATGCCCTGTGTCTCTCTCCTGTTACCCCCCTCTTATGCCCCGTGTCTCTCTCCTGTTCCCCCCACCCCCCTCTCATGCCCCGTGTCTCTCTCCTGTTGTCCCCCACTCCCCAGTCATGCCCCGTGTCTCCCTGCTGTTGCCCCCCACCCCCCACTCATGCCCAGTGTCTATCTGCTGTTGCCCCCCTACCCCCGCTCATCCCCCGTGTCTCCCTGCTCTTGCCCCCCACCCCCCGGTCATGCCCCGTGTCTCCCTGCTGTTGCCCCCCACCCCCGGTCATGCCTCTTGTTTCCCTGCTGTTGCCCCCGCTCATGCCCCGTGTCTCCCTGCTGTTGCCCCCGCTCATGCTCCGTGTCTTCCTCCTTTTGCCCCCCACCCCCCGCTCATGCCCCGTGTCTCTCTCCTGTTCCCCCACCCCCCGCTCATGCCTCGTGTCTCTCCTGTTCCCCCCCGCCCCCCGCTCATGCCCCATGTCTCCCTGATGTTGCCCCCACCCCTCGCTCATGCCCCGTGTCTCTCTCCTGTTACCTCCCACCCGCCTCTCATGCCCCGTGTCTCCCTCCTGTGCCCCCCACCCCCCGGTCATGCTCCGTGTCTCTCTCCTGTTACCCCCCACCCCCGGTCATGCCCCGTGGTTCTCTGCTGTTGCACCCCACCGCCCTCTCATGCCGCATGTCTCCCTGCTGTTGCCCCTGCTCATGCTCTGTGTCTCTCTCCTGTTGCCCCCCACCCCCCGGTCATGCCCCGTGTCTCCCTGCTGTTGCCCCCCACCCCCGGTCATGCCCTGTGTCTCTCTGCCGTTGCCCCCCACCCCCCGCTCATGCCCTGTGTCTCTCTCCTGTTGCCCCCCACACCCCGCTCATGCCCCGTGTCTTCCTCCTTTTCCCCCCACCCCCCGCTCATGCCCCGTGTCTCTCTCCTGTTCCCCCACCCCCTGCTCATGACTCGTGTCTCCCCTGTTCCCCCTCCACCCCCGCTCATGCCCAATGTCTCCCTGATGTTGCCCCCCACCCCTCGCTCATGCCCCGTGTCTCTCTCCTGTTACCCCCCACCCCCCTCTCATGCCCCGTGTCTCCCTCCTGTTGCCCCCCCATACCCCGGTCATGCCCTGTGTCTCTCTCCTGTTACCCCCCACCCCCGGTCATGCCCCGTGGTTCTCTGCTGTTATCCCCCAGCCCCCCTCTCATGCCCCGTGTCTCCCTGTCCCTGCTGTTTCCCCTCTCATGCTCTGTGTCTCTCTCCTGTTGCCCCCACCCCCCGGTCATGCCCCGTGTCTCCCTGCTGTTGCCCCCCACCCCGGTCATGCCCCGTGTCTCTCTTCTGTTGCCCCCCACCCCCCGCTCATGCCCCGTGTCTCTCTTTTGTTACCCCCCTCTCATGCCCCGTGTCTCCCTCATTTTCCCCCCACCCCCCGCTCATGCCCTGTGTCTCCCTGCTGTTGCCCCTACCCCCCACTCATGCCCTGTGTCTGTCTCCTGTTACCCCCCACCCCCTGCTCATGCCCCATGTCTCTCTCCTGTTACCCCCCACCCCCCTCTCATGCCCCGTGTCTCTCTCCTGTTGCCCCCCACCCCGGTCATGCCCCGTGTCTCCCTCCTGTTGCCCCCAACCCCGCTCATGCCCCGTGTCTCTCTTCTGTTACCCCCCACCCCCCTCTCATGCCCCGTGCCTCTCTCCTGTTACCCCCACCCCCCTCTCATGCCCCATGTCTCTCTTTTGTTCCCCCACCCCCCGCTCATGCCCCGTGTCTCTCTCCTGTTACCCCCTACCCCCTCTCATGCCCCATGTCTCTCTCCTGTTGCCCCCCACCCCTGCTCATGCCCCGTGTCTCCCTGCTGTTGCCCCCACCCCCGCTCATGCCCCGTGTCTCCCTGCTGTTGCCCCCCACCCCCTGCTCATGCCCCGTGTCTCTCTCCTGTTACCCCGTTCATGCCCCGTGTCTCCCTGCTGTTTCCACCCGCTCATGCCCCACCATGTCTCCCTGCTGTTGCTCCCACCCCCCGCTCATGCCCCGTGTCTCCCTCCTGTTACCCTCACCCCCGCTCATGCCCTGTGTCTCTCTCCTGTTACCCCCCACCCCCCTCTTATGCCCCGTGTCTCCCTCCTGGTCCCCCCTACCCATGCCCTGTTGTGTTCTCTTTATACACCCCGCCTTCCCTTTCCATGGTGTTCATCTTGGTAAAAGATTTTCCTTCCTACACCGGGACGCCGCTGGCATTCCGGTTTGGGAAGAAACATCTTTTTTTTACCACCCCGGCTTCCCACTTTGAGAACCTAGGATGCTAGTGGTCTTCATCCATTGAAAATGACATTATGGTTACGTTGCACTAATAAAAAACTATGACATTCAATTAAAAAATGTGTTAAAGAGACGTTATGGTTAAGTTGCACTAATAAAAACCTATGAAAATCAATGAAAAAAGTTTGTTAAAGGGAAGTTATGGTAAAGTTGCACTAATAGAAACCAATGAAATTCAGTGAAAAAACTTTGTTAAAGGGACGTTATGGTAGTTGCGCTATTAAAAACCTATGAAATTCAGTGAAAAAACTTTGTTAAAGGGACGTTATTGTTAAGTTGCGCTACTAAAAACCTATGAAATTCAGTGAAAAAACATTGTTAAAGGGACGTTATGGTTCCAAGTAAAACCGAAAAACCCTTGAAATTCGCCAGTTATGGTAAGCTAAGCAACCATAACTCGCGCCACCACCGTGCACTGCTAAGCCTAACACCCAGGACATCAAAGATGACATCACAAATGGAAGCATCCAGCTTTGAGCAACTGCTTCAAGCTGAGTCAATAGGAATCCATGTAAATGCCTCTCGCCATGCACGTACATTCCTGGATGCATTCACGATTGCTTTCACTTGAAAGTACAATTAATGCATGGAACCCAAGAGCTTTTCTTGCAATAGTTGTGCCACCCATCAGATTTGCCTGGTGGGGACTGCTTTGCATAACATTGCACACGTCTGTGCAATTAGATTTAGAAATGGAGTCCCTATTTGTCAAGGAATGAGTTTCCGGCCTTTCTTTCTATTGTTTTTTTTATTTTTCACGTATGCTGTTTATGAGCCTAGGTTTCTTGCCTTTCTGACCAGTCATGAATGCATTATAGTGATTTAAGAAAGTTACGGCATGTAAAGAATGTTGTATTTGACCTGCTACCGTGCAAACAAGGTGAGAGATGCCACCACCTTCCTGCTCTACTAGCACTCTGCTTGTAATGTGTAATGTACACTTCTATAGCCCCTGTAGCCCGCAGGCATCAGGGCGCGTTAACGAAGACAAAAACACAAACTATCAAGGGTCTTGCAGAGACAGCTAGAGAGGCTTAGAATCTAGAGAAGGGGATTACTTAAATAGATGAGTCTTCAGGAGTTTTCGAAATTGTAAGTGGTTCTCCTGTAGTCCTGTACTTTGGAGTGACTGTAGTCTGGGGATTGACATGAGCCGTAACATACTGTTCAGGGAGGGATCCATGCTTCTGCTGTCAGATGTGCCTATTCTCCAGGGAATGCTTCTTTCCACTTCTGCATGCCACTACTGGTCATTATCCCGCTATCCATGTTTGGAATACTGATGTGTACAAATGCCTCTGCTCTCCGTTCTTCCATTATAGTGGGAAGCCTCTCTTGGGAAGCCGGTCTTGGAAGGTTTCATAAATCAGTGTTTGAGGCAGCAAAAACAATTCCAGTCCTGAGGCGATGCTCTCTTACAGCCCCAGAACATACCTGCAACTGGAGAGCGTTGGGCCATTCACCCGTAAAGCTGAACCTCTGCACACTGCTGCTTGCCCATGTACTCGGGTAAGAGCATTCCCTGTTCAGCCAAACTTAAATGATAAATAGCAACACGTATCAGACTGTCAATTCAACTATTGTAGTTGTAAACAATCTTTTAACTGCCAGGCTATTATGCAAGTTTATTCAAAAAGGACGAGCATACTCGTCCTTGGCACTTAATGGGATAACATAGGGCGTTTCCATTGCACCGTCACCTAAATCTACTCAAACTACTACAGTGTGTTTGGTCGGAAATAGGTGGGACATATCACAACATTCTCCAGCTTGAGTCAAGCCTCTCGGATAAGTGACCACTTTCGCAAAGGGCATTGATGAGCTTTTCAAGGTACTTATCTAATTGTCATCAAAAAGATTAGCAACCCACGCTAATTTGGGTGCACGTTGTGCATTAACATGAGGCGATGTAAAATATTTGGGACATTGATAGTTGCGTTTATGACGCCAGGGTTGGACTGGGGCATAAAATTGTCTGAGACACCAGGCACGGGTAGTATAGCTCAGTGTCAACGTGCTCGTCTTTGAGGCAGGAGAACGCAGAGCAAAACAGGTTTGCTCATCTTGGAAGCAAGACAACGCAGAGCAGCACAGACTTGCTCGACTTAGAATCAAGACAACGCAGAGCAACACAGGTTTGTTCGTCTTAGAAGCAAGACAACGCAGAACAGCACAGGTTTGAAACCCACGTCCGTGCTTAGAAACCTTTTCGTTATTAAGCGCATTATAAAAAAATAATTAATAATAATAATGAAAAAGTGGCCCACAGTTGAGAATGCAATTCATTACTTTTGTGACACGCAGTTTGAATAGTACCCAAGGGAAGTTAATTGATAAAATGTAATGCCAGTTGTGCATTTTAAAGAATATTTATCAGCAACACTGGTCAAAACTACTAGCCGCATGGTGAAGTAACTCATCAAACTGTCCCACGTTGGCAAAAAAAGTGGGCCACTTTGAGCAAAGAAACGAGGCCACACTGGCATTTTCCATTTTTGGTGCAGGCATTGCCCTATCAGCCATTCTGAGCCTGCATGACGCTCGAGGTATGTTACAGAAAGTATTTATTTCATCTTGTCACCTCAACAAAGCTTAATTTAACATGCATTGGCGATAAAGAAAGGTTTGAGAAGGGTAAAACAGACATGCACATATTTACTTGTGCAGTCAGGTGGACAAATACACACTATTATTCGACATAAGACACAGTTAAGTATGCAAATTAAACTGGAATGTTTGGTGGCAGACTGAAAGAAAGTATTAGGGAGCTAATAAACAAAGAAGGTACTATCAATGAATGACCTAACTTGACTACCGGAGAATGGTATTTACTCCTTGGTTGCTCGAATTAAGCCTGGAGTAATGTTTGTTATGTATTGAATAACCCGCAGTGTAATATATTTGCAAATCTTCCCCATTGTTTTCACAATTCTATTAATTCCCTCGGTTGCTTTAACTGCCTTTCCAAATGAGACACATTGACAACGCTTTTCTCATCCACCAGCCTTTTGTAGAATCGCTACACTGGTAATTTACACAACGTTCCAGTATAGATACGGAGGAGCAACATCTGTTGGCATGTCTGCCTTATGTTTAATAACGATTTATACTTGTATAATGTATTTGTAAGCTTTTACACATTTCGGAGAAAGTGGATAGCTCTTTGTTGTAGCTGTGTAGCTCAGGAGTACCTGGCACGTGCTAATGTACCCACATACACCATCGAAGTTTGCATAACCTGCATGCGAATTTTAACTTGGGAAACTATTTTTCAACAGGATTTATCAGAAAAAGAGATTGTGCTTGAAAATTGTCGAATAGCCTCAAATAACACAATGTTTGTCTTTCAGCCAGAAGCAAGGGCTTAAGCCTGACAAACACATTTAAGCATCACTCTACACATTGCTGGTTCCATTTTCAAATGATCTGTTTTGTGGTGATAACATTCCCATCAGATTGATGCCTGCCAAGAAACTCAAGTTCTGTTACTTACCAGTCTTAAGACAGTGCGGGTGAGAATTTATGGACGTGTCTCAAGGCAACAATTTCAGACAGGATTTTTCAATTTAAAATATCAGTTCAGCAACCATAAGGCTGAACCAAAAAACACCTGCAAAGAGGAAATAACCATGGCAAAGCCAATAGTGCTGTCTTTGCATTTCTCCATTGTATTTTACATCTCTAGGGATGAATTTGTGTTGGTCCCAAAAAATCAATGGCCCAAGATCCAAGATCATGCAAACTTAAGTGGCAATCATCACATTCCTATTATTAGGCGAGCAGTTGTTCTCTACTGGCTGATTTAATAACAATATTTCAAAGCAGCAGCTGAGGCATGTGGCCTGCAGAATACACAACATGCTTTGGGGGCCCAGACAATGCTTTTTATATGTGGACCATCTAAAATGGCATACCTAATGTTACATTACATCTCTTGTTCAAATTAATTAGGCCACACATGATGTGCAACAGAATGGTGTGATCCCTCACAAACTATTTAAAGTAGGGCCAAACAGTAGGAATGTGCCACTTGGAAGAGAATACAGATATGAAATGAGATAGAACAACATATTCAGGAAAGCATCTTCTGCTTCAAGACTATATCATCAAGATGATAATATAGTGTTGTACCACACAAGTGTACCAGTCTTGCAAAGATGGCATCAACATTGATGCATCTATACTTGGACCGTTCCTGGAACGGCTACTTGTAATAACAGAGCGTCAGCTCCATGCATACCTCAAACCCATGAACCGAACATTTGCAACATGTAGAAATGCCAAACATAGATTAATGTCCAGGCTTAGGCGAAGCAGTTCTATCAGCGTTACCGAGCAACATTCTCATGCTTTACATTAGATTCTATGTTTTTAGGATCCAATCCTCATAGGAATTGTTAAACCTTCTTTTAATGTTTTCGAATCCCTTCGGGGACTATTTCCATCAAGACTGAGGGGGTCATTACGACCCAGGCGGTAAGTACGCCAACTTTACCACCATGGTGTAAACTACGTTTACACCATGGTGGATGGCGGATTTACCGCCCCATTCCAAGGTGAGTGGGGCGGTAAATCCCCATTTCCCATTTTACCCTTCCCCATTCCCATTTTTGCCCCATAGGGCATAATGGGAGTGGGGAGTAAATTACGGTGGCGTAATTAACCCTTAACGCCTGAGTTGTAATGAGGCCCTGAGTACCAACTCCCCATCGAGACAAAGACAAAAGGAGAGCAACATCTGTGTTGATAAGAAAACAGCTATCTACTCATTCAAGGGGGAGTTGTGTGGTAGCCACTTATGAGGGAATGCTCAACTCAAAGATTCTTTGAGATACTATAGGTAGTTTGCAATGCTAATGAGGCAAGAGTCTAGTAAGGCTTCAACTAAGAATCAATGGGGCACATTTATTTAGGGATGGATGTCAGACAGTGGTATGTGCTGGCTCCCACCTATTTAGCCTGTTCCGTTCTGAATTTGAAGTGTTTATTTTCTCACCAGCTGGACGTCCCCAGGGTTGGGAGACAGCATGCTACACTGCTACTATTTATTGACTATGCCATGCAACTCACACCATGAATGTATCAATGCATAAACTACTGCCATGTTGTAATTACTGAATTCACAAGAAGTTCATCATTAGAACAGAAAGCCCCAAGATGTGTTTTTGTGTGAAGGTGAACTGTTTGAGGTTTATTTTACTTTGCCTATGTGCATGTCGGCTTTGAAAGTAAAACATGGTGATGTTGCAGGTGAAAACGAGCAGAAATGATCTGGGACAATCCGCAGGCAGGGATCTGAAGATGTTAATCAATCACAAACTCAGCCATTGGACTCCGCCAGTAATTATGTGTAATTGGTTATTTATTATAAAGTTGCTTGATGATAAGTTGCCCTTAGTGATTACACGTGTTTCAGCTTATCTAGCCTTTCTCAAATCAGGGCTTGTATCTTTGTATCTTGTTGTCCCGTTATTATTTATGATTAGCCAAGACCGTCTTTGACTACGGCCAATGCGTGCGAATGAACGATTGGGAAGCAGAAGGGATTTAACCCATTGGAACAGTCAAAGATCCAAGGCTAATTGCTCCCTTCATCTCCCCACATCCTCTAACCTTTTCCTATAGTATGCATTTATTTTGTCTCCCTTCCTTACCCACTATCATGCCTCCCATCCCTCTTCAGCTAAGCCTTCATTTGCTCTGGTCAGTCATTTTACACCACAAATCATAATAAAAACAGACCTTGAATATGCTCATACCGCTCCATCACCCCTTTCCTTTAATCTGGGATAGTCCTCACCGGTTATCAAATCATGGAGGTTCTACCTAACCTCAAGAAGCCTTCTGCGAACTACAATAATGTCACTCCCACCATGCTTATCTTATTCCCTACCACTTTCAAGTATCGGAAGATGGTTATTCAATAGAACAACCCACTATGAAGCCACTATGTACCCATTAACAATACTTTTGGCCCACTGCAATCAATAACACAAAGTTGCTACTGTACAGCAATGGCCTATACCCACCTCTACACCTACCCTCCCTACTATCACCATACCAACCTCTCCTCTAGCTTCATAATGCTTGGCCATTCATCATACTTCAACACTGTTTATTGCTCATTCTCCTCTAAACAACCTTCTAACCTGTGTATTTAAGACCGTCCAGGTAGCAAGATTTCCTTTTACCTCTTGAAGCAGTAATACTGTGTCTCCCGGAACAACCACTCCTCTGATATTCCCCCCTTCCTTTGGGTGTGCTACAAGGTACTGCCCTTGTCCCCTCCACTTTTCCCTTTTGCCTTCTCATTTGTCAAACTCTTTTCCTTCTTGTTTCCTATCACCTCTTTGCTAATGCCACCCATATCACCTTCGCCCCCCTGCCTTCACTTGTGAGCTCTTTACAAGCATGTCTAGCTCCTTTACATCCATTCACCACTGGGTAGCCCTTCACTGTGTCATGCTCAGCTCATCTATCTTCTTTATCACAATGCTATGCCCGTTCATTGTTGTGCCTTGACCTTCCTCACCCATCCCCACGCCTCTTTGACAGTGACCTGAGAATTCAACAATTCATAACATCGATTGACACTGTGGACAGGTTTCATAAACAGCCTGAATAGCCACAGAATCCTCACCTTTCATTTAAAAGAAACACTGATCTCCACTCCTATATGCAGTCAAATTGACCTCTGCACCAAAATCCTTTTGCACCTCATCCTCTAATATTTTGGTCCCCTTTACTGGCTGCAAACTTCATTGCTCCTCTCCAACACTCCACTCCTCTGCTCGCCCTCCTTGTGCATCTTCCTACTTCTCTTACTTCATCATAATTGTTCCCAACACTTGCTCTCCATACCTCCGACATTATCAGAAACAGTGATATTATGTAGAAAAATCTCCATTTCCTCCTTCTCGGAAATGCACCCTCTTTCTCTAGTTGGTGGTCTCCTCCTGTTTAGCCTTACTCTACCATCCACATTATAACAAAGCAACCCTCCTCACCTGTATATGTCAGTGTTGTCTCTGGGATATGTTCTACATTACACCACTCATATGCATATTCCACTGTAAGGCACATTGGGCCTCATCACGAGTTTGGCCGTAACCCTTAAATCCGGCGGTCGTGCTATTACCGCCGGATTTAAGGGTCTGCCAAATCAGGGCTCTGAGCTGGCGGGAAATAAGCCGGCGGTAATAGTGCAAATTTTCCCCATTGGGCCCAATGGGGAATGGGCACTAACGGTGCTAAGAGCGCCGGGGGGTTTGGCGGTAGGGCTAATAGAGCCAGCGGTAATACCACTGGCGTTACCGCCCAACTCATGATGAGGCCCACAGAATTAGGTTTGCTGTAATGATTGAATACATCTTCCATATTTGCTTCTGTTTTAAACATTGTCTTATTCATTTAAGTTACTAGTTGTGCTGCTTGTCTAATATGGCAAACATATATGCCCTGATTCAAATTTTCCCCATTGGGCCCAATGGGGAATGAGGAATTCCCGAATGGGCCCAATGGGGAATGGGCACTAACCGTTCCACCAAACCCGTGATCCGGCGCTAAGAGCGCCGGGGGGGTTGGAGGTAGGGCTAATAGCGCCAGCGGTAATACCACCGGCGTTACCGCCCAACTCGTGATGAGGCCCACAGAATTAGGTTTGCTGTAATGATTGAATGCATCTTCCATATTTGCTTCTGTTTTAAACACTGTCTTATTCATTTAAGTTACCAGTTGTGCTGCTTGTCTAATATGGCAAACATGTATGCCCTGATTCATGGATTCTTTGCGCCGAAAAAAACGGGATTTGTGCCCCATTCTGCCCACAAATCCCTGTTTAACAAATGGGGTGTGCGGGCAGAATGGCGCACAAATCCCGTTTTTTTTCGGTGCAAATAATCCATGAATTACCCCCCTTAGTAGTTTCATTATTTTACTAAATTTTAAGTGTGGCATAAAATGAAACAGATTTTGTCGGAAACCCACCGTTCACATTAGAAAACTGAGCTTTTTTTTAGCACAAAAGAAAAAAACTCAAAATATGTGTGCCACATTATCTTAGCTTTATTTACAGGACTTCATAGTACTGCCCGTGCTAAAAGAAAAGCAAATCTTTTTTGGTCGTTTCTATGTCCTTTCCACAAATGAAATTACTTTGTGGAAATTATTTTCACCGTTTACTTTGAAATGTATATTGTTTTATGGGGGGTCCCCCAAACCCTGCTTACCCCTTCACTATAACCCTTACCTCAAACACCTGTACACCGCCTTTTTCCCCTTTAATCCACCAAAAATACATTTCAAAGTAAACATTCAATGTCATTTCCACTAAGTAAATTACCACATAGTAACTTACATTGTTGAAATAACATGAGACCATTTGCTCAGTCTGTTCCATATCATGCTTGCCTAAGTCAATGGCAAAAGTATTTAATTCCAATGAAAACATCTTTATATAATAATAATAATAAGGTATCCATTGTCCAAGCGAAAAAAGACAAATTCAATGATTGCATATCCAAAGCTAATTCCAGTACGAAGGAATGATTTTACATCTTGAAAGAATTGAAATCTCCTCCCCCTGCATCTGATACCTGTATGAAAGACACTTTATTGTGCACAAACATACAGAATGCTCTCCAGGACAAAATTACAATGATTTTAAATAAAATAAAAACAAAGAAAAACCTTATAATTGATACTGCTACTCCTGCAGGACCTGCCCTCTCCTCCTAAACTGAACATTCCACAATTCAATTTCAAACCTCTCACCATCAAAGAGGTGGAGACTATTATATTAAAACTCAAACCTTCTAACTGCAAGGGCGGCACTTGTCCAGCCTCGCTTATCAAGGAGGCGGCCAATGAACTTGCCCCCTTCATTACATCCTTCATTGTTGCTTTGTTTGATTCAAACTCCATACCCAATAATCTGAAAGACGTCTGGGTACTCTGAATAAAAAAACCTTCCTTAGACCCCAACAACCGTTCAAACTACAGACCCATCACTATGGTCCCTTTCTTGCTAAAATGTCTTGGCTCAACAACTAAATTGAACAAATTAGGGACATTATTCACCTTATTCACCTCATTTAATATTGACAGCAATATTATTAAAGTAACCAATGATGTGAAAACCCTAGGAATCTATATTGACTCCGCACTCACATCAACGAGACAAACTAATGCCTTAGCATCCTCCACAGCTTATACTTGCAAGCTTATTACAGCCTGCCGCTCTTACCTGACGACAACTAATTGCATTTCAGTAGCAAGAGCATTAGTCTTATCAAAGCTTGATTATTTCAAAGTTATGCAAAATAGCGCCATTAGATTGCCATGCAACATTCCTAGGAAACAGCACATCACGGCAACCAGACATAGCATGAAATGGCTCAATATCAAGCAAAGAATAGACCTGATGTCACTCTCACTCACCCCTCACCCACAAGTGCCTCTACAACCAAGCGCCTACCTACTTGTCTAGCACTTTTTCACGGCATACATCGACTCGACCTACTAGAACTGCTCTGTCGCATTGTGTATCCATCCCCCGCTTTAACCAACAACGTGCAGGTGGGGTCAGTTTCCCAGTCCTTGCTTCAAAGGAATGGAATTCACTCCCCATCTTAATAAGAGAGGATCCATAACCACATCACCCGGCCCTCATCGACCTTCATTGGCTCCCACTGATGGCACACATCATCCTCAAGTCTTGCTGCATTATCTATAAGGCAGTTGCCCTCAATTCACCCAGCTACCTCGCAGAGAAATTCAGCATCTCAAGGACAATGCATCAAAAGAAGCCAGGACATGTGCAGACTTGAAATCCACCACTGCAGAAAGGAAGGGACCAGAAAGCATCAGGCTCACCCCACACTCCTACAATTTATAAAAGAGGACACAAGACCCACCTCTTCAAGGTGTCTCTCCTCCACAACACCAAGGCTATCACGTTACCCCCAACACCACCTATTTACTAGACACCATCTGACCCTCTACTCCCAACCACCCATGTACAGCTGTACCCCTTCTCTGTGCCCCTCTGAACAATAACCCCTGCTGTGTATCTGTTCTTTTGTTACCTCTGAAAACTGCTCCGTTATGCATCTGTACTGTTATATACCACTGTAAAGAGCTCTGTTGTGCATCTTTATTCTTGTATATCTCTGTAAAGTGCTCTGTTGCTTCTTGAAGCTTGGACTGTGCACAATAAATAACAATAATAATAATAATAATAATAATAATAATAATAATAATAATAATAATAATAATAATAATAATAATAATAATAATAATAAATGTATACAACTGCCCAAGGATAGTTAATCTCAGGTATGTGATTTGGAAACAGAGGTGCATATTCTAAATGCAGTGGGCCACATTCTAAGTTTGCCAGTCTGGGAACTACGGTACTGGTAAGCTTGCTGGTTCCATAGTTCCCAGACCAGCAAACTATGAGTTGTGCTCGTGGGTGCCTTTCTACCCGCCAGGTCGGACCTGGCGGGCAGAGCGGCACCCGTGATCACAGCATGTCGGATGCAATGGCACCGTTATAAATGCCCTACCTTGATTGTAGTTGGCCTGATATCATCAGCTTAATGTAATAAATTTGCACTATGTAAAGCTCTTTTTTTGCCAGTACTGTGCTTACATGCACGAATGAATGTGCCTTTAGCCTTTACCTAATGGGGTCATTTAGAATCTGTCACAAATATGGATTAGTGGTGATCTCTGCATACACCACAACTACTTTTTCTTAAATAATGGCATACAGAACCATGAGTATGCTCTAACTATTGTTTGGCGGCTACCCTCGTATGTCATACATTTTATACCTCAGCCTTAGGTTCCGCCTTTTGGCTGCCCCTCCAGTTTAATTATGAATCCAATGGTGTCATCACTCCTTTCCCGGCAATGACCACTCCCCATGTGGCCAGGGGACTGAAGCTTCTACCTGATCCTGACCCTAACGAGATAAGGATAAAGAAGCAAGTTATTTTTTCTGGAATAATTCCACTGTGGAGAAATTCATGGGACAGATATCTTTAAACATGCAACAGAGGGAAGAGAAATCCAAGGAAAGGGAACCACCCTCTGGAACAAGGAACTCTGTCCTTCTGGAACATTTGTGCTGGAGTTACACATAATTCTTTTGGACATTTAAAAACCACTTAAGGCCAAAGCAGTACCCTTTTCACCTTAGAGTATATTTTGTTTGAGTGTGAGGGCCAGAACAGAACTTTGGACATGGGAGAGTATTCGCTTTGGATATTCTGACATTGACTAGAATTTTGTTTTGGTGTTAGCTAGGAAAACACATACAGTGCATGGACAGATAGGGATATTCCCACCTCTTTTATTTTAATAAACGGCTTTGACTAAAACTATGAATCCCTTGTTTTTGGTCTCATTCCTGGCGCCACAATCCACCATTCTTCCAGTCAAGCTTCATGCCTCTTCTTCCCCTTGTCTTTTACTATGATCTTCTTCCCATATCATCTCTCCATCCCATATTGCTGGTGTCAATCTTGTTCCAGTTTTTTTTCTTCCTATGATTCTACTTCTATTAGTTTGCTAATCATTTTGATCTCTTTAGTCATATTTTACTCACATTTTCTTTTCCCCCTACTCCTCCATCAATTACTCCTTTTCCCATGAATCAGTCCTCTTTTTCCCACCATAATCTAAATAACATTTTTCCATTGTCCTTCCCACATGTCTTTGTTACCACCCTTTCCTATTTCATCTCTGTACACTCCTGATAAACCTGTAACCTTTATTTTTCTTCTCTTTTATACATGTATACCACATTCAGTGCCTACTCGCTTTTAATCATTCTAATAAACAATCTCAACCCTGCCATTCTCCCCAAATACACTTCTTGCCGACTTCCCTGTGGTGTGAGGGACATTGCTGGACAAAATCACAATCCCAGTCTAATCTTTCCTTGCACTCCTCTCTTCAATATTCCTATGATTATGCTCTTCTTTATCTTACAAAATGATATTTCTAGGACCTTATTCAACTTTATTCTCCCCACCCTTGTCTTTTTTGGCTAGTTGATTGTTTGCTCTCTCATTCTTCTCCCGACCCAGCCTGGCTGTCTTCATCTCTGCTCCAGACTTTTCAAACTATCTCTCATCTAAGGTGCTTCACGTTTATGCCTCCTTACCACTTCTACTACCACCCGCTCTTCTTCCTCATTTATTTCTTTACTTCCATATTTATCTACTTTTACTCCCATCTCTGACACTGAAACTGCTCGGTTTCTTTCTAGAGCGCAACTTACTGCTTTGCCCGATGACCCCTACCCTCTTCACTCATCCCTAAAGCCTGACTATCCATTATCCTGTATCTCTCTTCTTTCATCAATTTTTTTCACCAATTCTTCTGTTTTCCCATCTAGTTTCAAACATGCTATCATACTTCCCATCTTGAAAAAACCCTCTCCTGATCCCTCTGTGCCTCTAACTATAATCCTATCTCTCGTCTTCGCTTTCTATCTAAACTTCTTGAGAGTGATGCCCACTCCCAAGTTTCTGAATACCTCTATTCTTATTCTCTCCTTCTCATTCACCAATCCAGTGTTTTTCCTATGCACTTGACCAAAACAGCTTTACTTCATGCCATCATATTCTCACTACTAGACATTCTGAACACTTTCCAATACGTATCTGACTTGCCCTCGCCACTGCTTTTGATATGGTCTATCATTTGACAATTATTTCCCCTCTTTCTTCCATGGCTATTTGATGACTATGTAATTCTCTGGTTTTCATTTCAACTCTCTAAAAATACCTTTTCTGTTCCTTGGTTTGCCTCTCACTCCCCATCCCTCCCTCTGCATTATGGTGTCTGCCAGGGTCCTGTCCTTGGTTCTGTTCTTTTTCCCCTTAACACTTCCTCTGTTTCAAAGGTTATTTCCAAATGTGGGTTTTTGTTCCACTTCTATGCCAACAAAGTCCCGTTTCCTTCACTGACTTTCCTGACTATCTGCGTACATCCCTCTCCTCATATATGCTTGACATACAAAATTGGATGCACTCTCGTTTCCTTGATCTGAACCCTTCAGTTTTGCTCATCTTTTTTTATTGTTCTTCTACAGCATTTGGTTATCCAGTCTACCAGTTTTAAGCATTTTGTTCAATGTACCATCTACCCACTCACATGTTTCTCTCTATTGCTTCTCACTATTCTATTTCCTCAGCTCTTTGTTCTCTCTCCTGGCTCTCATTTGATGCCTCTCTCTAATTTTCTATGCATTGTCTTTGAATAGCTTTATGGTCTCTCCCCAGCCTATCTCTCATATCATATCTGTTTACCCTTTCATCCTCACTCTCTGCAATGTGTTCCGCTTTCGATCATTTCTCCCCCTTATTCCTAAGTGCTGGAACTCTCTGCCCCCACTTATTTGTTCTTCTTCTACTCTACTTGTTTTCTGCAGTAGACTCAAGACATTACTTTTCTCTTCCCCATTTTAATGCTATTTTTGTAATTGATTTTTCATTTGGTTAATCACTTTGTACTGTTCAATGTACTTATGTTCAGAACTTATCCGTAAGCACAACCTCTTTTGGTAGCTTCAAATCGTGCCACCACATTAAGCATGCAGTGCCGATGACTGAATGTTGCTACCCCCTGAAGGAGAGACTGTTCTCCTTTAATGTGTGTATTCTCTTTAGGACAAAGTGGCTGCTTTTATTCTTTCTCTATCTTCAGATAGTTCTCCTTCTGAAGCTGTTGTGGGCTGTTTTACCCTCTTATCTTCCTTTTCAATGTGTTTTGCTTTTCAGAATTGATAATTCTTATGCTATTATAGGAGCTGATTTGTTTTCTCCCCATGATGATGCAAAATATATATGTATTTACATCAATAATCAAATGTTTAAGACAGTCCTTAACATTGCAGGTCAAACAGTGTCTCTCTATGGTCTGTCACATGCTATTCCTTATTTACTATATATATCCTGTACTGTATACAGGTGGGATTGTTTCTCTCTATTTGGCAGTCTGAAGTGGAATAAATCGTTTCTTAATACTGTAGGGGAGGACTGGCCGCGAGGCCCTCCTCACCTGCAGCCTTCTCCCCAGGTGAGGACCATGACTCGGTGGCCGTCCCCTCATGCCACCCGGGCCCAGGTGGAGGAGGGGTCACCCGCCGACGACATTGCCCACACATATCCGTTCCCTGCATATACCAAAATTCAGTTAGGCCTAGAAGCCATCTTGTTTAGCAAACATGGCGTGAGTTCAGCACACTGTAACGAGGCCCCCACCTTTGGAGGGCCTTTCATGCATCTCCGCCGCCGCAGTAGCCCTGGTAGATCCGCTGCGAGCGCGTTCCCATGAGAAAGTCGGGTATGAGCTAACCCGAGATGCTAACACTGTAACATTTTATCGTTCACAATGTAATATTGCACCCCGCATGACCTGGTCCGCGAGGCCGGGGTGACGGGAAAAAAGCTGAAGCATCACTATCTGAAGAAAGTAGAAAATAATTCAAGTATTGGTATCAACGAACTACCTCTGTTTAAACAGATCCTGTAAACTGTGAATAAACCATAAAGATGTAACGTTACATGATACCACCCCAGGTCTGGACTAGTGCTGCTATAACCACAAAGAAAGATGTCGACCAAATGTATAGCCTTTATCTGTATAAGTGTTCTTACAATTTTATGTAGAAACCTGAACTCATATATGTTTTCCTAATCACCTAAAGCAGCGAGCATCAATTTCTGTAGGCCATAACCTAGAACTACCTCGTATAACGTCTAATGTACATAAAATAATCACACCATGTAGTAAATATAATGTTAGGTAACGAAAAGGTACTCGGACCGACTGTATTAAAGAAATGTGTAATGAAATTGAAATATATGTGTGTGTTTAAATAACATCAAAATGAGGCGGAACATTATAAAAGTTCTGCATTCAAAAGTTAGCAACGCACGAGGAAAAAACCTTTGTGAATATATGCAAGGCCATTCTCCCTCCCACCCTACCAAGCCTGCCAGATAAAGAAGCTAAGGCCTGTGCCGCGCTCCCTCACCTCCCCCAACCAAGCTGGAGCCGCTTCAGAGAGTCAGACGCCCCGGTACCGCACCCAAGGCCACAGCCCGCCACCTGTGTTATTTACAGCACGGTAATAAACCCACGTTTAAATCCACTGATCTACCAGCACCCTCTCGTAAATTCCACAACCCCCCCTAGACCACCCCAAGAATCATGACCCCGTGCAAAGACGACCCCCATCACTGGGACAAGACACAGAGACCCATTTATATAATAACTTCTAACGCGGCAGACAGACATGTATCATTCGGCTCAGGCCCCAGAGCCCAGCCCCTCGACCTAAAATACCGGTCAATAGGACACAGGTAAATCTCACCCCAACCGACAACCACCGGACCTCTCACGAGGTGCATTCCTCATGTGTTGCGTTTATTTTATAAGACAAACTGCTGAGCGATTTATTGATGAACTTAAATGTCGTTTCTTGAATAACTGCAGTGTGCATGGCCTAGGGCAAACGAGTCAGGAAAGGTATTCATCTTTGTCACAGGCTGCCCCAGCATACCCACACCGCTCGGATGACCTCAAGCTGGCCTGCCAGGCCCAACCCAACCCACGAGGCTGACCAGTGACGTCCTCACGCCAAGACCAACCACGCTGCAGCAACACCTATAGTTAGTCGACGCCACCCAATCCCAATTAACTTGTGCCCCCTATAGTGTGTAGGTTCTGATGACGTTTTTTGTATTAGAAATACGCCTGTCTTTGCTATTGTCAGACAGAGCGCTCTCGGAGGTTGCAGAGTTCTTTGCATGCCCTATTCTTTGGATAAACTCCCACTTACGCTCACCCGCACTCTGTCTTGGTCTTATTCCCACTACGGGAGAGTCCCTTATTGTCTCTCATTGCGGGGAGGATCGTGCTGAAATTGGGGGCGCTTCCTTTCAGTGGTGACCCCGATAGCGTGATATCTCCAAATTATTTTTCCTAACTCCTTTTTAACGACCCCTTTGTGGCACGAGAATCTCCGGTCGAGAAGGGATACGCACGGTGAGCCGGCTCCGGGAGGCTGCCCGCCAACGGCGACCGGCACAATAAGAAGTGCGCACTCAATGAGAAAGGGTACGGGATCCCGATTGGAAAAAAATCCCCTTTGAGTGCCGCTCGCCGGAGCCAGGGGCTGACCGTTGAGTTACCGGTGACACTGCCTGGACGGACCCAGTTTCGGAGACTATCGGTTCAAGACGGGCACGTGAGTACTGAGTGCGAGCGATCGTAAAGGGGAAGGGAGGGGAAATTGTGAACAGAAGAACGGGGACAGGTAGAGGAGAAGAATAACGGGGGTCTACTAAAGACGGGTCTTGAAACTTTCTTTATCTTTTCTTTGCATATGGCCATTAGGAGTAAGAAATAAGTGAAGTGGTAGAAGTAACGGAAACCTAGCTCCGAAAGGGGGTGGAAGGCGGCGCCGCATAGTGCTATCTAAACTAGTACTGGGAATATATGAAGAAGTAAGAAATAAGTTATTGGTGTCTGGCAAAGGGAGACACCGGGAATATTTTTTAGTGATTGCTACTCTCTCTATTTCTTTTTTCCATTCCACGGGGCAGGGGGAGAAAGCGAAAAGGGTATAAGGTAAATAT
The DNA here is from genome assembly GCF_040938575.1 of Ambystoma mexicanum. NCBI lineage: Eukaryota > Metazoa > Chordata > Amphibia > Caudata > Ambystomatidae > Ambystoma > Ambystoma mexicanum. The sequence continues at coordinate 1,060,297,165 of NC_090937.1, read as the reverse complement.
ACTCGTAGGAGAACTATAAAATAGGGAGCACATTTGTAGGAGAGGGGATTAAGTAGTGGCACGTACAGACGTGAATATAGTAACCTTAGCAGAAAAACAGGGACAGCTGGCCAGGGAGGAAAGGGAGGAAAAAAAAAAAAAAAAAAGACGAGGTGTGAGTGGAAAAGCATTGTGAAGGGTGCGCGCACCGTGTGAGTGTTGGAGACGACCGGTTGACCGCGAGGTGGCGCCAGAGAGTGTTGACCATAACTAGTACTTGATCAGTTGCAAGCGGAATCACATGAGAGTGTATGGGAATGGGAAGGAGATGAGCTATGGTGAGTGAGAAAGGATTTGCGCAGTGAATAAAATTGGGTGATAATTTTTGAGACGTCCGCTCTTGTCTGTGCCATAAAGGTATACATACACATATCTACACCTAACTAAAAGTAAAGAAGGTGGACACGGCTGTGTTAGTGATTTAGAGGATGGGGGCCGAAACTCCCTTGTCACACATTTGTAAGAGCTTACCGGGATACGCTGAACGAATAAATAAATATCACGATCAATGGGTAACAGAATTGAAAGGGGAGGGTCTGCCCCAGATTTGGCCCGAGGGAGGGTCTTTTGACAAAAGCGTTCTTGATATGGTACGAGCATGCATTAGCCTCAAGTATAAGGGGAAACAATGGCAAAATAGGAAGGAGATATTAGACCTCTGGAGATTGTTTGAGGAAGTACCCCCACCCAAAGCTCCGGCACCAAATATTGATCTACCTTCCACCACAGATAATCCACTGATGATTCCAAGAGAGGAAAAGGAACAGCTACGTACAGAACAACCTGCGGAGGTGATTAGTTTGTACCCGATATTGCCTAAACCAGCCCCCGCAGCAGGATATAGCGACCCTACTTATGTGCCTCCCCCCACAACTGGTACACCACAAAGACCAACAGCCCCCCCGCCATACGAAAGCACCAGAGAGCGCGCCCAGGGAAGCACACAGAGGGTGGATATAGAGAAGTTAACGAGTGATTTAGAGTCGAGGCTTACTGTGGCAAGGGATGAACTCTCAAGAATAAAAGACATATGTGAGCGCACGGCGTGCGCCCCTACACAATCAGGACACACGTCTAGAGCGTCGAGCAAAAGTAGACAAATTGAGGAAGGATGGAAAAAGGGGGAAATACTGTTCAGAATTGAGGAAGAGCCGACACGAATAATAGAGGTAGGAGCAGTAGAAGGGAGCATTGGTGATATATCACGAGAGAGAGGGATCAGAGAGGACTTGTTATGTGATGTCAGAGGAGGGTTGGATGAGAGTGATAGGTTGAGTATGGCAGTAGGAGGGGAAAGCGAGGAGGTGGACGGTGCATGTTCGCTAGGGACTATAGACGACGAATGGATGGGACGACTAAGAAATAGGGTGGGGAAGATGGCGTCATTGGAGTCAGCAGCGACTAAGGAAAGGGAGGGTGCAACCGCAAAAGGGAAGTTACAACTTCCATTGATACACAGAGGGGGGGGGAGACCAAACTATATACCATGGGCTCAGATGGATAAGGCTAATTTAATGAAATTATTGCCCCAGCTGTCAGGAGGGGCGAGCAAGTGGATATATGCATTTGAGAAACATACCGCCGGCATACCGTTGGCAGTAGGCGATGTGAAAAGCCTACTAGTAACCGCAGTAGGAGATCAAGCGGACAGAGTATGGGCTAAGGCTGGTTTCCCGGCCGTGACGTTGGACTGCGATCGCCATGATGGGGCTTCCTTTAATACAGTACGAGCAAGGGTGTGGGACGCACTGCGGGAGACATTCCCAGATACCCCTGATTTACAGTCAGTAATGCAATGTACAATGAATGACGGGGAGGATGCTATGGATTACATTCTCCGGGTGCAGGAGATGTGGAGAGCGGAAACGGGCACGCCCTGGCACCAATCCACATCTCTATTTTATTTTATCATTAAGAGAGGGCTCCCAAAAGAGGTGCAGAAGGCACTCGATAAAATAGCGGGCGTTGAGGCAAAGGGGTGGCCAGAGATCCAAAGTATAATAGTGCACCATTGCAAAAGGATCAAAGAGAGAGAGAGAGAAGTAGCACAGAAAAGGTTGGCAGACGAGGCGAAGTTGGTACAATCAAAACTGGTGAAGGTTGCAGCAGCGGTAGCAGGGCTCCCACTCATGAGGGAGGGAGACGAAGGAGAGGAGGGGCAAATAGCAATACAAGGAAGAATAGCAGCAAATTGGGCAGGACAAGGACAACGACAGTGGACTGAGCAGGAGCAGAACGGAGGTCCAACGTGGCAAGAGTGGGCCCCAAGAGGGGGAAGAGGTGGGTACAGGGGCCGAAGAGGAGGACAAGGGTATGGAGGAATGGGAGGAAATGGGTGGCAGGGTCCCAGAGGTCCACAGGGGAGCTGCTGGAATTGTGGGAGATGGGGGCACTACTCAAGAGAGTGCAGGAGCAGACAAAACAACGGGTTCCAGGAGACGGAACAGTACGGTCACCCCCACCCAGGAAGCCCCTACGGCCTCCCCATGGGACAATACCAACAACCAGAAAATGTAGGACAAAGAAGTAATGCACAACTACACGGACATCAGTACAGAACACAAAACCACCCACAGAATAATGACAATATGCAATACACGCCAGGTAACACTTTCGCCACAGTAGCTAACGGAGCGCCTGCTCCCGCACCTTACAGCGGGGTGTCAGTAGTTTCGGGGAACATTTTTGATCAAGGGGGGGCAATGAGACACCCCGCATAGGACAGCCCACAGAGAGCACTTGCGTGTCCAGTACTATCTACGACCCACAATGCATCAGAGGAACCATTGATAGGAGCGCAGATAGGAGACAAGCAGTTCATATTCATGGTGGATTCGGGAGCGGAGAAATCATGCATTAGAGAGGGCCGGTTCCCGTTATCTAATAGAACGTTAGAGACGCAGGGGTTCTCTGGGGCTGTAATTGAAGTTCCTTACACAGAGGCATTGGATGTGACAGTGGGGGGTAAAACAGTGAAAGCACCCTTACTGTACTATGAACACTCTCCCATTAATTTGCTGGGGAGAGATCTCTTAAGCAAACTAAATATGACAATATCATTCACAGGGAGCGGTATCGTATGTTCGACGCCAGGCATATGCCCCCTCCGCATATTAGCAGTAATACACGGCCACACAATCATGCAAGAGATCAGAGGGTTACCAAGAAACGAGGAGATGTTTGTTGAGGGCATGAGAACATTGGCTCTCATAGTACCAGAACTAAAAAGGATGGATTGGAGGATTCCAGCCGAATTCCTCTTCCGCCCCATAGCAAGCCCCGACACTGCTCCCGGGTCAGTGCTATCGTTGGATTTACACGCAGTACACGTGTCAGCAAACAGAATATGTGTGATTGGCGTTGACATGGAAGGATGTGAGTGGCGGACAGTACTGTGTACAAATGCAAATATCCCACTGAGGGAGCTCTCGGACGAGGAGCTATTTTCTGACACTGAGACAGATGGCGAAATAGTGATGGAACTAGCAATGCCGTGTGACATTGTAGTTACAGCCAGAAAAACTCAAGTTGAATTAATGGCAGTAGTAGGAGCGCCACATGCATTTTTTGATGACGACATGAGGTTAGTACCCACTAACATATGGACAAATGGCCCCCATGATGTGGGGTTATTACATGGGGTTCAGCCTGTGGTAATAAAACTGAAACCGGGAGCAATTCTACCCCGGGTAAAACAATATCCATTGTCACGCGAAGCAGAAGAAGGGATCAGAGAGACACTAGATGCACTGCTAGCACAAGGAATAATAGTGCCCTCAAACTCCCCATGCAACACATGCATTTACCCGATTAAAAAGGCGAAGGGAGGTTCATGGAGGATGATACAAGATTTACGCCCACTCAATGATGTGATTTAGAAGGAGTTCCCTTTAGTCCCGAACCCGGCGACAATACTGTGCAACATTCCGAAAACGGCATCCCACTTCACAGTTATTGACTTAAAGAATGCATTTTTCTCGATTCCCTTAGCAGAAGAGAGCAGGTACTTAACAGCGTTTACACTAGGGGGGAGGAGGTTCGAACACTGCAGACTACCACAAGGATATTGCGAGAGCCCAAGCATATTCAACAGGGTACTACATGAAGATCTGGGGAATTTGTCTGTAGAAAGCACAGTGATTCAGTACGTTGATGATTTATTGATCTGTGCACAAACTGAGGAAGAGTGTAGAAGGGACTCAATAACACTCCTGACATTATTGGCCAATAAAGGGTACAAGGTGGACAAGGGGAAGTTACAATACTGTCTGACAGAGGTCCTATACTTGGGACAGCTGATATCAAAGGATGGCAAGCGGATCATACCAGACAGGGCACAGGCGATTAGAGCAGTTGGGGAGCCCAAAACAGTAAAAGAGATGCAGAAATTTCTGGGTATGTGCAACTATTGCCGAGCATGGATATTGGATTATGCAGCATACACAAGGCCCTTGTTACAGGCACTAAAAGAGGCACAGCAGGAAAACAAACACATAGAATGGACAGAAGAGATGAACACAGCATTTAACTCACTAAAAGAGCTGATATCAAGCGCTCCAGTACTGGCAAATCCAGATTATGGGCGCGAATTCTTCTTATTTTCACACTGCAAAGGAACACTGATGACAGCAGTACTGACACAAAAGACATCGTTAGGGCACAAACCACTGGCTTACTATAGTGGCACCCTAGACGCAGTAATGCAAGGTCATTTCGCGTGCGAGCAATCCCTAGCTGCAGCCGCGTTCGCGATTGAGAAAAGTGCCACGATAGTGATGGGCTGTCCTGTGACACTGTTTGTGGAACACTCACTATTTGCAATATTAGAGCGATCAAAGAGCACATTGACGACACAGCGCGCCACAGCATATGAAATAATACTGTCCAGCGCAAACATCCACATAGTAAGATGTAAAACAGTGAACCCGGCCACATTCATCACAGAGGCGTGCACCGTAGAGGACATGCAGAACCACAACTGCGCTACGTACACAGGTGACGAAGGTCAGGATCAAGTGATTTTTGAGAATGCCCTGAACGAGGGAGAGGTGTATTTCGTGGAGGGGTCAGCATCAATAGACATGGAGACAGGAGAGAAACATGTGGGTATGGCAGTTGTACGATTAGAGGAAGATGAATACGAGACACTAGTGCAACACCGCCTCCCATCACACTATTCAGCCCAAGCAGCAGAACTAATAGCGCTAATAGAAGCATTGCATGCCGCCAAGGGGTGCGCAGTGACAATATATACTGACTCAGCATACATGACAACAACAGTACACGGCGGGTTGGCACGGTGGGGGCGGAGAGGGTTTCGACGAGCAGATGGAACACCGGTTCAGCATGCAGAATTATTGAAAGAACTGATTGAGGCCCTGCAAGACCCCACGGCAGTGGCCATCGTAAAATGCCAAGCCCACACCACAAATACAGATTTTATATCTTTGGGGAACGCGGCAGCAGACGCCGCTGCCAAAGAAGCTTCGTATTTACAGAAAGGTGAAGTAGGAGAGTACATGTTGCACCACACAGCAAGCCAAGAGGTCCCCACAGGATACAACATGATGCCCACACAGGAAATAATAGAGCTGCAAGAGGGAGCTAGTGCAGAAGAAAAATTGCTGTGGACTAAGAGGGGATGCAGCAAATCGCCGACTGATTTATTGTGGCGACAAAAAAGTTCAGGAAAAGCGGTAATGCCAGTTACATTGTTAGAAATAGCATTTCAACAACTACACTTTCCCGCACATAACGCAAAGCAACACATAATGGCGGACATACAAGAAGATTGGTTTGCACCTTGCCTCCATGAACACATCACAAGGCTGGCTTTAGAATGCACGACATGTCAGATTTACAACTCAGGTATGACATTGCGCACACTGAGAGGAACGATACCAAAACCAAATGGCCCATTCAGAGAGCTCCACATTGATTATGTAGACATGGGAGAAAGATGTAACGGGGCTCGCTACATGATTGTGGTTGTATGTCCATTTTCGAGGTGGGTGGAGGCAGGCCCCTGTGCGCGCCCTGATGCGAAGGGCGCCGCGAAGTTCCTAGTGCGGGAAGTGTTCCCGCGCTGGGGGATTTGCGAAGTTATTCGCTCAGACAACGGCACGCATTTTGTTAATGAACTATTCAAGGAAGTGACTACGCTACTGGGAATAAAGCACAAATTATGTTCAATTTATCATCCTCAAAGTAATGGCGTAGTGGAAAAGATGAACGGTCTGTTAAAAAGCAGATTGTCAAAATTGTGTTTTTCCCTTAAAAAGACCTGGATGTACTGCCTGCCTTTGGCCCTGTTTGAGTTACGCAATCAGCCAAGTAAAGACCACCATTTGTCCCCGCATGAGATCGTCACGGGAAGGAGAATGCACACAGCGCATTCACCTCTCCGTGAACGTTCTGATGCACACAGAAGTGCAGCGATATTGGGAGAGGAGTTCACAGAGTACTTAAAAAAACTGACACGGGCAGCGCGCGTAATTGCGAAGCAACTAGCCCCCCCCTCTACAAGAGAGGAGGGGAACACAACAGAAACAGAGACACTGCCCGAAAAACCATTACAACTAATGCCTGGTGACCTCATATATGTCAGAAGTTTTGTGCGAAGGTGGAATGCGCCACGTTTCCATGGCCCTTATGAGGTAGTGTTTTGCACACCCACAGCAGTAAAGGTGAAGGGCCTACGATACTGGGTACATTTGACAGACGTACGCAGAGCCTATAGCGCCGTGGAAGGTGAGGTACAGGACGAGGCACAGGCAACTGCGGACAATGAAGTTGTGCAGAATGAATGATGGGAATTTTGTGTGCATTAAGTGATGAACCTTGAACTCGACTGGCGCACGACAAGTGTACTGAAATAAATATGTGTATATATATATATAATTTTTTACAACTTTTAAAGGTTTTTGTGGGTTTTTTTTTGGTTTTGGAGAAGTTTTTTTTTCTCTCGACTTTCCTCTTTATATATGAAATAATGTACGGATAGTAATGATTGTAAAGTTACCTTGTCTGTGGACACACCCCCTCCCTCACCCACTCCCATACTTTGTCGAAAAAATGTCACAACGTTATAAATGTTTACATGCTTGTACTTAATGCACTTTTATGTTTCAAACAGGATTTACTATGGCATCGAATGGGCAGCCTGCAACTAATAGATTTGTTAGATTTAGAGAAATGTTAGTAGATAGATTGACATATTCCTACGAATGTGGTTTATCAATGTGTGTTATTGTGTTCTTCATCTCAATATTTTGCCTAGTGACATATTGGGTCATAGCGTTCATCTCTACCGAGATGAACGAGGGGGGAGGGGGGAGTAACACCACCCTTGCCCCTGGCACGAATTCAATTACAAGTATGAATATTAAAGAAGGTGATTTTTTGGTCTGGGATGGATCACGCCTTGTATGGGGTTACTACACTGCACCACCCACTGCTGCCCCGTCACAATCAAGATATAAAGATATGGAAAATGACACAATGCCCCTACCTGAAATATATAACAGCCCCACTACCCTTCCCGCCCCGATACAAAACAGCGATTAGTTGTTTATTGAGGAAAATGGAAAAGTAATTACGATGACAGAACACAAGCTCCTATATGAGGAATTGGAAAAGGGGGGTGGGAATGAGAGAGGGGGGCCTATTATTTCACCTATCGAAACTAAAAGGTATAGGAGGGGGGAGAGAAGTAGGCGAAGAAGAGAGACAAGCAGGAGGGGGTATGATGAGTATTATGGGTTAGGATTAGACAAGATGGAAGACCCACGACACCCCCACCAAGCAAATAAATGGTATGCAGATATGAGTACAACAGCTAAACAGACAACCAATGAAAGCTGCTATGTCTGTTCGCTCATCCCCCATGCATCAGGTACACCCAAAGTGTTGTTGCCAAGAGAATTGCCCATTGTGGATGCCCAATGTCTCCTTCATCTCACACTGTGTAGAATAAAGAACACCTTCCAAGCACACGATGTCTCTTTCAAAATGATACAGGACAACAAAACGTGCTATTCAAAAGCGTCTGGAGTGGTCTGTCTTAAAGAACCTTTCTTTGCAATACAAGGGACGCTGTTTTCCGAAAACAAATGGAAAGATGAAGAAGTACTGTGCAAAGCGGAAGCACTGAGAGGTGTCCAACCAGACAAGCTGCGGTGGATGGAAAAAACGTGCTTACCAATATGGAAAGAACACATCTCTAAACTAACATGGGTAACAGCGATGGAGAAACCCTTCAAGCTACAAAGTGAAATACAAAACGAACTATGTTTCAAGGGAGAAGGAAAAGTGGCAATGGGAACGAATAAAAACTGTAACAAAACTCTCACCATCCCAGACATGAAAAAAGGAACAGCAGCACTAATGGACACATACTGGGTATGCGGGAATCAGGCTTACTTGCACCTTCCCCAGGCATGGAGTGGCAGCTGCTCAATGGCCACTTTGCATTCGGCCCTAATGGTGATTCCAGAAAGTCACGTCGACGAAAATAAAAGGACGCAAGGAAACGTGAACAAGGATGCGACGTCTCCCACTGCAGAAGCGCACCTCTATGTCCTGTCCTCCGGAGGGAAAGAAGAGGAGCTATCACGGAACAAGCGAGCATCAAACTACATATCACAAGCATCATCCGATTTATTGGCACAGATCCCAGACAGGTATCGCCTGTTCAGCTCCGTGGAAACATTTTTCGCTTCACTAGTTTCAAGTGTCCAAGCAAGAGCAAATGCAAAATGGCTCCAGATCACACGGTGGGAACTGATTCAGCTGGCCAATGACACTGAAGAAGGGTTCAACATAATAAAGGTGGAACTACGAGCTCTGCGACTAATGACCATGCAGAACAGGTATGTTCTGGACCTGCTAACAGCGATCGATGGAGGTGTTTGCCGAAAAATAGGAAGTGCGTGCTGCACGTTCGTACCTTCTGAAGACGCAGAAAATGGGTCCCTGTCCCACGTCATTGAAGCAGTACATAACCTGGGAGAGAAGATGAAGCTGGAAGGTGGGGCTAAAGATAGCTCATGGTTCGACAATATCTTCTCCTGGGTTCCCTCATGGCTTGGAATGGCGATGAAGTTCTTGATACCAGTTGTGGTGGTCCTCCTCGTGGTGTTCTGCCTGTGCCAGGTGGGCCTCCGATGTTGTGCTAACGCAGTCCCTAACGGTGCAATGATGATGGTGACAATGGGCAACTCTGGTGGTACGATTAAGGCGACACAAGAAGTACATGTACAGACAGGAACAGATAACACTCCCAGATACCAGTTAGTGCCTATGTGCCGTGATAAGTACATAGTAGATAAACTATGGCACACCACTATCAAAGAACCCCGAGACGTGGAACTGGAATGGTATGAGGAGGTCTGGGTAGACTTGGAAGAAACTGGTGACTGTATATATTTAACATGTACACCAGATGAGTATGCTAGGAGAGGTGAGAGCTTGAGGGGGGTATGCAGAGCCTGGATGCCTAGAAAAGGAACACCCGCATGGGATGACGCAGTGATAGAGGAGCAAGAATGTAGAAGATTAGAAGAGCTAAAGAATTCGTTACTTTAGTAACGAAAGGGGGGAAATGTAGGGGAGGACTGGCCGCGAGGCCCTCCTCACCTGCAGCCTTCTCCCCAGGTGAGGACCATGACTCGGTGGCCGTCCCCTCATGCCACCCGGGCCCAGGTGGAGGAGGGGTCACCCGCCGACGACATTGCCCACACATATCCGTTCCCTGCATATACCAAAATTCAGTTAGGCCTAGAAGCCATCTTGTTTAGCAAACATGGCGTGAGTTCAGCACACTGTAACGAGGCCCCCACCTTTGGAGGGCCTTTCATGCATCTCCGCCGCCGCAGTAGCCCTGGTAGATCCGCTGCGAGCGCGTTCCCATGAGAAAGTCGGGTATGAGCTAACCCGAGATGCTAACACTGTAACATTTTATCGTTCACAATGTAATATTGCACCCCGCATGACCTGGTCCGCGAGGCCGGGGTGACGGGAAAAAAGCTGAAGCATCACTATCTGAAGAAAGTAGAAAATAATTCAAGTATTGGTATCAACGAACTACCTCTGTTTAAACAGATCCTGTAAACTGTGAATAAACCATAAAGATGTAACGTTACATGATACCACCCCAGGTCTGGACTAGTGCTGCTATAACCACAGAGAAAGATGTCGACCAAATGTATAGCCTTTATCTGTATAAGTGTTGTTACAATTTTATGTAGAAACCTGAACTCATATATGTTTTCCTAATCACCTAAAGCAGCGAGCATCAATTTCTGTAGGCCATAACCTAGAACTACCTCGTGTAACGTCTAATGTACATAAAATAATCACACCATGTAGTAAATATAATGTTAGGTAACGAAAAGGTACTCGGACCGACTGTATTAAAGAAATGTGTAACGAAATTGAAATATATATGTGTGTTTAAATAACATCAAAATGAGGCGGAACATTATAAAAGTTCTGCATTCAAAAGTTAGCAACGCACGAGGAAAAAACCTTTGTGAATATATGCAAGGCCATTCTCCCTCCCACCCTACCAAGCCTGCCAGATAAAGAAGCTAAGGCCTGTGCCGCGCTCCCTCACCTCCCCCAACCAAGCTGGAGCCGCTTCAGAGAGTCAGACGCCCCGGTACCGCACCCAAGGCCACAGCCCGCCACCTGTGTTATTTACAGCACGGTAATAAACCCACGTTTAAATCCACTGATCTACCAGCACCCTCTCGTAAATTCCACAACCCCCCCTAGACCACCCCAAGAATCATGACCCCGTGCAAAGACGACCCCCATCACTGGGACAAGACACAGAGACCCATTTATATAATAACTTCTAACGCGGCAGACAGACATGTATCATTCGGCTCAGGCCCCAGAGCCCAGCCCCTCGACCTAAAATACCGGTCAATAGGACACAGGTAAATCTCACCCCAACCGACAACCACCGGACCTCTCACGAGGTGCATTCCTCATGTGTTGCGTTTATTTTATAAGACAAACTGCTGAGCGATTTATTGATGAACTTAAATGTCGTTTCTTGAATAACTGCAGTGTGCATGGCCTAGGGCAAACGAGTCAGGAAAGGTATTCATCTTTGTCACAGGCTGCCCCAGCATACCAACACCGCTCGGATGACCTCAAGCTGGCCTGCCAGGCCCAACCCAACCCACGAGGCTGACCAGTGACGTCCTCACGCCAAGACCAACCACGCTGCAGCAACACCTATAGTTAGTCGACGCCACCCAATCCCAATTAACTTGTGCCCCCTATAGTGTGTAGGTTCTGATGACGTTTTTTGTATTAGAAATACGCCTGTCTTTGCTATTGTCAGACAGAGCGCTCTCGGAGGTTGCAGAGTTCTTTGCATGCCCTATTCTTTGGATAAACTCCCACTTACGCTCACCCGCACTCTGTCTTGGTCTTATTCCCACTACGGGAGAGTCCCTTATTGTCTCTCATTGCGGGGAGGATCGTGCTGAAATTGGGGGCGCTTCCTTTCAATACCCTTTAAAGAATTTTCTGATTGGCTAAGGAAGTCTGGAAGGAGAATTCTCACCGGATTTCTGGCACTTGTACCAGTATTTGCTTGGGATCATCCTCCCCGCAGCCAAGCAGTAGGCTTATTGGTGTTCTTCCAATTCACTTCCTCTGTGCTGGAGGGCACCACAGCCCATTTGACAGGCATCCACTCACACCTGCTCAAACGGGTCTTGTGATCTATGCGACCCAATCATCCATCAAGCATCCTCTCTGCTAGCATCTTCAGACGTATCTCACAGGCAATTCTGCCTGACATCATGGAAATCGCTGCTATCATTAGCTTTTTGATCATGGCTGCCGCACCCCCAACAGGGACTGAAGGATTTAGTACCCCAGGCGCTGGGCAATGGCGTCATTATATCTCATTTTGCCCTATTTAATGACCATTGCTTTGCTCGGGAATGCTCAGTCAAGCTTTGTGTGCGCATAATATCTGGCATTATCCAGTGCGAGGTTGCAACTTCTGGGTGGCTGCAAATGGTATAACCCATGGAGCTGCATCTCCAGAAGGGCTGCATATGCATTTCTAATTTCCCTGTGACCGCTAGTCATCTCAAATCTCCATAATGACTTAGGGAGCTTTTCTGGTGCTTATCCCAATCTGTATGCAAAAGATACCAATTCCTTCCATTGTGACTGGATGTGCAAGTCTTATTTGCAGATACTCCGAGTGTATTTGACATAACAGAAGCATTTTAGATAAGAAACAGTCACAAATTTAAAATCCAATATTTGTATTTAATATTTCTTCTTTTTGAGGTGCTCACCTTATGATACCAAAACACAAAACATCAGCATTAGAAACTGTATTAGTATGCATGGGAACATTACAAAACCTTACTATTACCTTTACCTTACTTTTTGTCATCATAGTTAACAATCACATTGTCATCCTCTGAAGTTTTTCCTTCCCCCATATCCTCAGCTATAATAAAAGCCGAAAAGCCACCCTCTGAGGGGTTGAATCACAAACTATGATTCATTACCCCCTTCTTTTGGATCATAGTGGCAACACTCTAGAACATAGAATGAGTTCAACAGTAAGCAACCTATCTTAAAAAATATATGTTTTGTATTATTGAATTATTCATTAAACAGCAAGCACTTCCAATCCTTGACAATAAATTCCAAGAGAAATACATACATGAAGCAATTAAATGAAAAGGTAACTCCACCAATTAATCTGTTTAATTAGAACATTTGAGGAAGGAATGTGTTTAATTTAGAATTAAAATATTGATTGATGGAAAATTGGAAATTTCGAAATGTCGCTAAGAAGTCAATCAATGTGCGCATTTTACAGTAATGCCTTATATCATTGTTTGTGTGCGTGTGTGTGTGCATGCAGATCAGTGTCCTTTTAGATATGCCTTATAGAATATACAATAAAAATGCTATGTTGCTGTAAAAGAAAGACATTCAGCATTAATGAGCTCTCATTAATACATTTAAATTTGATTTATATTTTAATGTTGAAAAATATAGAAAACATACGTTTTAATAAAAAACAATCGCAGTGCAATTTGCAAGAAAAAAAGAGCATGGCAGCTACTATGAAGCAGATGCCTCCTTACCTCAGAGAAAGGACTGAGTGCAAGTGTGGCGAGAAATCCCTAAACTGTCTGGAAAATTATTTTGGGAATAACCATCATAAATTGGTTGCCTTCGATCTTGCTCTTCCACTACAAAAAGAGATGGAGCGAAAAATATTGATTAACAATGTCATAACGTATTCCTCTTTCATTTGTTGTGATAAAAGTGTCCCTTATTCAAGAGAAGAAGCACATCAAATGTTAACATTGTCATTGAACTCCTTTGTTCTATAGAAAATGTATTGTATGTGTTATGTTGTTTATTCCCCTTGTATGAACATTGATGCCTGCACAAGTCTGATCAAAACATATGCATGAAATGTTTTGTCTTTGTCCTGTGTGAATATGATCACTCTTTTTGCATTAGCTAACACAACATGCTATCACTAAAAACTCGGTATGAGTAAAGCATTTTTATTAAAACACCCCTGAATCACGAGAGTCCTTTGTCCATTTGGGACGCCCTGATCAATTGCATATATCTATATGTCGTCTGCCTGGACAGATCGGGGAATTGCCAGGAGCCCTACAAAGTGTACTCTTGTTGCAGATCTTCCACAAGGCCAAATTAACAGACTGACTGAATAACCACAACAGCACTCATGTCCCAAGAGATTCTGGAATTCTGCAGAGTGACTCGCACACCAGCCTGAAACAGTGCAGAGCCACCCACAGAGCCAAGCAGACAGAGAGCAAGAGCAACCGAGAGAAGCTACACGCATGCAGCAATCACAGTGGTGACACAGTCCTGGTAGGACATACCAGTGGGAGCTCCTGTCTACATCTGTTAAAACACCAGGGACAAAAACAGATACTTCCTAACAGAATTGGCAAACACATTCCCCCAGGACAGTTACCAAAGACTTGATATGCCGTAAGTACAGACCAATGGCAGACCAAGCCATTGGCCAGGGCATAAACCTCTTTTGAAAGACATCCAGGGTAACAGATCCAAGCCCAGAGATGGGGCGGGGTACTTAAGGGGAGAAAGGAAACAGGAAGTTGTGGGTGTACCAGGTGAAGTCTGCAGTGGAGATTGAGGATGGGCAAGAAACCAGAAGGAGGAAGGAGTGTACCACGGATCATGTAAGAGACGTTTAAAGTGGCTATGTATTATTTCAGGAGTGATAGTGTTTCTTCACTGTGAGTGTCTGTGACAGAGATACGTGTGTTGTGAGAGTAGAGTAAGGAGTGGCTGTTATTAGGTGGAACGGTGGTGCTTGAGTAGTGGTGGGGTTAGAGAGTAGTATTCGTTTTAAGAGAGTCCTAGTGGTTGGAGAGGAGTAGTAGAGGTTTGAAGCAAGAAGTAGGGGTCAGAAGTTAGTAGTAGTGGGAGGAGGAATAATAGAGGGGAATTGCAGTTCGAGAGGCATGGTGTTGGTAAATATAAGGGGAGGAGAGAAATAACATGAAAGGGTGCAGGCAGGAGAGATGAGGAGTGAAACAAGTGAAGGAAACAAAAACAGTGGGGAGGAGAGAAGGGGGAATAAGCAGGTGCAATAGAAGGGAATTACAAGGGTATGTATAAGAGGAATAAGGTGGCTGCAGGGTGTCTGCAGGAACTGTTCCCACTTCCAATAGAGAACTAACTAGTTGCAAGAATAGGGAAAGGAAAGAAGTCTCTGAGGGAATCCTGCACTTAGGAATATAATTATATGTACTAGAACAAGAAGTTATGGGTTATTGCTCAACAGTATTAGCCCAGAATTATGAACATATGGGCTAGGGCAGGATTACCAGGCAAGACGAAAGAGAGAGGGACGGCCCTAGCCCCTATAAAATCAATCGAAAACGTTTAATTGTTTTTGAGACTTGGAGGGTTGTATGTGCTTCCTGTGGAAGAGTCATGAGAAGTCAGAAGACCAGGCAAAAGGGGCCCAAGTGAAGTATCTCATATCATAATTAGTAATTAGATATTTAGGTATTCTCAATACTCAATTTCCTTGTGGGAAAATAAACTGGTTAAATGTCTTTTCCTCAAAAAAAGTACATCAAATTTACATCAAAACCTTTTTACCGAAAATAGTTTTGGTATATAAACACTTTTCATTTGTTGAATGTAAAATATGTGAAACATGCATACATTACAGGGAGCTGTCCAGGACTGACGTTGATTGCAAAAAGTAACAAGAGCATGCTGTAACTGTATGGAATCAATTTCAGCACTTGACAGCTCACTCTAACTTGTGTAGTGTCAGAGAGTCAACTGGAGACTTTTATTTTATTTTTTAATGCGGTGCCCCCCCCCAAAACCACCAATAATATAAAAGTCCCCAGTTCTAAAATTACTCGCTAATACTACACAATGCAAAGGGAGCTGTTCAGTGCTGAAATTCATTCCATACAGTTACAATGTACTTCAGCACTGGACAGCTCCCTCTAATTTGTGTAGTGTCAGCGAGTATTTTCTAGAACTGAAGTCATTTATTTTTATTTGTTTTATTGGTGCCCTCCCCCCCCCCAAACTCCTGTGTTCAAAATGTAACCATTTCAGCCACCCAAAAATTCATACATCCATTTTCGAGACAAAAAAGGTTCATTGAAAGATCTGTTAGATGAAAAAAATCTTTCAATTAACATATTTTGATGAAAAGGCTTTCGATGAACAATCTTTAGAGGGTTGTCCCTTGTTTTACAAGGTCCTTTTAACATCCTCAATCATGATTTATGTCTGAAGTTATCTCCAACTTTATGTAAAATGTCATGAACAGAGAATAGTTGATATAGTTGCATCCCTATCAATTGCTGATGTATATAAGATAAGTAGTTATTAGCCTTTGCATCTATGCCATACCATTCTTTTAACGAAAGTATTTTATGAGAGTTTGTAACGTTTTATTTTTGATAGACACAGGAAACAATCTAATCTTAATAGAGAACTCTTAGGTCTAGTAAACATAGTTTTGTCAGTGAATATGGCGACCATGTAACTGGGTCTGAAATCCCCAAAGGCCATGGCCTGCATTCATGACCTGTGGGTATTGCACCTACCATGGAAGTTATGCTCGGACATGCTACTGCCTGTGCTGCCAATAAGAGATGTCTAATGACCACTATACTATTCCCATTAGCCATATCTATGTATACTGCCACTGTTTGTGCTACCCACATGCCCTACAAGTACTGTGTATATGGTCATGCCCTACAAGTACTGTGTCTTGGTCATGACCTACAGCCATGGCCTGTGCGTGCGTACTACTGTAACATGCGCAGGGATCTAGTAGTGCAGAGTCCACTGTTAAAAGTGCCAGAGCCAACAGTTTGCCATGCACAGCATGAATACTGTAGGACACAATGATAGAGATCAGATTAAAAGGGGAGTTGTTCTCACCTATGCAGAGGCAAAACAGATTGGCCAATAGATGAGAGGTGGGAAAGAGTGCACTTCCTGCATGTAGATAAATTGCCAATATGATTGAGTGACCCTTGTTATGGTATATTTTTCTTTGTTGCATGTAGCAAAGTATGTATCCTAAAAGTGAAGCCTTACTATTATTGCACAGGAGACAGTTCTCAATCTGCTTGCAAGTGATGATGGTGAGCATTGTTAGACATTCCATATTTCACCCCCAGAGTTGGTAGATCCTCATGGATTAGAGATTGTGAAACAGTTGAAGTTATTTGGGTCAAAAGCAGTTGAAGTAGTTCTCTCAATTTAATAAACGTATACAGACAGATCAAATTACAAGGATTGTGCCCATTGCATCAAATGAAAATAATGATAGTGTTGTCATAATAATACATGTATATTATTTTAATGAATACAACTGATGTCACATTTCAATTTCAATAAGCATTATTTCTGTGCAGCCAGCAAAGTATATACACATAGAAATCATGTGGTAACATTAGTCCTCATTACAAGTCTGGCGGTAACCGTGACAGTAAAATTGGCAGGTTGCCGCCAGACTTGCACATTTTACCAGCGCCTGACTTGCCGGAAACACTGGGGCATAACAGACCCAGCGGTCCAGGAAGTCGGGCGCCGGTAAATGGTAAATCCCCATTCCCATTTGATTACCGTAGAATTCAATGGGAATGGGGACCAGAGAAGCACTTGCACCGTTAATAATGATGCTGGTGCTTCTGTGAAAGTCTGCTTACCATGGCCGCTTTGCTCGGCAGGGTCAGACCTGCTGGGCACAGCAACTCCGGCAGGCAGACTCGTAGCGTGCCGGTCCGGTAATAAATATGCCGGTAAGCTTACCGGCACCGTTGTTATCGGACCAGCACACTTGTAATAAGGCCCATTGTCATAAACATAGTTGATAAAGACAACAGACAACAAGAATATATAGCATCATCAATAATTGTATTTATTTATTTGTGCTGTTTTTAGCATGAACCTAGCATGAGAGCAGCAGAACATTTTACAACAGGAGATATCCAGCAACGAGCATTAGGCAGCTTAAAACGTAGCACAGTACTACTGGAGGAGGGAAGGAGGTATTATTTTTTATTTTTCCAGCAGATATTGTTTAAAATGCCATGTTTGTAGTGTTTTGTAGAACTGGAGGAAGGTGGAGGCCTTTTCAAGCCTCTCCCAGGGTTGAGTTCTTGACAGGTATGGCACAGCAGGAGAAACAATGCTTGCAAGTCTTCTGTTTATGCGCTAGCTTAGACTCCAAACTGTTGGATTTTATATATGAGGTACGATAACCTCCAGAGGTGTGGAGTGTAGCCACCAAATATGCTGATGTTCCATTCAAGACTGTTTTGTAGGTGATATATACAGCTGTGCATATGATCCTGCAGGGGAGAGTGAGCCAGTAATGCTTGCAGAGTATAGGCGAGATACGGTCAAGGAGGCAGGCTGCAACTTGGTGGGCTTCCTTTAAGGGGTGCCAGAGTCATGGCTGGGACGAGAGCAAGAAGTGTATTTATCCCATCAATGTGTGAGATCACTAGGGCTTGTAATATTCAAAATAATCACTTTAGATTCAAGTGTTAGAACAGAAAGTGCAAAAATTGAATAAATGTGTATCTCTTGCTCATCGACTTGAATCAAACATCCTAAATAATAATAGCGAGGGAAATTACTTTCATAATAACACTGAGCAGTATAAAAGTATGTTACGTATTAGCACATGGAGAGCGCTATTGACCACCCCTCAGCCAATCAAAATATTAAGAGTGCAGTCAGTAACTACCGTTATGGACTGCATCCTAAACATTTTTTTTTTCCCAAAAGTAAACAGATAAACAACAATGCAATTTCCATGAAATATATATATTTTTTTTAATCAGCCACGAATGCTTTCACTTTCTTATAACAAAATCTTTTACTATGACATGACACCTAGTGCATGCTTATGTTAAACCTGCTCCAGTATAATCCAGTATAATCAAGTTTGCATATTTACTATAAAAGGAAAATGTTTATTCCACCACGAAAACTCCAAGACATTTATTGCTATTAGCACCATGTGCTAATAGCCTTATAAAACTTGGGTCTCTTCTCGCACATGGAATCTCTCTCTGAAAATTTCTGTGCATGCCGACCGCGATTACAATGCATATTGTGGGAGGACCAGTGTCTATCCCACTACATATATTTAATGCGGGGCATATTCTGCCCATTTGGAACCACCCACGACTTACATGAGTACTTGGAGCTGCCATTACTGAGTAGTGTATTTTCTATTTTATCAGAATTAGATATGCAAAAAATAAATCAAAAAGCATCTAGGGTAACACACTTCAGACATTTTAGCAAACATAAACAGTGGATCTCGCAAAATACCCAATGATCTAAATTGTAAATCAGCCGCCAGTGATTTTGCGGGAGACACCATTTTGAATGCACGACATGCGTTTGTGGATAAAGGAGCGATCTAACCACTCTTACTTACCCAGAGGCTTCTATGCGTGGACCCAGGGATTGAACGTGTTGTGCTGTGCGTCGTCTTGTTTCCAAGACGAGCGCGTTGCCCCTGAGATATGCTTCCGAGACACGTTTATTTTTAGGATGCTTTTACAATTTTGATACTCAATGTACACCCCATTGTTGTGATAGAAGAACCAAAATACATATGGGTGAATGCTGCAAAATCACTGTCTAAAATGTGTTACCCTAGATGCTTTACAATGTCATTTTTGCAAATATTTAATTCCCAAAAAATTGCGGTTGGTACGAAGTTCAATGGTCAAAGAGAGATTCTGTGTGCGAGACGAGGCACTTGAAAAGTACATGCCGTAGATGAATGTAATAAGAAGTTGCATGTATATTTTGAAACTAGACCATTAAGTATTTTGCCATGTTGAATTGGTGAATCTCACCATTAGATCAATAGCAGCCCCTGATTCAATCAAGGCAGACACAGTTACTCCTCTCCCCAAGAGCCCAGCCTAAATCCAAAATAACCAAGTAATCTTAGACCTATTACTAATTGTAATTTCCTTCTCAAGATTTTCGATAAATTTGCCACCTCCCAACTTCAGGCCTATGTGGAACTTAATGGCATTCTCTATAATAGGCAATACGGTTTTCAGCCTTCATACAGTACCAAGACAGCTCTTGTAGATCTTCGGTCCCACATGCTAAAAACTATGACTGAGGGAAACGCTGGGATGCTGATCTTACTAGATTTGTCTGCAGCTTTTGACTTAGCAGATCACGACTGCCTCCTGTACTCCCTATGTCATCTAGGTCACTGCCCTGAAGAGGCTGTCGGTTGTATTTGCTCCTTTCTTTCAAATCAGGAGTCAAGAGTTCAGTGGGGCTTGGTTTCTTCCCCACCCGCACCTATTCTGTCTGGGGTACCTCACGGGGCACGACTATTGCCTGTTTTGATTAATCTATACATTAGACCGCTATGCTGACACCCAGCTAGTTCAGGAAATTAGTGGCGATTACATGAAGGACTCTCTTGCTTTCGCCAATGTCTACAACTAAATTGAGGTCTGGATGTCTAAAAATTGACTATTACTGAATGGCAGCAAAACAGAGCTCCTCACCTCTGGATCAAGACAGGCCTTGGATAAACTAAGCACAGACTACAAAAGCTTCCAAATTGCAAATAGCATTATTGAAGTACAAAACAGGGTCAAAACTCTGGGAATCTAGCAGGATTTCTCATTGAATGCAGATGCCTATGTTAACAAGGTGAGCTAGAAATGCAATTACCACCTGTGCCTGCTTAAGAACGTCTGTCCCTTTATCACAGAAAACAGCTGTGCAATTATTGCATGAGCAACCATCCTAACTAGACTTGATTATTGGAGTCTCACTCTCTGACCTGAAAAAAATGTCAAATCTTGCAGAACAATGCAGTGTGCATTGTTAAAAAAAAATCGCAAGAAGGTTAAACAACTCGGATCATAAGAGGGACCTTCATGGGTTTCCAATACAAGAACACATATACATTTAAAAGTAGGTACTATGATCCATCGGTGCGTCCTTTGTACATAAAATAATTGACTCCCTGTTACATCCCAACTAGAGGATTATGCTCTTCCAAACAGCTACAGGTGCTCTGTCCTAGTTTCAAACGTTCTAAAGGCCTATCAAGATCGTTTCCAGTAAGGGTAGCAACTCTCTGTTAGGTGGACCATAGTTCTTCATAAGGGACTAGGAAGATATCTCATCATCAACAACAAGAACAACCTATGAAATAACAAGTTATTTAAACATAGAAACCATATACCAGAACCTGTATATATATATATATATATATATATATATATATATATATATATATATATATATATATATATATATATATTGTGTCGAGGCCTTGGATAACGCCTTGTCAAAAATGGGAGCGTGTAGAAAAAATCCTAGCAACCCATACTGTGCTGGATATTCATGTGGTACTCCGTTCCAGACACTCTTTGCCTTGATCATTGGGGGCAGCTTCCCCACTGCTGAGAGATTCTGGGAGAAGCTAGAGCAGGTTGAGGCCCAGTGCTGCACCAACAGAGGAGACAACAACACAGGAGCCACAGCAGGACAACCCTGTGGATCAGAAGGCACCGGAGCTGCAGGGATGCAGTAATCCTGTGATGTGGCAAAATGTGAGCAGGGAGGCAGTGTGGGTCCCCTCATGGGAGGAGGCACCCGAGGGCAGGACATCAGATCAGAGAGGGAGCAGAGACAGCAGCCACAAGACCTCTGTGGTGTGACAGAAAACCAACACAGCAGCTTCATCAAGAGTGTGGTTTCAGCAGAATGCATCTCCTGGAGCCGACGTGTAAGGCAACATACTCCATTAGCACACATGGAATTGGTATGGATACAATGGGCCTTCAGGAAAGCCCTTAGAAACACTAAAGCACCAGGGATATTGTGTAATAAAGAAAGGCCCACAGAAAGGCCATAACGATGCCTAATCCACTAACCAACCAGGGAATAATGTATTAATGATGAGATTACAAGAAGGCCCTTATGAAAGGGAACATCACATTGCCTATGCCAGAAATGCTATGTGACTGTCTAAAGAAGGGGGCCTGCTTATGAGCCCGTAAGAAACCTTCTTATCCCTTCACAGACAGGCAAGTGATTGGTAAGGTAAGTTGGCCAACCAGCAACCAGGGAAGAGGTATGGGTATGTATGTGTCTATGAATCGCTTAGTGTGGGACAGTTGAATGAGGAAAGAGGTTGAGGATGAAGTCTGAGAGCCCAGAGGAGGTGAGAGCAAAATGATTGCATAGTTATTTGGAAAGAGGGGGTCTGTGGAGTGATGGTGTGTTATAGAAAGGAGTTTGTGGACTAGTGATAGAGTAGAAGGCAGTAGTAGCTGGGAGTAAAGGTAGTGGTAGTGGGGATAGTTGTAGATGTCGGAGGAGTAAAGTGGACGTTGATAGTAGTGGAATGTAGTGAGTGTTGGTGTGGTAGCGACTGTGGTGGAAGTGATAGCAGTTTGAGAGAGAAAGGCAGTAAAAATAGTAGGAGTGGTGGGAACAGCAGAGAGGGCATCGAAGTAGGAGAAGTATTAGTGAAATGTTAGAGTGGCAGCAAAAGGTGGAACAGTAGTAAGGAGGAGGGAAGGCAGTAGTAGTAGAGACAGAAGTAGCATGGAAGTTGGGGTAGAAGTATTTGGAAGAAGAGGAATATTGGTGAATGTACGAAGGCAGAGTGTAAGATTGGAGGGACAGTAGGACAGTGGGAGGGGAACACCTGGGAGGTCAGTATAAGTGAGAGTGATACTAGGTGAAAGAAGGCACCGTTGCTAATTTCCAGGAACTCCAAGCAGGATAGTTCAGGGAAAGACTAGACGATCCCGAGGGGGTTAGGCAGTTTGGCAGTCACCAGAAACCAAGATAGATAAAAGACAGACAGGGGACACCAATCAAACAGCAAATTACATCCCCATTAAGGATGCCTGTTCTAGGGAGGGAGTAAACTGGAGGGAGTGAGATAGTGTTAAATGGTCCTAGCACCAATTTCCCTTATGACACTGGTACCTCGCACCATTTCTTCAGAGAACCCCTGTTCCCAAACTATTAGTAAAGCCCAAATAAACACCCTTGGAGTTACTTTTGGATTCAGTGTGGTATTTTTGGTGAAGCTTCCATAACAATTTATATATTATGAGCTTATATAACAGCGTTGCCAAGGATTTCATTTTCTCATCAGTACTCTTTGTTAGAAATACCTTAAGGTAGCTTTCCGATCTTCAGAAAGGTTCCACAAGAAAGGTGAAAAGAAAAAATTCACAAAATGTTTCAATTATTCTAAATTTTTCAATTATTTTATATTTTTAAAAGACTACACAACATAATTGTTTGTTCTTCTTAAAAACTCATTCTGAAACATATAACTGTGTGTGAGAACAATATGCCGACGGTGCCAACAACTATGGACCTAAAGTTTAATATAACCAAAGCACATGTTCATCGGAAGGCTTGTTTACAAAGAACATTTTTTCCAGTTGAAGTAAAGATATACAACTGATTCAGGGATCCCACTCTAGAACAAGCAACATATAACTACCCGTGGGAGAAACATGGAGATTCCAAGTTAATACTAGTGAACTTGATTGACTGGCCTGTGCCTTGTTGATCATGATACAGAATGCCAGCCTGACCGGGTACTGTAGGCGCTTGAAATTGAACAGCATGTCTGTCGGAATGAGTGGAATGTGAGGGATGAATAAATCTTCTCCTATCCCAGTCCCGGTCAACACTGTTGCTTCATTTACGTTGGGAGGTAATTTTGTGCCATTACACAGCCTAGGTGGGTCGAGATTGCGAAGCAGCATGATGAATGACCTAACTTTCAGTTGAAGGTGATGTGGTGGCATCCCTGAGGATTGAGTGAACTATTTGCAAGAGAGTAACAGAAATGTCTGTCACATCTCTTTATATAGCAACAATTTGGAAACTTCTGGAATGCTACCTGCCTTCACCTTTCCCTCTCAGGTCCATTGGCCTCCCATATGCCTTGCCTTCGCCTCCCATAACCTTTGACTTGCAAGACAGATTTGGCTGACATTTTGCAAAAAGAAAGTTTGACATGGCCGCCCTCCAAGACTGGACATCTGAAATCTGGAAATGCTGTTAAGGTTTTGTTAACAAATGAAAAAGATATTAAGAACGCATTGTTCGGCCTACTCCCATTCATTATCCCATACAGGCAAGGTCAAAATGTTGACAAAGCAAAGCACAAAAACTGGAATTGGCCAAGTAAGATACTTCTGGTGCACAAAGCGTTTACTCAATTTCCGGCACAGGGCTGGGGTAAATCCATCCAGAAGTTTTAAAAATATTGAACTGGGAAAGGGTTGACATTTGTGATGTCATCATTGAGGTCCTGGATGTTAGAGCTAGCTTACCATAACTAACACATTTCTGGGGGTTTTCAATTTAACTTGTAACCATAACACCCCTTTAAGTTTTTTAACTGAACTTCATTAAAAAAAATGTTTAAGCTTAAGCCAATTATTGGCCATCCAGTCCCCAAATGCAGATAAACAGCCTTTCAAGGTTTTTTTCAAGACCCCCACTAGTTTGCTACGAGATACAGGTTCCTTATATCATAACCTCCCCAATGTAGAATGAAAGTCCATGGACAGCATGTAGCATCAACAAAACCCAGAAGCTCAGGGGACATTTTGTATCCTTCATCCAACAAAAATATATACATAAAACAACATTACTTATATGTACTACACCCAGGTATACCTTTTTGTACAATTCAACATTTCCAAATGTAAGCATTCTTTTTTTTCATTTAGCTCACAATATTATGGAATGCACCAAGCACAAACATAACTACACCTCATATTATCAGTTTAGTACAACTCTCCATACAGACAGATACACCAGGAGCTCATTGCAATACAAAATACTACCAAATAGTAATTACACTGTATTTATTTCTCTATTATTACCATTCATATAAACATGTCTCATAAACAAATATTAAAATGTTTTATTTTGACAGAAATGGTAAACACACTTGATTGGCTAGAAGAAAACTTTCCCAAAGTGATTATGAAATCTCTAATTGTAAACAATACATCTTTCAAAATGAACAAATAACATAATTTATACAGAGTTCATTAAAATAATGATGTCTTCTTTTCTTATAGTACATAGTTTACAAAAAGAAACTACTCCACATATTAATTATGGAGAATCCCAACAATCAGAAAGGCAATCCCAATCCCCAACTGTCCACAATGAAATCAAGATCTTGTCTTCAAAAGTGGTTGAACTTAGCAATGATTTTAATGAACTTCTAAATTATGTTAAGTGCAACGCGCTGTGTCTGGACATGAACGGTTTCACATGACTCACTTTTAATTAGCCCACGGACAGCACACCCAATTGCAGACATCCTGGTGCATTCTCCCGGCTCCGCCCATTGTGAATGCCCTGGACATCTCCATGTGCCTGTGTAGCATAATGACATGTCCAGGGACAGTTTTAAACTGCATTTTTGGATAATCTAGGATGTTTTAAGTTGAAAATGTACTCTTCCAGAGCTCTTAGACCCATTATATGTTGATCTTTCAACTTTTTACAACTTTGTATTGTCTTGTATTCTATGAAAATGTGTTGAGCGCGAACAAAGACAAAAAGGCATCAAGTCGCTGGAGTGAGTGAGGGGCTGAGCAGCTTCAGACTGGGGGGGGGCTAACACAGAAGGGTTTGTCCAATTCTTTTGAAAGAGAAGGTATTCTGGAATGTTACAGAGCTCAAGTGGCAGGGTGCTCCAGAGCATGGGGGCAAGTACTGTAAAGGATCTTCCTCGAGCTCTGGCTCGATGGAATCTGGGAATGCTCAGCAAAGATTGATTAGCCGAGCAAAGAAGCTTGTTAGGTTTATAGGGCAGAAGTCTAGATTGTAAAAACACAGCCCCGGTATTGAGTGGCTTGATGGACAATACACAGAATTTTAAATTTGACTTGCCTCATGACCGGTGAATGTGGCGAAGTAGATCCAGGGAGTCAGAAAGTCTAGGGGCTCCCAAAGCGAGGCGAGCAGCAAAGCAAGGCAAGCAGCAGCATTTTGTTTAATCTTTAACTGTTGTAATAAAGCCTTAGGTTGGCCTATATAAATTCTGTTACAATAGTCTAGGGATCCCATGATATATGCAGTCACAATCTTTGTCCTAGACTCAGACAGTAAAAACATTAGGACTTTTTTTAGTACTTTCAGTTTGGTAAAACCGAATTGGCAGACAGCAGAGATTTGGGCCTCTCTGGAGCATGAGGACATTACTTTGATCCCTAGGCGCTTGACTAGTGGAGTAGGTTCACGGCAGGGGCCAAGGGAGGTAGGTCAGTACTCACAGGTCCAGGGTTGTCCTGCATTGTTGGACCCGACGAGTAAGACATCTGCTTTATCTCTGTTAAGTTTAAGCCAATTATTAGCCATCCAGTCCCCAAATGTAGATAAACAGTCTTTCCATTTTTTTGGGGGGTCAGATGATGGGACATTGAGTCAGAAAATAATCTGTGTGTTATCCGTATATAGGAAAAAGTGTACCCAATGGCTAGTAATCAAATTGGCTAGGGCACACATGTATAAGTTGAATAGGAGAGGAGATAAGGCAGACCCTTGGGAAACCCCACAGTTCAAGGCGGTGGGAGAAAAAGTGAAAGGGGCAAGAGAAAGAATTTGAAGCTGGTTGGATAAAAAGAAGGAAAACCACCGCAGAGGAATGCCTGAGATTCCAGCCCCTTGGGGACACCGAGACAGTTTCTGATGGTCAACAGCATCAAAGGCCGTGGAGATTCAATATTTCCAAATTTCCAAGGCCTCTTTATGACTCGATAGCCCACCCATTACTTGTAGTCATTCTTAATCTGGCTATCCAGGAGGGAGCACCAGGAGAGAGCACCTGCTTTGCAGATCACAAACCAGAATATTCCAACCGGCATCAATGGTTTCAGTCATGGCCATTGCTCCTCCTCAGGGGCAACCACTGCCACCAAATGGAGTGCCTGGCCAAGGGAACAGGTGCAATGATGCAGAGTAGGATCAAGAGGACCAGGAAGATGCAGTAGAGGAAATACCTACCTCCAGCACCTGGGAAGAGAGTCATGGGTGTGGTAGTTTTTTACCACCATTGGGC
Source organism: Ambystoma mexicanum (assembly GCF_040938575.1). Taxonomy (NCBI): domain Eukaryota; kingdom Metazoa; phylum Chordata; class Amphibia; order Caudata; family Ambystomatidae; genus Ambystoma; species Ambystoma mexicanum. The sequence goes on along the minus strand of NC_090937.1, from coordinate 1,060,270,443 downwards.
GGGTACAAAAGGCTTGGAGTGCGGGGGAGTGGGCTGCTCTGGCTGGCGTAACGAGGGGGGCCAAGGAAGGTATCTGGGAAAGGGCAGGGAACAGCGCAGGGTGTTAGTGGGCTGAGAAGGACGGTGGTTGAGAGGAATAGTGAAGAAAAAGGGGGGCTTCGGCGATCAATGTTAAACAATGATGGAAGGAAGCGGTTGGCTTCTCAGCGAGATTAGGGTCTTGCTGGGGGGAGTAAACAAGTAAAGGAGAAGAGGGTTAAAAACATAAGAGGAACGTAAAATGAAAAGTAAGTGAATTGTAAAGTAAAACGTAAAGTTAAAAATGAAGTAAAAATAAGTGAATTTTTATTTAAAGCGTAAAGTGAAAGTAGGGGGTGCAAGTTGGATCCCCTTCTCATTAAGGCAAGGATTTGCAGGGAGTTGGGTACTCTGGCTAGCATAACTAGAAGGGGGGATTAGGGGAAACAGCAAGCGTACATTGGGGGGGTAGTGGGTTAGAAAGGACAACGGTTACAGGGGTCGTGAGGGTAAGTGTACAAAAAATGGGGGGAATAGGAGAGTCTATGGTTCCCAATGTGGAGGAAGTGGGTCGCGTCACAGCGACATTAGAAGAGCATGGGGGTAGGAGGTAAGAGCCAGTGATTTGATATAAGAAGTAGAGGTCATGGTACCTGTGGGAATTTAAGAACGGTGCAACAAGGCAAAGAACCTGCGGAAACAGGGAACAAGCTGAGTCTGAAGAGACCGTTGGAACTGAGTAAGAGGCCAAGAGACCTGGGGAATGTAAAAGAAGTCAAGAGACCTGGGAACAGTGTAAGAGGGCAAGCGACAATATGACTGCAGCGGGGGCATAACCTCTGGTGCACCACAGGGTACTTGGAGGAGGGATGGGAAAAATAAAAAAGTAAACCAAAAGAAAAGTGAAAAGTGAGAGTAACTTGAAACATAATATTAAGTGTAAAGTTAAGGTGTACATGGTAAAGTTAAGGAAAGTGAAGTTAGTAGCAAGATAGGACTGTATGGATCACCAAACATACGGGTAATACATTGGATTATGAACTCTAGGGCATGGCAACACAAAGGTATAGTATGAACGGTATCACAATGCTGGTCGACATGGGGCAAACAGGGAACTAAAAGAGTGCATAACAAGGGACCGAGTAAGGGGTTCAAACCACCGGTGAGAAGGAAATGGGGGTAATAGGTAAGAGACCACCTCCATGTGCTGCCACACTTGATCCAACCACCCGGGTGCTCTGAGAAAGTCTTTTCCTTTCTATGGGAGAAGTAAGCTGTCTTCCTCTATCCCATCTTCCTCAACCTCTACTGCCAAAACACAGGCTACTCCTGTTGGGCAAAGGATCCCACAGGCTACCTCACAGGCCATACAGTAGGAGGTTAACCCTTACCTTTTGAGGCTAACAGTCATCTGTATGTACTGCAACACACAGCTCTGCAGGGGCGAGCAGTTTCAGAGTGCGTTTGAGGCTTCAGTCAAGGAGCACAAGAAACACTGCCCCCTATCCTAGATTTAAGGAACTCCCAACATCTTCCCTTGTCTACCTGGCCTCTCCTAGAAGAAAATAATCCCCAAAAAAGAAAACCCAGGAATACCAAAAAAGGTTCCATTTGGAGACAACTTTCAGAGTTAAAAAATAGAACTAAAAAAAAAAAACAATCAAAGCACCTTTTGCAGCCTGCATAGTCCACTGCAAAATTCCAGGCAGGGGGGCATTAAAATCAATTAACTTGTTTTTCATTCAAAAATGGTCGCTCGTAAAAGAACCTTTTTTTTATTTTTGAGGGGTTTTATAGGCTGAACTAACAAATGTTCTACTGAACTTAATTACATTTTCAAACTTTCACAAAAACTGCTTCTATTTGTTTTCTGTTATTGCTGTTTAGATACTGCAACTTCTAAAAATGACTTCACTACTTACTTAACGTGTTCAGAAATGCATTTTGGATATTCAAACTAAATATTTCCGACATCAGTCAAATGCACTCCATATCCTCGAAAAATATTCACAATATCAAACTCGATATTTTCACAGTGAAAAGATGTAATTCTGAAGTCCTGCAAAAAACCACATACAGATTTGTTTATATTGCGCCTTGCTTTCTCGATTTGTAGACAAAATATATTAGACCTTTTCTACATTTGTCTTTGAGCTATCCGAGAAAAAACAATCTTTGAATGTTGAAGCAGTTCCATTGACTTTGCAAATATATCCTTCATGACAAACTGTAAGGACTTTCCAGTGACAAAGCCCTAAACTGTTGCCTCCACAGTGAACCAAAATGATGTTTGGATACTTCAAATTAACCATACTTTTGCAAAATGGTAGCAATTCCACCCACTTCATTTCTCGAACTCATACCAGGAAACTTAAAATTCTTCATATCCAAGATTCACATAATCCACACAGCTCACAGCACTCCTTTAACAAATGGATCCAAGAATTGCCTACAATTCAGACACTCAAAGTGCCATCGCCATCTTCACAGTACAACAAAGATAACTCTTGCTACTCCATCTTCCTGTACACCACAACCACCAAACCTGATTGGCTAATCCCCTGATGTCCATGGATGTCCACAACTGTCCACGGTCACTGCAGTCCCCTTTCCATGCCTGACATCCTTAAAGGACCTGTATGGCATGTGCGGGTCAGCAGACTACTGCCTTGTCCGTGGATAGCATGGCCAATTAAAGGGGGCGGGGAGGTTAAAACTCATTTTAATTCATGTATTCTGTAATGGTGGCTCTTAAAAGAGACTTTCATTTTAATTTTTTTTAACAATACCCTTTTTCCTTGTTTTGCTTTTATGTACTATAGTAACACATGCTAAACAGTTCTCATGTGTTTATTAAAACTTCTACAGAAACTGCTTCCATTTCTTGTCCTCTTTTTTATATCCTACACCTACTAACGAATGCTTTAGTATACACTCCACATCTTCCATTTTAATTTGCTCACACAAACCTTTTCAATGCATTTTGAATCTGATTGCCGGCATCAGTTAAATGCACTCTATCGCTGTGAAAAGTATTTATGCCATCCCCCTTGATATTTTCATTGTTAAAAGATGCCATTCCTAAACCATTTAAAAAAAATCACATATATCTTTTTTGACATGCTGCCTAGCATCTTATATTTGTGGATAAAACAAGTTTGGCCATCTCCATATTTGTCCTTGATTCATTTTGGAAAAAAAATAATCTTTTCAGCTGCAACCAGATCCATTAGGCTGTTCAGCATATCCTTCATTCCAAACTGCAAATATACTGCAGTCACATGGCCCAAACGATTGCCTCCACAATGCACAATAATAATATCTTGATGTTTAAAGTGAGCCATACTCTCACAGAATGGTAATAAGGTTGTTTAAGCCACAAACTGCATACCAGGTAACTTCCACTACTCCAATCCAATAGTAGCAGAGAGGCCATCAGATTCAATGTAAAACCTCAATGAATGGATCCAAGAATCTCCCATCATCCACACACTGTGCTGCCTGAAAGTCATAGATATAGCCATATTCACTGCACACAACAAAGAAAACACTTGCTACCCTATCTTCTTGTACACAACAACCACAAAACCTGATTGGCTAAACCCCCGATGTCTGCGGACATCCAAGACTGTCCACGGTCCCTACAGTCCCCTATCCATGCCAGGCATCTTGATATGTCCCTGATGACACGTCCGATGTCCGCGTACTACCGTGGTGTCCACAGACACCGTAGCACAGAGCGGCCCTATTACGCTTTTACTTTTATGTTTGTAACACTCCCTTATTGGCTGCTTTCAAGCAGTCACACATCCATCCACCAATAACATCCAACATCTCCACATGTAACCCTGTCATCTCAGTTGTAGTCTTGAACTCTCAGTGTACCTATCTTCTGTTACTGACAGACATCCGTATCAAAAACTACTGTGAAACTCAAACCAAGATTTCTATTTGCAGATTCAACAACATCTGCATCCAACAAGACATAGTACAGGTACACTTATATTTTTAAACATTTTTTAAATTATTCTTTTCAACACTTAAAAAAAAAATATATATATATAAGTATATTGGGAAAACGGTTTTAGCCCCTAGACTGCGTTCTGCCTCATTGTTGAGCTGGTGCTGTTGGGCTAGAGCGGCCTAGGCTCTAGTGGATTCAAAAAGAATGTCAAGGAAAGATGCAGAGTGACGGATACACGGTACCTCCACGTTTGGCCAAAACTTTGCCCACGCACTCATGATCAATTGCTGAGTTAAAAAATATTTTTCCTTTATTAATTACAAGTAGTGCAAATATTGAATAAAAAAGCATACATAGCAGTACCTGGTCAGACCAGGCATGAAGCAGCAAGAAAATTCTTCAAGGTGAGTCAAACATTCCGCATGATGGGGTAAGTGTACAAAAACAGCTACAGCTGTCTCCGCCCAGTTTCTGTGGTGTCCGCCTGCACAGCGTATCTAATGGGAGTACGACTCGCCAAAACGTGCAAGTGCATCTTGGGATATAAAGTGCAAGAGTGGAAATAAAGTGCGAATGCATCTCGTCCCATGTGCGATTGTACAGTACTCACAATAATCACAATTTCAATGCATATATAAAGTGCTAGTGCAACATTAAAAGGGCTCTATTAGCCTCTTAGGACAAGTGTCCTAAATATCTCCCAATACTGTGCAGCAGGCCTACTAAAACTGAGCACCTTGATCCTTGAATATCAATTATGCGGGCAACAGGTTCCAATGAACGTATAACTAAACATGTGAAATATCACAGTTAGTTAGTTCAATCTAAAAGTGCAGAATAATACATGCACATGATATATAAATGCATAAAGACAGGATTAAAAAGAGGTATGTGTCCAAAATCAGTGCATTGTAGGCTAAAAGCTATATATATCTAGCCTGTACAGCAAGGTTTATCTTGGGGACACGAGAGAAGGGATCTAATGCATGATGATCACAGAAATTGTGACTTTAATTGTGGTGTGCAAATGACACAGATGAGTTATGTGGCAGAGATAAAGAGCCATTCAATAAAAAATGGAAGGAAAATGACTGATGTGGATGGTTAATAATGCATGATTAATCATATAAAAAGACTTATAACTCTGAGTCCACATTTAGGCCATTGGGATTTAAGGTGTCAAATTTTCAAATTAACTTAGCTTCTAGTTGGCGTAACTTAAGTTCTCTATTGCCCAGCCTTTTGTATAGTGGTATATGTGCTAAACTCGCAAAGCTCATTTCTGATACATTCTTCTTGTGCTTTTCACCAAAGTGTACCGCCGGTGGGTATGCTGGATTTGCATTTCTAATGGCTCTGTAGTGTTGCAGAATACGCAGTTTTAGTGGACCTATGGTGGATCCTATATAGTATAACCCACAACTGCATGTAATGGCATAAACTACAAACTTGGTGAGACATGTGATTTTCTGCTTGTATATACAGTGTTTCCCATTGGCACTGATTGGAGAGTCTTTGGAGACATGTTTGCACATCTTGCATTTGCCACATTTCTTAAAACCCACAAGTTCCTGATTTCCTGGAAACCAATTGGGTGATGTCATGTTGGTTATCACAGTGCTTGGAGCCAAAATGTTTTTCAACGTTGGTCTTTACGGAAAGTTACACTGGGTTTTCGACTCCAATACATTGCATAGGTCTCTGTGTGTTGTTAATATATTCCAATGTCTATGCATAATCACTCTGATGTGTTTGGCTTGCTGGTTGTAGCCTGTTATGTATCTTATTGTCATGATGCCTACCCCCGGGCATCCGGATCAAGCCCATCAGCCCTGGGAGCATGCATCCAGATATTTAATAAAACCCCAGCAGCCCCGGCTGGGGGCTGTCTGGGTTCAGTCCTGGCGCCTTAGGCGCCAGGCTCATAATAGAAATGCGCCAGGCTCATAGCCTTTACTTACCTCATGCAGACAATGCTGAAAATGAATCCAAGCCAACATGAGGCCTGGATGGGATTATTTTACTACAGGGACTACTTTTTACTCGGGTGTGATTCTACGGACTTCTTACCTGGAACTACTTTGGAGGCTATTTAAACCACGCCCGAACAGCAGCACATGCTTCACGTTATTCTGCATCCAGCAGCCTAACGCTCACCGTGCCTGCAGTCAGCATCCAGTCTTCAGCCATGCCCGTCTCGAATCAAGAGCTCCTAGCAATAGAAGAAAGAAGAAGGAAAGGTTAGAATACAGATATTATTTCAATCCTTACCTGAATTCCGGATCCATCACGTCTTCGAACTTGAAAAGGACATTATTCTACACGCGTCGCATCGCCAGCTGCAGCGCCGCACCATACTCACCAGTCCTCACAGCATTTTTCCATCCGGCGCAGCCTCCATCATTTTCTTTGCCGAATTCCACCATCTAGGGGACAAAAGAAACATAAGGTGAGCCGAGAGAGCCAACAAATACAACCTCTCCACCATAGACTTACCTGATTAACAACCGGAGACATTATTCTGTAACAAACCGCAACTTCTTACGCTGCACCTGTAAGGAGAGAGAAACCAGCAATTTAAATACACGCATCTTTTACCCGACAGTGTTGGATAATACAAACTCTTACCTGAACACCATCAGCTGCCACAAGACAATCTTCCCTTGGATCCAGCTGCAACACACGAAAGGAATGTACAAGAGTGAACATCGGACATATTGAACTCTTTGAACTTTATACTTACGGGTTCTCGCCTGGAACCTCAGAGCCAATATTCATCCAGAACTCTTCCAACGCCTTCAAACCAGTGAAGTAACTGGTATCTACGCGCCCCTGCATTCCACGCAGGATGGAGAGCTCATCATTTAAAAACATAAGGTGAGCTTACTGAAAGTGAATATCAGTGGTGATTAGTGGGGATAACAGTGGAGTGCCATTACTAGAATCCACGGGTGGCTAAATCCCTTTCTCCACTTGCAGGAGAATACTTCTATGGGTCAAGCAGACGAGATTAGGCGGTCCAGTCCAGTCTGTCATCTCAGCACTACGCTTCACGTTGGAGGAGGTCGCAGCTGTCGGGTCCGATCGACGCCCCTGTGGGAGCCAGGTGAGCGTAACAGAACGCGAAGCCTATCTACAAATCCCCAACCGGGCGTTATGGAAACCTCCGAAACAGACCAACTAGCCCAATTATTAGAGGAACTTAAGGCGGAAGTGCACTCTGCGCGCCAAGAGACTAATGCCCTCTCGAAAGAACTGATTGTGTCAAAGGAACGCACAGATGATCTTGCTAGGCAACTGCTGCAAAATCAAGCTGGGCAAACACCCCTACCTCGACTCGGAGGAAACCCAGCTCCTGTTTCATCGAGCAATCCTGTGCAAGTAATCCTACCAGGGGCTATTCCTTTAGCTCCACCCGAACGCTTTGCTGGGGACCCAAAAAGGTTTGCAGTGTCTATGAATCAATGCCGCTTTTCCAAACGACCAAGCCAAAGTAGCCTTTGTGCTATCATATCTTAGTGGCAGCGCAGCTGACTAGTCAATTCCACTAGTCAACCAGGATGACCCTCTTCTTCGTGATTTTCAGGGTTTTCAAAGAAGCATGGGAAGACTATTTGCCAGACATTCACAGGGCCAGGCCCTGGATAACAAACTTTTATCCCTATGACAGGGTAATCAGGATCTGCTAACTTATATCGCAACCCTCAATAGGATGGTGGTGGAAACCGGATGGCCTGAGGAGAAACTAATTACATTATTTCATCGTGGGCTTCGGGGAGAACTCAAAGATGTTTTGGCTCAAGTTGTGAACCCACCACAGGATTGCGCAGAATATATGGACTTAGTGGTCCAGTTAGACCACCAACTTCAGAATAGAAAGGCTGATCGAGCTAAGTTTGAGAGTCGGGTATGGGTTAAACCCAATGTTACCCCCAAAGGAACAGATGCAACAGAACCTATGCAGATCGGGGGGGGGGGGGTTAAAGGACCCTTAACTCAAAAGGAAAGAGAAAAGAGACGGCAGATGCAATTGTGTCTGTACGGTGGAACCGCAGGACATTTTCTACGGGATTGCCCTATAAAACCCCCCAAGAAAGTAGTAGGAGTTGCTGACAAAAGTCAAATAGAGCCTGATTCAGGAAACAACCATGCCCGACAAGCGTAGAGGTCCGCTTGCCGAGCTTAAAGAAGGACACTCAGACCTCCCACCTAATTACACCAATGGTCCTAATTGATCCAAGGCAGCCATCATGTATGCACGCAGTAAGGGCATACATTGATAGCGGGGCCGTAGGAAACTACATGGACCACGAATTGGCCTCAGGGATAAATCTACCCCTTTGCAAAAAGACCGCTTCGGATGTCATCACCACAGTCAATGGAACGTAAATTGCCTCTGGGCCTGTTAGTCATTCGACAACTAAGCTGACACTGTTGGGTCAAGATAGGCATCGAGAAACTATTGTGTTTCATTTAATCAAGGCCCTGCAATTCCAAATAATTCTGGGAATGCCATGGTTGGAAACACATAATCCTTGTATTGATTGGCGAGAGAAGAGAGTGACCTTCCCAGATTGTGCACACACCTATTACCCGGAAAAAACCTTGAACAAAAGCCTGGCCACCGTCACTAATCCAGTTGTGCAGTTACCTCAGGAATATCAAGAATTTCAGGATGTTTTTCAAAAAGAACAGGCAAATACCTTACCACCTCACAGATCATACGATTGTCAAATCGACCTAGTACCCGGTGCACAACCTCCATGCAGTAGAATCTACGCCCTTACGGAACCCGAAAATCTTCACTTACGACAATATCTGGACTAATACCTTGCTAATGGCTTCATTCGTCCATCCAAATCTCCCTCATCCTCAGCTCTATTCTTCGTGCCTAAAAAGGAAGGTGACCTTAGAACGTGCATAGACTACCGCGCATTAAATCAGATTACGGCAAAAAAACGATACCCATTGCCACTGATCCTCGAATTACTAGACCAAGTAAAGGATGCTTGTATCTACACTAAGTTAGACCTCCGAGGGGCATATCATCTGGTATGTGTAAAGAAAGACGATGAATGGAAGACTGCCTTTCGCACCAAGTACGGGTTATTCGAATACCAGGTGATGCCCTTCGGGTTGTGCAATGCACCTGCAGCCTTCCAGTATTTTATGAACAATGTCCTTCATGAACTCCTTGACGTCTGTGTTGTCGTATACATAGACAATATTCTAGTGTACTCCTCCTCAGAATCAGACCATGTGAAGCACGTTTGTGCAGTCCTTGAGAAACTATGCCAGCACAAGTTATACACAAAATTGGAGAAATGTGCTTTTCATTCTACAGAAGTTGAATTCCTGGGATTTATCCTGACTCCAAAAGGAGTTCAAATGGACTCTGGAAAGGTGGACGCAATCCTCAAGTGGCCATCACCCAGTTCAGTTAAAGGGGTACAAAGCATGCTTGGATTTGCTAATTTTTATCGCAGATTTATTCCTGAATTCTCACATATTGTCACCCCATCACAGCACTTTTTTGTGGACAGAAGAGGCTGAAAGAGCCTTCCAAGAGCTAAAATTGAAATTCACATCTTTGTGGTATTTTTTTGTATTTGAAAAACTTACATAAAAAAAACTGGCTGTAATTTCACAAAAGGACGCAATGCATCTTGTACATTTCTCAGAAAAATCTGATTACCAGCATAAGTAAAATGGACTCCATCTCTACCAAAAATGTTTGTGCTACGAAACATAATGTTTTCATTGTGAAAAGAGGACATGCCAACATCTCTTAAAAAGGCAAAAACAACCTTATTGACATTATGCCTCGCTTTTCCCATTTGTGGACCAAATGAAGAAGAACACAGTCACATTTGTCTTTGCGCAATACGAGAAAAAAGTACTTGAGGATTTGGAAACATATCCATGACTTTCCCAAGTTCTTTTTTCATCGCAAATTGCAAATAAATTCTTGACACATGTCCCAAACTGTTCCCTCAACAATGAATTATAATTATGTCTGGATGATGCGCTGTCTGCAAACTAGCACAGAGATGTAGCAAGTCTAGCCACTTCATTCCACATACTCCATGCCAGTGCACTTCCACATGAGGGAATCCAAGATCTGCAGCTACTCCACAGCGTTGTGCATGCACCTCCAACCAATGCATCCATGAGTCTCCCAAAATCCAGACAATCTGTTTTCTGAAGCTCACAGCCATAGCTAACTGTTCTTCTCTCAGGAAAAAGACCTTCTGACAAACTGTCTTCTTACAAAACACACCCACCAAACTTTACTGACCAATCAATTCCTCTGCTCATTCTCATTTGAATGCCTCTCCACCCCAAAATCCCTGTATGTAATTTGCGGTGTCCGCGGACTTTAATTCCACGGACATATCATAACCTAAACAGCCCTTTTACCATTTCCACTTCCCTCTCTGTGCCATTCCCTCATTGGATACAGCTAAACAGTCACACAGCCATCCACCAATCACATTCAAGACCTCTACATCTAACTGCATCATCAGAGTTCAGCACTTCAAATGTACTGTAGATTACTCTGAGTACAAGTCTCATATCATTGGAAAGCACCTACTACAAAACTACTGTACAAGTCTCCAAGATTTCTACTTGCAGCTGCATGCATACCACATTCATGCATACACACTACAGGTATGCATATTTTCTGCACAGTACAAATACAAATCTTATGAATGCATATAAACAGAGTAACTGTCACTTAATCTGTATAACCTATAAAATGAATTTACTGTCATTTTTCCCATCTACTATAATCAACTGTCACTTCCAACCCTGTCTGCTATCTAAACAAATTTTTACACACACAGCTATCTAAGAAATGACACACAGCCAGGATAAGTTCAAGCACCTTCAAACACTCACACAGATAAACACTAACATTGAAAAACTCCCAACTGTACATAACATCCTTCTGATTTATTACCCGCACCTTCACAAATGCATACATTCCATGCTTTTCTATAGCGTATCTGCCATTTACCATATACAAATTGCAAAATAAGTATATCATTATTTCTTCTGTCTGCTAACATCCAATAACACAGCCTTAAGAAACCAAGCGTGTTTCATACACTTTCTATTCTACTTATTTGCATAGCATGTTGAACTAACATAATGTAAATAAAATATGAATGCTGCACATAGTCAAAGGAAACTACATACTATATACACACAAAATTACTAACTTCTTTACTTTACAATTACAGTGAAGAGCACTCTCCTGAAAAGCAGCAGAATCCAAAGTACAAAAAAACAACTCAGAAGAAACCTAATCTTTCCAAACAAAAAAAGTAAGTACAATACTACCATAATATTCTTACTGTTACTCAAACACAATGTGTGGTTGATTCATGGTATTTGTGCACCAAAAAAAAAAAGATTAGTGCACCATTCTGCCCACAAATACCCATTTGTTAAACAGGGATTTGCAGGCAGAATGCTGCACAAATCCCTGTTTTTCGGCGCACAAATGACATAACTCAGCCTCTATACTGTTATTATTGCAGAACAAAGAACTGTTTTAATTCTATACCATTAGATTTAGTATTTGTGCTTCTCCTCACCACTAGCTTACTTTCTACTGTCATCTGAACAGCAGTATAGTAACACACAAATAGAAGAATACCCTTCAGACACCATCACATACATCTCTACCATCATACTCTCATGCACACAGCGCACATGCATCGCAGAACAACCCAACCCATACCTTCTTTATTGTTTTCAACAGACCCCAAAGAATGCCTACCAAAAAGCAAGTCCGTAGAAAACAACGTAGAAGTAGAGCAAATGAAAAAAGAAGTATCCAAAATAAGCATCCATCTCTAGCAGAATTTGTACAAAAAGTTCAAACAAAACAGCTAATCCAGTCATTTAGCAAAACAAAACATGCTTCAAGTACAGAAACTTTGCCTCCTCTATTGAAACATAAAACGAAACAGAAAACAATTATCAAGAATTCAGCTACCACTACTGCTAAAACTGCTCCTATAAATCTTGATATAATGGCAAGTAAACATACCAAAAAAATATTTTAGCAAACATTTTCTGCCACAGAGTCCTATAAAATCTTATAAAAACAGGAGAGGGATCATACAGAACCCTTAAAACCTACCGTAGAAAGTTAATATTAGAAGCTTTGATAGAAAGTGCAATCCTACTCAAAAGAAAATTATTTATTTTAGTGTAAAAAGAATGAAACCACTAACAAAACTAATTAGTAAATTACAAAAAAGACTTCTCAATAAACGGAATATCAACAAAAATAACTTCTTAAATATCTGTGGAGGTGAATGGAGTCACACCACAAACACAGAACCATATTTTAATGAAAAAGCATACAAGCAAAACCAAACAAATACGATTGCTATACATAGCAGCGGACGAGGTTGAGAAAAAATAAATAATACCATAATGTAACAAGAAATACTGCCTACAAAAATATCCCCTGAAAACTCAGAATTACCTCTCCATTCGACTGGACAAAAAAATCCAGTATACAAATGGTCATGCACGTCAACGTGTAACATTCCCAAAAAATCTTTCAGATCTTTACGCCAATTTCTCAATCAATATGTGAAAGGCAAAGACAAAATCAAAATCAAAATGCTGCAAAATATGGATACCTGTCCATTGCGTACATACACAGGGCTATAAGGACATTCATTAGCCTGAATTTCAGGACCAATTTGCAAAAGCACCTTCCATCATATTAAAATTATATCAACACATCATCCAAATATAAGAAATCTAGTCTATAAACTGTACTATGCTAAAAGTCCTGCATTAGCACTAGCCAATTTAAATAAAAATCTTCTACATGGTACAGCCAAAGAACTACTTGAAGAAATTGACCATATCCAGAAAAAAATATTTTGGAAATGAAAGCCACTTACAAAATGCAATACCTTTACACCAAACTAGCAACAATTGTACACATGGCAACCTTCTACTACATACATACAAAAAATAAATACTAAAATTTAAAAGTACATCCGTGAAATACCAAACCATGTGTGTGTGTGGTGCCGCAGAAACTTTTATAAAACGAATACAAAAACTATAAACATAACATACAAAATAGACGACAAAGAAGATTCTAAATGGTTTGAATTAGCTCTCTACCTTATAGCAGAAAACAAATATGAAATAACTGACCCTTTAATACTTTGCAGTTATTGCACTACAAAACTTGACAACAACCAAACTCCTTTACGTGCTATCACAAATAATTTTGAATTATTTCCACTACCAAAACCCCTACAACAACTTAATTTATATGAGAGCATCATAATTCAAACAGTGCACCCATTTCAAGCAATAATACACCTTCAACCAAAAACAGCAAAATTACCTCCCTCTGAATTGGTAAAAGGCATTCGTGGAAAAGTAGTTTATTTACCATTAGATCTAAAAGACAATGTGCATACTCTAGGAGTGCAACGTCCAATGCAGCAATCTTTAATTATCTTAGTAAATGGAGTACCTACAAAAGACAAAAAAATATGGCAACAGCTTGTAGATTTACATAAAGTTAGACAAGCCTTGCAAAATCTTAAAGAGAATAATGAATATTACAAAGAAATTAATATCGAAGAAAACTTGAAGAATACAACTGAAATAATTCAAGAAACACAAGAAACTGGTCAATTTGAGCTCCTAAATCCTGCTACAATATCAAATACTTTAGACCATTATACAATTCATCCTTTGCACTCTAATGACACCATAGAAGATGCACTGGAAACGTACCAAATGCGTCAAACAAAAGGATCACCAATCAGCATATGGGAAAAAAGTATAGAAGCATGTGCTTTTCCTCTACTCTTTCCTACTGGCAAAGGAGGAAGGTACGATGATAGACCTATTGAAATATCAGCATCAGAATACCGCTCATTACCGATGTATTCTGAAGATCCCAGATTTAGACAAAATGTGGAATACCGAAAATCTTACGCTCTTCACGCTTCACACCATCCAATCAGTGAACATGCCGTATGTCCGCGGACATGACGTAAGCCGCTCGGCCAATCAGGACACTGGCTTTTTCATAACCTCGACCACTGCTACGTATGGCAATTGTATTTGTTTGCTTTTGTTTGTATGCTTCTTCGTTAAAGTATGGTTCTGTGCTTGTAGTGTGACTATATTCACCTCTGCAGATATTTAAGAAGTTCTTTCTGTTGACATTGCATTTATTGAGAAGTCTTTTTTGTAATTTAGTCATTTGTTTTGAAAGTGGTTTCATTTTGTTTAACAATAAAATAAATATCTTTCTTTTGAGAAGAATTGCACTGTCTATCAACGCTTCTAAGATTAATTTCCTACAATAGGTTTTAAGGGTTGAACCTGGTTTCTCTCCTGTTTTTATAAGCTATTGAAGGATTCTGTGACGGAACATTTTGGCTAAAATACTTTTTTTGGTATGCTTACTTTGCACTATATCAAGATTTATAGAAGCAGTTTTATCAGTAGTGATGGCTGATTTTTGATTAATTGTTTTCTGGTTTGTTTTACATTTTGATAGAGGATGCACAGTTTCTGTACTTGAAACTTCTTTCTTTTGTTTCACTAAATGACTGTATTAGCTCTTTTGTTTCAACTTTTTTTTACAAATTCTGCTAGAGATGGATGCTTATGTTGGACACTTTTATTCTCATTTGCTCTACTTCTGCGTTGCTTTCTGCGGAATTGATTTTTGGTAGGCATTCTTTATGGTCTGTTGAAAAAATAAAGAAGGTATGGGTTGCGGTGTTCTGCAATGTATGTGTGCTGTGTGCATACAGTGTTTGAGTAAGATGATAAAGATGTATGTAATGGTGTATGAGTGTGCATTGGGCAACTACAACTAGTAGGGATGGGTATTCGTGAATTAATGTACTACTAAACTGGGGTTCAGATGACAGAAAAAAGTAAGCTTGTGGTGTGGGGAAGTACAAATAGTAAATCTAATGCTATACAATTAAAACAGGTTTGTTCTATAACATCAAAATTCTAGCGGCTGAGTTGGGTCATTTGTGTGTCGAAAAATAGGAATTTGTGGGCCATTCTGGCTGTAAATTGCTGTTTAAGGAATGGGGATTTTTGGACAGAATGGTGCACAATCTCTATTTCTAGGCACAGAAATAGCATGAATTAACCTTACAGTGTGTTTGAGTAATAATACAAATATTATGGTGGTATTCAACTTCCTTTTTTTCTAAAATGAGCAGGTTTCTTCCTAGTTGTTCTTTGTACTTCAAATTCGGCTGCTTCTTTTCAGGAGAATAGTCTTCACAGCAAATTGTAAAAAAAACAAATAAGTAATTTTGTTTATATATAGCACTGTTCTTAATTCAGACATTGATTTTTTTAATTGACATCCTCAGCACTTTCCTCAAAACCATGAAAACTCTCTCATTCACATAAGATACGTCGCGCCAGTTCAGTACATATCATATGTTCTTAATGAATAAACTGTATTGCAATGACTAACTGTAGCAAACAAAATATCAGTTCTATGCTTTGTGAAATTCATAATGTACCACTGAATACCACTATTCCTGTAACTAAGCTCTTGCAAGTAATAGTGCCTCAATGTCATGAGCTGCTTGCGCTATATAAATATAAGTAAGTAAATACATAAATAAATAAATCAATATTTATGTTATTGTACAAGTATTGTTGTTTGAGATTTGAACATAGTGTGTACATGCAATTTTGTTTGACTATATGCACTCTATATATTTTATTTAAAATATGTTAGTTCAACATGCTTTGAATATGTGTGTATAAGAAGAAATTAAATAGTATTATACAAGCTAAAAGTCAGTTAATCTGTTTATATGAAACTATAAGAATTGTTCATGTACTTTATAAGCGATATGCATACCTGTAGTTTGTGTTCATGCATATGGATATGCATGCAGCTGCAAGTAGAAATCTTGGAGACTTGTACAGTATTTCTTATAGAAGGTGCTTTCCAATGAAATGACACTTGTACTCAGAGAGATTAACATTACATTTGCAGTGCTGATCTATGATGATGCAGTTAGATGTAGAGGTCTTCTAATTGATTGGTGGATGGTCATGTGACTTCTAAGCTACATCCAATGAGGGAATGGCATAGAGAGTGATGTGGAAATGGTAGAAGGGCTGTCTATCTTACGATATGTCTGCGGACATCGGGTGTTACATCCAGGGATTTTTGGGTTGGGAAGCCATGCAAATGAGAATGAGCATAGAAAGGGATTGGTCAGGAAAGTTAAGTGGGTGTGTTGTGCCAGGAGAGATTTTCTCAGATACTCTTTTGGCTGAGAGAAGAACAGATAGCTATGGCTGTGTGTTTCAGAAAACAGATTGTTTGGATTTTGGAAGACTCGTGGATACATTGGTTGAAGGTGCATGCAGAAAGCTGTGGAGTAGCTGTAGATCTTGGATTCCCACATGTGGAAGTACACGGGCATGGAGTATGTGGAATGAAGTGGTTGGACTTGCTACCTCTCTGTGCTACTTTGTGCAACATCCAGATATAATTATAATTCATTGTGGAGGGAACAGTTTAGGGCATGTGTCTGGAATTTATTTGCAATTTGCAATGAAAGAAGGACTTGGGAAGGTCATGGACATGTTTCCAAATTCTCAAGTCATTTTTTCACGGATTGCGTAGAGACAAATGTGGCTTTGTTCTTCTTCATTTGGTCCACAAATGGAGAAAGCAAGGCACAATGTCAATAGGGCTGTTTGTGCCTTTCTAAGTGATTTTGGCATGTCCTCTTTTCACAATGAAAATATTATGTTTCGTAGTAGATACATTTTTCGCAAAGATGGAGTCCATCTTACTTATGCTGGCAATCAGATTTTTCTGAGAAATGTACAATTTTTTAGAATTACAGCATCCATTTTGTAGTAGGTGTTGAGTATTTCTAATGTTTCAAACACAAACACCACCAAATGGCTCTTTTCAGAGCCACCACTTCCTCCCAGAAAAAATTGCAATGGTTATGATAGGGCAGCACCCCAAAGTTTTAGATGTCCGCAGACTGTCCGCAGACTTCTAAAAAATACACAGGGCCCTGCTTCATTTATTTTCACTTCTATTTTTTAACTGTGAAAGGCGGCTCTGAAAAGAGCCTTATTTTTTTTTATTTTTGTTGTTTTATATTTTTTTGGGGGTTTTATACAAGACACACTAGGAGAGGAGGGGAAAAGAGGGTAAGGGGGGACACCAACCATGGGGATAAGAAAGGGCGAGCGGAGATAGGAAGATGTAGAGTGGGTTTTATTTGGGTAGTGAGCAGATCTTCTCGTGCTCTGAGACGATAGTCTCAAAAGCACTTTGAAGTCGCTCCCCCCTGCAAAGTACTGCATCGCACTACATACACACAACTGTGACCCTCAGAAGGTAAGGGTCATCAGCATTTTGTACGGCCTGTGAGGCAGCTTGAGGAATACGCTGTCCCACAGGAGTGTTCCTTGTGGTGACAGGATCAGAAACGGAGGATGAAGTAGAGGAAGTCAACCTGCTACGCTCTTCGCAAGGTAAAACCTTGCGAATGGCCCCAGTGTGGAATGACTTTAGGTGTCACTTCATGGTAGTGGTCCCAAAGCTGTACGAACCAAGCTTCCCGCGACTGAGTACCATTTTGCACTCGTTGCAGGCGACTTGGTTCGCACGAGCCTTAGGACCATTCCCACGAATGGTAAATAACCGCCACACCCAAGACTCATGCCGAGTGCGGGTAGTAGGGAGTTAAACTACCTCATCCTCGTCATCCTCTTCTTCCTCCTCTGCATCCTCAGGCCCTTGGGGAGGTGGTGGTGGTGGTGGTGGTGGAGGGAGTGGGATTGGAGGGGCTGGGGGTGGTGCTGAGGCAGATGCAGCACCAGGTGACAGCAGTGCAGCCATGGCTGCCATCAGGTTCTCGATGGAAATCTGCAGTTGGCAGTAAAAATTTGCTGTGCTCTGTAGGATAGCCAGAAACACAATGAGAATAAGCTCTAGGGCGTGGTCTTTTATAGGGGTGCTTGTCCACGGTTCGTGGATATGCGCACTGTCCGCAGACAGATCAAACACAAAAAAAGGTTAAAAAAGTTTCAAAAAGTATGTAGAAACTCAGGATTAGTATGTGGGACTTGTGCTATGGTGAGTTTTTTATTGAAAAATATTGTGGATTGCTTGAAAATGTACTTTTAAATTGTTCAGGGACACGAACAGTGTCCGCATTCAGAACACGCGATCAGCGTGGGCAGGGTCACATGATTGCTTCGCGAACATGTCCGCGAAGGGAGCGGCTTTCCGCAGGACACCAAATGCACGGACAGTGCTTTGCGCATGCGCGTTGATGTTCTACGGACAATGTTCGGGTCCTGAAGTAATTAAAAGTGCGTCACACGTCAAACGAACAGTTACGGGCAGGCGTTTGTTCTTAGAACAGTTACAACTTGCTTGTGAACAATACGGACAGACATATCGTCCTCAGGACACCCCTATTTTGTTTATTTACGAACATTTCAGGACACCGCAAGTGTTCGTAGAACACTTTCAACTTGCCAGCGAACAATACGGATAGCGTCCTCAGGACACCCCCATTTTGTTTATTTACGAACATTTAGGGGACACCACGAGTGTTCTTAGAACACTTTCAACTTGCCAGTGAACAATACGGACAACGTCCTCAGTACACCCCCATTTTGTTTATTTACAAACATTTCAGGACACCGCAAGTGTTCTTAGAACAGTTTCAACTTGCTAGCGAACTATACGGACAGGTATAGTGTTCTTCAGGGCACCTCCATTTTTGTTTCTTTACGGACATTCTGGACACCCGCGCTGTCCGCGGACACCTAAATTTGTTTAAAAAAAGAAAATATGAAATGAATTAGAACACAATATAAAAATGTAACTTTATTTAACATGTATGATTAATTTATGACAGAGAAGGTGAGGCAGAAACTGAAACAAAAACAGGAGAATTAGGGGTTTCAGCAGGATTTGTATGAGGTGAAGAAGGGATGGAAGTCTCATCAAAATGTTTTGGTTCATGGAGAGGGTTCGGGGATAATTGACTGAGATATGGTGACGGGGGACAGGTACATTTGGGACAATGGTACGTGGTTTATTGTTTAAAATAATCTTCCACAAAGTTTTTTAAATTATTAAAATTAGCCAACAATAGATCAATTATTTCTTGTATGCTGTGAAGAGTCTTATCCATAACATATTTCCTGTAGTACTTTCTATTTTGGTATGTACAAAACCATTTTATATGTTAAATGTATATAAAATAATAATAATTAAATGGTTTATGTTGTAAAGTGTCTACCATTAGATTCACTATCTTCTGACATTTCCTCATGTGGGAAATGCTCCTCTAGCCACTTCAGAGTACTAGACATTTCTGTGAGAAAAAAAAACATAATAACATTTTTTTTTAATCTAATACAGAAAGTTTATAAATATATGAGTAAAATGCAGTACACTTACTATTTCAGGTAAGGTATGTTCTGAGTGGTCTGTAGATCTGCTGTTGTTCTTGGTTGTGGAGTTTCTGTGAGGTAATCATGTTGGAAGCCAATGTATCTTCTATTGGTATATTCCATTTTAGAACATATGTATTTAAATGAATGGTTAGTGTGTTACATATATGGGTTACACTTCTTATGTATTACTACATATAATGTGTATGTGTGCTGGTTTGTGAATTTGTGAAATGTTCATATGTTATGATACAACAATTAAAAATACCCCCCCCAAAGTTTTTTGGTAGTGGTGCTGTTGTCCGAACATGTCCGCGGATATTAAAAGAGTTCGCGGACATCAAACTCAGTAGAGGGGGTTCAGTATGTTTCATTTTACATGTACATAAAATCAGAGTTATTATTATTAAATTGTGCTAACAAAAACCTATGAAATTCAGTAAAAAAAACTTTGTTAAAGGGACGTTATGGTTAAGTTGTGCTACTAAAACCTATGAAATTCAGTGATCAGTCAAAAAACGTTGTTAAAGGGATGGTATAGTTAAGTTGTGCTACTAAAATCCTATGAAATTCAGTGAAAAAACTTTGTTAAAGGGACGTTATTTGTATTTGTATTTGTATTTATTTATTTATATTGCGCACCTTGCCGAGAGGCTTGCGGGCGCATGTTTAGGAGGAAGTTACAAGTTACAGAAAGGAGGTTAAAGGTTACAGCCGGGGTGATACAGTATACTGTTACAGGTGATATTAACATAGATATTAACAGCAAAGTAGCAGCACCCGGTTACAGGAGAAGGGTACAAGCTGTGAGCAATTGCAAGTAGCAAGAAAGTATACGTTAGATCCGTTTAGATTACAGTAGAATCGCCAGGCAGGCGAACCTAAACGCGTTAGGCAGATGTAAGAGCCGGAGTGACAAAGTGCAGACGCCGTGCAGAAACAAACACTAGCCGCTGCAGGATGCAGTGGTGGAAAGTGAGATATCTTGTTCACGTAGCCAAAGTTTAGCTTTGGCTTTAAATTCGAGGCAGTGCGGGATGTTCCTTAGGGCATTAGGAAGTGAGTTCCAGAGCTTGGCAGCAAGGACAGGAAAACTCGACCCTCCCACCGAGCGTAGTTTGAATCTGGGGATGTCCAGTGTGTGGATCTGGGCGGATCTCAATGGTCTAATGGCTGTGTGTTGCGAGAAGCGTGATACTAAGTAAGCAGGAGCTGCATTGTTCTGAGCCTTGTTATGGTTCCAAGTAAAACCGAAAACCCCTGAAATTCGCCAGTTATGGTAAGCTAAGCAACCATAACTCGCGCCACCACCATGCATTGCTAAGACTAACACCCCCGACATAAAAGATGATATCACAAATATCATTGATGACATCAATATGATATCACATGTCTGTCTCACTCTTTTTTCCTTTACTGACACATCTAGGCCACATGGTTTTCTTCAGTAACAGTCAGGAACTAAAAAATGTATTTTATTTGTAGACTTATCTTTCAAGTAGTAATTCCCTTAGAGTCCAGTCACATCATATGAAACATATGCATAGGGGAAGAAACAAGCCTGAAAGACAGCAATCCTTTCTGTGCATAAAGATAATCAATAGAGTTATCAGCACTTTCTAATAGTTCTGTTGTTTTTTATGGCTGTACTTTCCCTGTATATGCTCATATTTCTATACATTGTACTCACACTACTTTCCTTAGGGTCCAATCACATCATGTGATACATATACATAGGGTAAATAGCAGCTTTGAAACAGACCAATCATTTATTTGCATGAAAATAATCAGTTAGGTTATGGATTGTTTCTGCTTGTACTTCTGCTTTTTTGCTAACTTCACTTTTCCTGTATATACCCATATTTGTATGTGTTCTTGTCTCTTTGTGTTTTGTCTGTAGTAATGCAATTATGTAATACATGGGTTTTATTAGCTACCTATTACATATTTCACAGTACACAAAAATCTATTGATAAAACAATTATCATTTAATTATTCAACATATCAACATTATGAATAGTATATGTTCATCATGTATGCTGCACACAATGCTATGTTTCTGCATGAGTAGCTTAGTATACTAGATAGAACCCCATAATAGAAAGCTATTTATATCAATGCATCGTTCAATGCACTAATTAGGTTATGATATTTATAACAATGATCCTTGACAGTTTTTTCTCAACATTATAATAAGAATCCCTTGTACACACATTTCATGAAAAGTAAATACACATGTGATGTCATCTTTGATGTCGTGGGTGTTAGTCTTAGCAGTGCACGGTGGCGGCGCGAGTTATGGTTGCTTAGCTTACCAGTTATTTCAGGGGTTTTTCGGTTTTACTTGGAACCATAACGTCCCTTTAACAACATTTTTCACTGAATTTCATAGGTTTTTAGTAGCGCAACTTAACCATAACATCCCTTTAACAAACTTTTTTCACTGAATATATATATATATTACATGGCCACGGTAGTTATGGTTAAGTTGCAGTTTCCATAGGAAGAGCACTTTTTGGGTGGCTTATAACTTCGCTCCCCCTGGACGAATCCTCACCAAACTTTGCAAAAAAAGTATATGGCCCACTCTGAATTCTTTTGAAAAGTTTGGTGAGGATTCATCCAGAGTGGACAAAGTTATAGGGGGGTCCCAAAACTTTTTTTTTCCCATAGACTGAATGGGAAACAAATGTTGCTCGCGCCTACAGCCCAAACCGCTGGATGGATTTTCACCAAATTTGGACCAGGAGCAGCGGCTTGGTCCCGAAAGCGAGATTTTGCAAATTTGGTGAAAAACCATCCAGTAGTTTTTTTTAAATGACCAAAAAGTAGGTCAAAACACACTTCCCTGTTCGCTCCCAAGACTCTATGCCCTGGCCACAACCACCGCAGCATATCACACCCATAGAGTCAAACATTTTAACTATGCCTTATGGGTAGTTTTAATGTCCGCAGACATGATGAGTGTTCTTAGAACACTTTCAACTTGCCAGCGAACAATACGGACTGTGTCCTCAGGACACCCCCATTTTCTTTATTTACGAACATTTCTGGACACAGCAAGTGTTCTTAGAACAGTTTCAGCTTGCTTGCGAACAACACGGACAGCGTCCTCAGGACACACCCTTTTCATTTATTTACGGACATTTTAGGACACTGCGTGTGTTCTTAGAACAGTTTCAACCTGCCAGCGAACAATACGGACAGCGTCCTCAACACACTCCCATTGTGTTTATTTACAAACATTTAGGGGACACCACGAGTGTTCTTATAACACTTTCAACTTGCCAGCGAACAATACACACAGCGTCCTCAGGACACCCATATTTTGTTTATTTACGAACATTTAGAGGACACCACGAGTGTTCTTCGAACACTTTCAACTTGCCAGCGAACAATACGGACAGCGTCCTCAGGACACCCCCATTTTGTTTATTTACGAACATTTCAGGAATTTGCGAGTGTTCGTAGAACACTTTCAACTTGCCAGCGAACAATACGGACAGCATCCTCAGGACACCACCATTTTGCTTATTTACGAACATTTAGGGGACACCACGAGTGTTCTTAGAACACTTTCAACTTGCCAGCGAACAATACAGACAGCGTCTTCAGGACACCCCCATTTTGTTTATTTACTAATATTTCAGGACACCGCGAGTGTTCTTAGAACACTTTCAACTTGCCAGCGAACAATACGGACAGCGTCCTCAGGACACCCCCATTTTGTTTATTTACGAACATTTAGGGGACACCACGAGTGTTCTTAGAACAGTTTCAACTTGCCAGCGAACAATACGGACAGCGTCCTCAGGACACCCCCATTTTGTTTATTTACGAACATTTCAGGACACCACGAGTGTTCCTAGAACACTTTCAACTTGCCAGCGAACAATACAAACAGGGTCCTCAGGACACCCCCATTTTGTTTATTGACGAACATCCCAGAACACATGATATATTCTTAGAACAGTTTCAACTTATCTGCGAACAAAACGGACAGGGATACCGTTCTCAGAACACACCCATTTTATTTATTTACAAACATTTCAGGACACCACGTTCTCAGGACACCCCCATTTTATTTATTTAACAACATCTCAGGACACCGCAAGTGTTCTTAGAACATTTTCAGCTTGCTTGCGAACAACACAGACACATATTGTGTCCTCAGAACTCCCCCATTTAGTTTATTTAGAACATTTCAGAACAGCTGTGTTGTCCGCACACAAATCGAACACAACAAGAGGGTCTACCACATGAATAAATACAACATTTAACCCATCTCATACTCTCTCACCCTCCCCAAACACTCTTACACACCAACACACTCGACTAAATACAATTTTTCAACTAAGTTTCACTGCGCTGTCCGTGGACGTCCGCAAATCACGCTCTACACCGTCCAATCAGCAAACACGTTGCATGTCCGCGGACATGACATAAGCCGATTGGCCAATCAGGACACTGTCTGCGGAGCGAACAGGGAAGTGTGTCCGCGGACCAAACACAGTTATCACTAATTTATTGTGACCTACTTTTTGGTCATTTAAAAAAAACTACCAGACGGATTTTTACCAAATTTGCAAAAGTACGCTTTTGGCACAAAGCCGCTACTGCTGGTCCAAATTTGGTGAAAATCCATCCAGCGGTTTGGGCTGTAGGCATGAGCAAAGTTTTTTCCCCATTCATTCTATGGGGAAAAACATGGTTTTGGGACCCCCTTATAATTTTGCCCCCCCAGACGAATCCTTACCAAACTTTGCAAAAAAATTCAGAGTGGGCCATATACTTTCTTGCAAAGTTTGGTGAGGATTCGTCCAGTGGGAGCGAAGTTATACGCCGCCAAAAAGTGCTCATCCTATGGAAACAGCAACTTAACCATAACTACATGGCCACTGCCATGGCCATGTAATATATATATACTTGCCACTTACCCTGTAATAAGCTTCTTAATAATCATAATTTATTTTTTAACCACTCTATCAAATGCCATGTATTGCAGCATTCTGCACCAGGTCACATCAAATGGCAGTTACTTACATGTACTGCTAACATATTAAACGTTCACACACGAAGTGCCACTTAAAATATTCTACAAATCTTTTGCAACTGCTTTTCCTTTCTTTTAGAAACATGTTACACACAGTGATGCTGTAAATGCTCATATGTATTTTTTTAATTGTCAACAAAATGCTCCTAAAAAGGAATGCACAGCATTTTCCTTTTGCCATTCCATATAAACATCATACTTTCCAACCATTATCATTACATCCCTTACGGTGCCACCATTCTCCACCTGCTCACACTTATGTTTATACTGCCAAAATATCTATTTACAACACTTCACCTTACGTATAAAGCACTTTTCTTTTCCAACCACTACTATAAGACACCAAACACTGCTCCAACTACAATATGGCATTGCATTACCACTAGGCCACTGTTTCCCCATTCTTCAAAAACACTGCAACACATTACAAATACATTGAACGACCAACACAGCAATTCTCTTATTAAAATCACCAGCACAAATATCACCTAGGTTTGCATATTTTTTACACACCCATGTTTGCCCTGTTCCTTATAATGTCCCAAACAGAACTAGTTATAGTCCATTTGTTCTAACAACATAGGTAACATACTTTACTGCACCACCCATAACACATCTTTATTAACTCTTTTTCCCAACAACTAATCCTACCTTAATAAATAACACTTCTTATTAAAAGTACCTCCCTACTACCACATATACCCACTAAATTTATTTTCCAGTTACAGGAAAAAAGAAGATTGACGAAGACAGCTACCAAAGAACACTCTTCACATCTGTTGGGAAGGGGCAGACCTGTCCCACCTTTCTATGTGCTTTAGGGTGAGGCGAGATGCATTCAAAGCACTATGATGGGGCAGGGGCTGGGGGGACGGTGAAAGGGACACCTCCCAATTTAACAGGACCCCACTCCAGTATAATATAGTGTATCTACATAGTAGATCATAAGGCACAAGCAGCGTTGCTATTTTGCATAGTTATTAGTAACCATAGGTAGAAGGGAAGGCCTGTGTGATAAATGCAGAAATGCACAGGCTTATCCCAAATTCATGAGACAACAGAAATCCCCAGCCAAAATGTTACCCTATGTAATTGCGTCATGTGTGACAATGTTTTGCTTTATAAATTCTGCTTGTACTACTTTTTGGCAGAACATTCTTAGAAGCAGAGGTATTGCTGTTGCTCTCATTTACGTGTGAGATTAAAACTTGTTATCCTTACAATATCGACTTGGGCCTTTCTTCCCTAGCGGGTTGTATTCTCTCTGGTGTGGGCATTCACAGACTTGCCATCACATCCTACAAAGGGGGGAGGGGCACGAGAGCCCATCATGAAATATAAAACTCATCTATAATGAGGGAGGGGCATCTACCCAGTGGCCCCTTCACCCATTATGGAGTATCTAAGGAGCCAGCCCAGTGAAAGATTGAGCACTCCCTCAGCTGCTTTTTTGAAGGGGGAAGGAACCAACAATATATGCATGTCAGCACACTTCTGGTGCTCTATGAACAGTAAAATGTGTTCCACAACCATTCTGTGAAGGTGACCACCCTCTGAGAGATGCAGTCAAAATTGCATTGCTGCAGTCGGTGTGGTGAAGGCCTTGGCTTTCGGTGCATGGCCTACGGACTACAGCAATTGGCCATGCACCCAATAGTCTAGACCTTGGTAACACCCACTGCAGCATAATGCTGGCATGCATACAATCATGTGCTCATGTACCACACTGCACACATGTACTACAGCCACAACCACTGTTACCAAACATCCACACTGTAATACATATATTCATGGAAACATAACACAGCCTCTGGCACCCATGCCCACTTCATTCACATAGTATGTCTCCCAGCTCTCTATTCAGTACAGAAAAGCAATACGTCATACTGTAGTACATAAGTCACCACTCTGCGCAATGGACACTACGCAATCCGATGTGATATGCAGTTTAGTCCATCTCCACTGTTCACTCCAGTAGCTGCAGCCATGGATTAAACACTGTAGGATGTGCTAAGGAGCACCTCACCCATGCAATCAACCATCTATGCAATGCTGATGTACCATTCACAGAAGGGAACAATTTGAAACCTAATTCCAACCATGGTACATAGTTGTTGCTGCAAGGCCTCCATTCATGCAACACACCGTAGTACACTGTATCTTATAATGTGCATGTCATGTGCAATGCACTAACTAGCCTTCTGCAATTGAGCTCCCAACAGTCACCATGGAAATAGGTCTCTGCACCAACTATCATGCCGTAACGATGCCTGCATGCAGCACACATGGGAGGCAGCACAGCAGAGACACGCAAATTGACACTATACGCGAGGACACTGCAGGCACATCAACATCTTCGTCCATCTATTGACATATCTCAGATGATTCAATTCTCACTCCCCCACACTTTCCATCCCTTTTTCCCACCACCACATGGCCTTATATATGTTTTGCAATGAAATCCCTGTCTGCTATTCAGGTGCCACCAAGCTGCACTGTAAGAGGTTGCGGCACAAGCTATTGTGCCATAATAAAGGCTGCCTGCATTCACCACACATGGTTGGTATCTGTGCGGGAACCAGTGAATTGGCACGGTATTCATGGATACTGCAGGCACACCACCGTCTTCGTCCACCTAATAATCACATATCTCGGATGAACCACTTCTCTCACCCCCACCCTTTCCATCCTCTCTTCTCACCATCACATGGCGTACATTATGTTTGTCAGTCCCTTTCGGCAGTGCACTGTCCTCCGATACACCATGGCAGCGTTTCCCAAAAACTTTGGCGCACAGCACGCTTCTTCAGTCAACCACCGACCAGTGAACCTGCTGTCTGCGGAGCGAACAGGGAAATGGGTCAGCGGAGCGGAGCCAGATACCACTCATTTTTTGAGACGTGCATTTCAGTTCTTTGTAACAAAAGTACTGGATTGATTTCCATCAAACACACGAAAGCATGCTTTCTGAACCAAACCCCCTCTCCTGCCACAAATTTGGAGCAAACCTGTCCAGCCGTTCGGCCTGTAGCCATGCGCAAGGTTTTTCCTCATTCAGTCTATGGAAGAAAAAAAATGTTGGCACCCCCTATAACTTTGCCCCCCCTGCACAACACCTCATCAAACTTGCTGAAAAAATTCAGAGCAGGCCATATACTTTTTTTCAAAGTTTGGTGAGGATTCCTCCAGGGGGAGCAAAATTATAAGCCTTTGAAAAAGTTGTGAGTTTAGCAACTTAACCATAACTACACGGCTGCTACCACAGGCTGTCTGATATATATATTTACCAAGTCCTTCGTGGTCATGGAAAAAATATGCTCCCACCTACTATAGAAGGATAAATAAGTCAAGGCACTTAACTGACTTGAAAATCAGTGAATTTAATGTGATTCTTTGTACAGGAATTACAACACCATGGTGCATGAGAAAAGCTCTCAAAGACCACAAAGCTGCCATGTGTTCCACCCCAGCCTGGGCTTCATCAGGCTAATCTAGTGATTTTTGTATGCAAGCGTTCCATGTAAATACGTTGTGTCCACACGCTGCTTGTTAAGAGCAACTCTCAACATATAGGAAGGACTAATACAATTCCAAAGTTCTATCTCTGAACATGAGTGCCATTTTGACCTAGTATTCTCACTGTGTGCTTCACACATTAATCT
Organism: Ambystoma mexicanum; assembly: GCF_040938575.1. Taxonomy (NCBI): domain Eukaryota; kingdom Metazoa; phylum Chordata; class Amphibia; order Caudata; family Ambystomatidae; genus Ambystoma; species Ambystoma mexicanum. The sequence continues at coordinate 1,060,242,248 of NC_090937.1, read as the reverse complement.
CATACATCAGTTCCATAGTGTCATGTAATACACAGCCCACTACAGGCACTGTGGGTCCACTTTAATTAAAAACCCTATTACGATTTATTTATGCAATTTTATGCAAGACATATTTAAAAGTGGGACTCTCTCTCATGAAATATGAGACAGGCCCAGAACAGCTCAATCAGAGTCTTTGAGAGCAGACTCGTAATGGTGATAATACCCTGGTGTCACCCATTACCTGTTAAATCATAATTCTTTGTATTATTCATCCCATTGTGTCCCGAGATAGTTCTAATTCCTGGATACCAATTCTTATGCAAGGTTAGATAAAGTGCAATTGCTTTCAAAAGGTGCAATGCCAATGTGCAAATTTGCCTCAAACATGCTAGTGCGACATTGTACATAACCCAATAGATTCATAAACTCATGCCTGGTCTGTCTCTTGCACAGATTTCACATGGCTGTTCATGCATCTTCGGATTCTAAACCAACACATTCTGAAAAATTAAATCTCCAAGCAGAACTTTTGCCCCTGGTACTGTTCCACAACTCGTAGGCAAAGGAGAGATCACTATTACATGAATCAATAGCTACCAATAAAGTGCTAGTGCCACCATTTGTACAGTCACAGTTACAACTCAAAGAAATATACATATAATATTGTAACTTCACAGAAAACGGGACTAGGATATCATATTATCATATATATTTATATCTTTTTTTTATTTCTTTATTGATTTTATTGACAGCATTACGGTTTGTTTTGGTAATTTACGTAATATTTTTCTGCAATTGGCTTTCCAGTAATTACTTAATCTATCTGCCTACAGAACTGTATCTGGCATTGTCCTACTCTAAATGTGGAGTTCTTATTGCTGCAACCTAAGGTACTTATTTTTGGAATACATTACAGTCTTTGATTTAAGACTTAGCTTACTAAGTGGAACTTGATTGCGCTGCTATGGCCAACTTTTGTTTCTAAAATCATGTTTCTTTTTCTTCTTTTTTTGTTTGTCTGTCAACGGACTACTACAAATGAAATTGGTTAATTTGTGGTAACTTAATTTCTACTTTTTTACTCTTCCTACATGTGATGTACATGTGTTATATTTTTTGTGGTTGCATCGCGCCCTGGACTGCTTGCTCACAACTTGTGCCTATGTTCTTTATGTAACAATTCTTTGCACAAAACAATCATGTGTATGTTTTATTTTTAACTTTACCCAATTGGTATGGAAATGATGTACTATGCAATTTAAGCCTCTGATGAAAAGTTGTACACAGCTTGAAACACGTGTCAGGCTTCTCTTCGCACAAACAATAAAGGCTTTTCTTTGCACAAACAACTAATTATAATTTCTTGGCGCAGTGAGACTGGGAACATCTTTATTTTTCTTCAATTATTCCTGTGTATGTGTATTGGCAGTACACCCACACCGCCCAGATACCCGCAGCCTTGATGTTTATTTTCTTAATCACTGTATAAGCGCTGTGGACTCGTGACTTTTTCTGCCATAACTTTGTTCTTATTTATATATCTTGGTTTGCTTGTACCTTGTTACCCAAGGGTTTATAGAGTGTTGATCCGAGACAAATCAACAAGTCGATAGATTATTTAGACTAGCAAAGTCATTTATTTTGCTTATTTTGCAAGCTTTATATCAAGACTTCCTCAGCCATGGATGGAATGAATGAAAAACATTACAGCATTACAGCTTGAATAGCACCTTATGGAAAGACCCTCTTAGCTGTGTCTGCCTGTGTACCTGATTTGTACTTTTACTCAGAGGCGCCTGTATGAGATGATGAACTCCTCCACACAGTGCAGTCTTCAAGGTCTAAAAGGTACACTGTGTTGAGTGGAGGAGAGGTCAGAGGATATGAATAGAAAGAAAAAATAATAAACACAAACAACCACCCCCACCCCTATTAGAGTACTATCAGGGAGGCAGGAGGGATCGATTAGTTTCAAACATGGCAGGTGCAGTCCAGCTGAAATTTGGAATGCCAGGCCGGTCTCTTTGCAAGATCAGTGATGGCACAACCATCAACATATCAGTTTTATGCCCCTAGAATACCAAACGAGGGGATACACAACCAGTAATGTATTAGGGCTATGACACCTGGAGCCCTGTGCAGTAGGTTGATGTTGAATAACATTTCGCTATTATGTTACTTCACAATCATGGGGAAAGGGTGGGGTTTGACTTGAGACATGTGTCTGGAGAGCTTTGGAGCTGGGGCATTATGAGGGCAGATGGCGCTGGGTTAGAGGGATTGTGGAAAACATACATTGCCTTGGAATGGCTGGTGGGGTTGGTGAAGTTTCAGTTGGATGCCCATGAACAGCTTTGGAAAAAATGATGGACAGTGTCAAGTCTGAATGTTATGATTACTGCATCTCTATGGGAAGAACATATGAGAATGTTAGTTGGGCTAGTGACTCCTGAAACCGGGAAACTGGGATGTCTGTTCAAGCCCTCTGCCAGTGAATTGAAAATGTGCATGCATTTGAATTCACAGGTCTTTCTGGCTTAGTCAGACCCCGGAATTACCTCTAAGTACATACATTTTGAGTCAAGCACAGGGTTAGCTTCTGAAAAAAGCTCACCAACTGGACTCTCTTCTGTGCTCCTGCTTTCCGTCTGAGGTCAGTATGTTTTTTTTTCTATCTTATTTCAAAGATTCATTCATACAACTGTCATGTTGTTCTCAGATAATCATAACGCTCAGTCAATCTAATATCATGGCCTTGCATATTAACCTTAATAGATAACATTTTCTTGGCATGGCAAGCAATTGTGATTGTTTTTATAACATTAATGGTCCATCTCAGATGTTTACATAGATCTTGAATTGAATCCAATTGTGTGTGGGGACAATTACTAGTCTTAGATACTAAAAGGGCATCATCCAAAACCAATAACATCCCTATCACTGTATCTTTCATTTTGGAGCACGTTCTTTTAACTCTGCACATTGTCTAGCCTCATCATTGCAATATATGGAAAACAGAAATGGTGCTAATACACACCCTTGAGTGACTTTGGACTCAAAAGGAAAACATTCAGTCACTGTTACATTATGCCATATTGTACAGTACCACATTTCCCCTAATAAACACTTCTAAGTGTTTCCAAGGGGTTTCAATGTCTTCCAAAGTTTCAGAAAATGCTTCATTATATTTGCCTACTTCTGCTGTCAAATGTTGTACACATGTGAAAGAAAATGAAATACAATGCTCCTTTTACCAAAAATATAAATGTGTCTAGTAAGTACTTTAAACACATCTTTTATAGTTCCTATACTTTTCTTAAAGTATGGAACTATCATACCAATCATAACTATCATGGGTGGAATTGAACAGTTTGTTCTTCTACCTATAATTGTAGCCTTTGCCTAAAGAAGATACCATACAAGTTCCACAATGAATCCCAAAAAAAAAAAAAAACATTGGATGGTCATTTGGAGGATCATCAATGAATCCCTTTCAATAAATCAGGATAATTTCCACACTTAATCATGAATGCAGGATTTTATCTTGGACATAAATATCATTAAAAGAAATACTTTTTTTTAAACCTTTATTTTTGATTTTTCAAACAAAACTAAACATATACGCACCAATTGGGTGCAGTAAAAACCGTCATAACATACAGGGCCTCATTACACGGAAGGCGGTAATGGTCAACGGCCACCGTTAATGGTAACGGTGACCGTTAACCATTACCGCCTTACTACGAGGTCCCTTAGCGGGTTGGTGCTTTAACGCCTGCTTTTTGCAGGCGTTAAAAACCAACCCGCTAAGGGACCTCGGAGCTAATTACGGCACCGCAAAATTGCGGTGCCGTAATTAGCGCCTTCCCCATTCCCATAGAGCCCTATGGGGTAGAAATGGGAATGGGGAAGGGCAATGGCGGAAGGGGGATTTACCGCCCCTCCAACCTTGGAATGGGGCGGTAAATCCCCTTTCCGCCAAGGCGGTGCCGGTATTTTACCGGCATGAGCCATGGCGCTAATAGCGCCATGGCTCACCGCCTTCCGTGTAATGAGGCCCACAGTGTGCTTAGTCCAAGCCCTCTCCCGCCCATGATGTTGAACTTAGGAGTTCTTGTTGCCAACTTGTCCACCATATTTTATTCCGCCTCGTGAGTCGCCACTGATGGATTCCTGTTCGCCCTCTGTGTTTGAGAGTCTGGAGTATCTGAGTTGGAGAGAAGGTATGCGATATATGGACCCCAGATGTCGGGGGTCGTGCATGAAGAGGTAGTGTTCTTATGAATTCAGTGTCCATGTCTTGACAATACAGAATATCTTTTTCCCAGGCTGTTAGCGTAGGAGCAGGACCCTGACCCCATGCCATGACAATCCTCCTTCATGCCAGCACCAGGAGAAGGGCAGCGAGTTTCCTCGACGAGAGATGCTAATATTTGGTCAGGCTTAGGAGGGCCACTGCCGGGAGGGGGGATAGCTCCTCCCCCAGTAACTCGGTAGTCGTTAGTAAGATCGACATCCAAAAATGGGATATCTTGGGACAGTTCCAGGCGAGGTGGAGAAAGTCCACAGTCGAGGCACCACATCTTTCACATTGCGCCAATTGATCTGGATGATGTCTGTGTTTTTTAGCATAGTTATAATAGGTTTGATGCACAAAGTTAAAATGAATTTGCTTGAATCAGGTGTTTATGGCAACTGTCTGCATTTGACGAAGGATGTAAGACCAGTCGTCGTCTGGTATTGTAACTTGAATGGCTGTTTCCCATTTGCGTCTCGAATGGGAGTCAATGGCTACCGTATCAGTTATGAAGGACTTATATATCATGGATACTAGTCTCCCCTCTCCTTTCGCTTGAATTACATGTGTAGAAGGTCTCATGTCGCTGTCTGTTTGGGGAATGATGGGAACAGGGACTGTAGGGTGTAGCGTAGTCTGAAGTAGATGAATATGTCAAGTGATGTAGTACCTCCTGGCTCTTTGGCCATCAGCGGGGTAATGAATTTGCCCTCGGGGAAGAGGTCGCCTAAGGATTGGAAGTTAACTTTGTTGAGCCATAAATGAAATACTTTTTCAGCTGTCAGGGGTATGCCTGGAATGAATTTGATTGGAAGCAGGGGGGAGAATCTCATGTGTACATCATATTTTCTCGCAATTTTCTTCCAGACCGCGTAGGTGGAGAGGACTGTGTTCATCGTGTCGTACGGTACTGGAAGTTCGCTGAGAATAACAGCTCTCAGTAGGTTGGGGGACGCAAGGGACCATTCAACTTGTACATGTGGACGGATACAGTGTTTTGTGTACCAGTGACTCAGGAATTGCGCCTGTGCCGCCCAGTACTATCTCTCTATATCTGGGAGTGCAAGGCCGCCTCGTGACGTTGGAAGTATAAATGTTGGGTACGCTACTCTCGCTGGTTTCCCAGCCCATAGTAGTTCCAGGATGAGGCTCCTAACTTTTTGAAAAAAGGATTGCGGAAAGAGCAGTGGTATGTTTGTGAATAAATAGAGGAGTTTAGGGAGAATCACCATTTTGGTCAGTGAGGCCCTCTCCCATAGTGTTATTGGAAGTGACTTCCATCTATGGACGCGCTCTTGAAGGGAGTTTAAAGACTGTGCATAGTTGCCTTTGTATATTTCGCTATGATTAAGGGACATATAAATGCCTAGGTAGCGGACTTTGGAGCTTTCCCATTTAAAGCCATAATCGTCTGGGAACTTGGAAGTGTTCAGCGTCAGGGGAAATATCACTGATTTAGAGTGGTTGGACTTGAGGCTGAGATATTGCTAAATGTGATCACTTCCCGCATTATCGGGTTGAGGTTAGTTTGGGGATTGTTGATGAATAAAATTACATCATCAGCGTTTAGGGAGGTCACTAGTTTATGGGGTCCTAGAGTGAGACCCCTGTGGAGTTGGTGGGTTCTTAGTCTTGAGGCTAGGGGTTCCATTATTAAGGCAAACATGACGGCTGATAGGGGACAGCCCTGTCTGATTCCACGTTCCAACTTAATACCATGGGATTTTGTGTTGCCGAGAGTGATATAGGATTGCAGTTCATTATAGAGCAAAAAAACCATTTTAATAAAGAGGTTCCCGAGTCCCAACCATTTGAGCGTCACAAAAAGATATGGCCATTCCACGGAGTCAAAAGCCTTTTCGGTGTCCAGCAAGATGTCTATTGCTTGCTGTGTCGGATCAAGTGCCGAAATGACGCTGAATAGCCGCCTGATGCCATAGGTTGTGCTGTGCCCAGCGATAAAACCGGACTGGTCTCCCAGTACCAGTGCGGACATGAGGGGGAGTAGTCGTGTCACTAGGAATTTAGCCAGAATTTGGTTATCGAGGTAGATTAACAAAATCGGCCTATAGGAGGTGCAGTCTTCTGGGGGTTCGCCTACCTTATGTATTAGGAACACATAGGCTTTGCGTAGTGTGGATGGGAGAATCCGCTGCTCTAGGGCTTCTTCGTATACTTGGAGAAGTAGTGGGGCTATGGTGGCTGCAAAGGATTTGTAAAATTCCCCTGTAAGGCCGTCAGGGCCCAGGGCTTTGGCATTTGGGAGAGTGTTGATTGCTTCTAGGATTTCCTCTAGTGAGATTGGTGCATTTAGAGTTTCACAAAGTTCACTGGGTACCAATTATAGCTCAGTGTCGTTAAGGAAGTCTAGCAGTGTTTCAGGACTCGCAGTAGTTTTGGAACTATACAGGTCTTGGTAGAAGTTACGAAATGTGTTGACTATCTCTGCCTCCGTGTACACTACGGTTCCTTGTGTGTTGCGAATATGCTCAATGCTGGTGGGTTTTTTGCCGATTTTTAGTAAATAGACCATTAGCGCCCCAGGTTTCTGGCCTTCGCCATACTGACGGATCTGATGTCTGCGTCCTAGGAACTTCAGCTTGCGCTCCGCTGTTTCTTTAAATCTTAGCAGTTCCTCTTTCAGGTCAGCTTGGATCTGTGATTCGTTGGAAGTGGTGTACCTGAGTTCGAGCTCCTTCAGGCATTGTTCACTACTTGCAAGTTCTCGTCGTATTAGTTTGAAGATGCCGTTTTCTTTTGCCAAGCACACTCCAGGTACATAACATTTCAGTGTTTCCCACAAAGTGCCAGCAGAGCTAACAGAGTCTCGGTTTACCTCAAGAAATGATGTAATTTCCTGATGCAGCTCTTTTGCGAATACCGAGTCTGACAGTGATCCTGGTTTGAATCTCCAGTTGATGATTGGCGACTTAGTGCTGGATAGCGTGAACTCAAGTGTCACTATTGAGTGGTCAGAAAAGGTTCATGGGAGAATTTGACTGGGCCCCCAGCAGTATGGGCTGCGAGTTCACACCAAGATATAGTCTATGCGTGAGCTGGTGTTATGGACTGCCGAGTGGAACGTGAATTCCTTCGCATCTCGGTTGGTGTAACTCCAGATATCGATTAGCTTCAATGCTTGACAGATCTCTCTGACTTGAAGACCTGCTTTGGAGGGCTTACTGGAAGTATTGTGGGATTTATCGGTTTTAGGGTCTAGTGGTGTGTGAAGATCCGCACCCCAGATGATTGTTGCTGAGTTGAGCGTTCCCAGAGATGGTTTGTCTGTGTTGGGGGCATATACATTTATCAGGGCTATTTCTTTTCCCGCGAGGATTCCTCTAGGGCTCTTCCCTCTGTGTATTTCTTCGATACGATTAAGCTGAAGTTGGTCTTTTTATCAAGTAAGATTGCAACTCCTCTTGCGTATGATGAATATGATGAAAATTACCTGTGGCATCCCCATGATCGGCCCAGTGCTGTTCTGAGGCTGGCAGAAGATGGGTCTCTTGCAGCATGGCGACATTAATTTTGTGCCTCCTGAGATACTGAAGGATCCTCCTGGTTTTTGCTGGTTGATTGGTGCCTCGGATATGCCAGGCAGGCTACTTTCCTACAGAAGGAGAGGTGGATGGTCAGTAACAGGCTTAAATCTGATGGATTTTGTAGTTGTCGTGGCAGGGGTTTGTGGTATCTCGTTGATGGAGGGTGGGTGAACAGTCGACAAAGTCTTCAAGTATTTCATATCCCTCCCCAGCATGGCAACCCCCAACTGGCCCACGATGAACCCTCACGTATAAACAAAACAGTTAACAGTGTTGTGCTTGGAGCATTAGTAGCCTTCCAAGAGGGATAGGGGCTCCCTTAAATTGTAGGATCGTGGTTCTGTGATGCTTATCTTGAGTAGTGGTGGTGGTGTTTTGGTACCGCCTTCGGTTGCTGCTTGGGAGGTATTTCATGGTGGGTCTCTCCTTATATGGTCACCGCGTTGCGGTTTCGCGTTGTTGGAGGCAGGTCTGCAGCCTGCTTGGTCTAAGAAATCGTTGGCTTCCTTTGGTGTGTTGAAAAATTGTGTTTTACCCGCATGCTGGATTTGAAGTTTTGCGGAGAAGAGCATTGAGTACAGTATTTGATTATCTTGTAGTCAGTGTTTGACAGTTGTATACGATCGCCTTTGTGCCTGGTCCGCCAGGGAGAAGTCAGGAAAGAATTGGATGTGGTCACCTTGATATTGTAGGTCGCCTTTTTCTCAGGCAGCCCTGAGTATCGCGTTGCGGTCTTTGTAATTTAGGAGCTTTGCTATGATCAGGCGTGGGTTTGCCCCTGGAATTGGTTTGAAGTTAGGGACCCTGTGTGCTCTTTCAATAACGAATAGTTGAGAGAGGGACTCTGTTCCAAATAGTTCCATGCATATCTTTTCAACATGCTCTTCCATTTTGATTCGAAGCTGTTGCTCTCTGACCCCAATAATTCTGATATTATTTCGTGCGAGAGCATCCTTCTAAATCTTCATTTTTGGGGCAAACTGCTTTCATTTGGGATTCTAACGAGGCTACTCTGGAGGTCAGAGATGTTGTGCCGTTGTCTAGGTCTGGTACATGCTGTTCGACTGCATCTAGCCTGTCTGCATGCTTGTCTAGTCGGTGTTGGAGTTGATCGACCTTTGACGACAGCGTATCTAGTCTGCTCCCTAGGCCCCCAATTCCGGCCTTCAGGTCCAGCAGGATTTCTCTGATGTCAAAGTTCTGGGCTTGCTCCTCTGCTGGGGGGCCTCTTGAATGGGCGACTCCGTTCTGCTGTTGGGATTAGATGATTTAATGGAGGAGCTAGCCTCGAAGTTCAGTTTCTTTTGGAGTTTGTCGGTCTTCCCCATGATCGGCCCCGGAGTGATGTCCTATGGTATGTAGCTATTGGTTAATGAAAATGGTAATGGTGGAGTCTCGGTGCTGTCAGCTGCTCCTGGCGATTTGAGCCGTTGTTGTGGGTGACTTGCAGGGGACCGACTGCTAGTTGTTGCGTGTTTTGGTTGATCTGCCCCCGGGTCTGGTCTGGAGATTGGGCCGAGTTTCTGTCGCCGGTCGGCGTGGACGGGGACTCTTGGAGTTCGGGGATTTAAGGCGAAGCGCCGTGCCTTTAGTCGATTGTGATGGCCAGTCTTCCTTATGAGGCTCTCGTGATGATTTTGGTGGAGTGTTGCTTTTGGCTTTTAAGCAAAGATGAAAATCCTTCCCAGCCTCACGAGGGACCGGTCTAATTGAAGCTTTTATTTGCTGATTACTTTCAGCGTTTTACCCAATGGTGCCTTATAGTAATACAAATTTCAGTTGCATTACTTTTGGTAATTACGGCTTCTGTTTTGGGGTTGGGGGCGACCCCCGTGGTCTGTGCTGGGGTTTCGCTTGATCTCTGGAGCTATGCTGGTGGAACCTGTAGCTCACTCACACCTCTGCTGTTTGGAAGTTACGGGCAAGGCTGCGTGGTCCACTGGGTGCTGCCAGCAGTGCGCGTTGAGTGGGGACAGCTGAGGACCGTGCTTCTCGTTCGCAATCAGAATGACCTAGGTGATTTATGGGGCTCTCGCATGCAGCTGTATTGTCTCCAGGGAGCGGGTCATTATTGCCTTAGGCGGAGTGCGCACCATGCTCACCGCTGGATGTGACTGTCACACGGTAAGCCGGGGTGTCTGGAGCGCCTGCCGACAGAGCGAGTGAGCACTGCAGGAGCCACGCGTATAGAGGAATGCTCCTACCTGGGTTTCGCTCGGGGCTCGGCTGGAAGGAGAAAAGCTGTTTCCTTGCTACTCGGGGGCAGCTGCAGGTGCAGGCACACTCACGCCTCCCGAGGCACCAGGGCTGAACACACATCTCCGCCCCTCCGATGCGGTTCAAAGCCCCCATCGGGTCATCTCTGGCTCTTGCCAGCTGCTCTCCTTCGGCGGTGATCTGAGCCTCTGCAAGGCGCCTCCTTCTCTTCGCTGTCTGCTGCGCCGTCGGCACGAGGTCCAGGGCAGCGCGGGCGGGTGGGCTCTCGTCAGTTGGGTCGCAGATATGTAGAGACACAGCTGTCTGAAGAGATAATGTGTTTGGATTGTACAGCAATGTCCCGCATGGATTTACGGCGGTATTAGCAAATGGAATTGGCATCACAGAAGCGGTGATGTAACAGGATTTATTAGGAGCTACATGGAGCTCTCTAAGAAGCCGCCATCTTGGATGGCCCTCTGGCGCCCTCTATTATAACATATACTTAAAAACAGCATCCAATTCCTGATTTCCTCACAAATAAATAAATCTACCAGGAGCGTATCTATACCTGGAGCTTAGTCGTCGTTTTGTGTTTGAAATGTCTATTGAACCTCAGCAAATTTAAAGATCAAAACCTTTGTGTTATTGAGAACTTCTACTACAGCTTGTTTAACCTAAACATGTCAACATCTATCTCTTTGGCTCTAAATTAAGTTCAGAAACAATTGGTTGACTTTTAGGACCGTGGGTATCAATTGCCCAAACATTTTCAGATCGTGTTCCTACGCTGCAGCTACAAGGCTTTCCAATGTTTTCACTTTCTTTTTTGTTAACTAGAGATGAGAAATGTACATTTTGATCTAGTATCTGTGAGGATTATCTCTCAATTTCAAAACCTCTAAAAGTGATTTTTGACTTCTTTACTCTCCTTATTTTTCCACGATTTACTTGTATTACTTGCTTTTATCTCCATTAAACAACTTGGTTATACATTGTTTGGTCATGTTTATTATTGCCTCATATGTTTTAATAATGTCTACACTAGCTGAGTATATTGCTTATATTGTAAATGTAAGTATATGCATCAAAGCAGAATAAAGAGCCTGTCTACATACCATGTAATCAACGTTTGCTCAAATAAATCTCCAACTGTTATTTATTAATACTTAATGTTTGATGGTTTATTAGATTGTAGGGGAGGTGCTGCTCTAAAAGACAAAACTAAAGAATTATGATCACTTTCAATGTGAACCCAAAGCAAATATTCTGCAACAAATGCCATCCTTCCACATACACGAAAATATAATCAATATGTGAATGAGTACACCCACAGAAATGTCGGAATAGCCTGAGTGTATCCAGGCAGCTGTCTGTGTTAGGTACAGAGACCGATATTAAGGAAAGTGTTTGTTAATCTTAAAGCATATGCGTGGTTCATCTTTGTTGAGGTACTGTTGATTTCGGCTTTGTCCCATTTTATATTCTCCTCCTTTAAAATATACACAATTAGGGTGTGCTCAAATTGTAGATTCAAATCACCTGCTACAAACAGGAGAACCACATTAGTTTGTTTATGATATTTACCACAGAAACTGCTATCTCCAGGCCCAATACTACACCCACACCTTTCCTTAAATGTGCCCCTCTTAAATGTCTGCTCACTCCCGGTGCATGCCCTAGACATTTACTCCTTTAATAAACCCTGCTTGGTGCTTGTCTAAAAGGTTGTTAAAGTTAAGCCAAGTGGTGAGATCACATAAAATAAGCCTTGCCGAAGATTTTACCCGGAACATCCAGAAGGGCTATTGGCCTATAATTCATGGGGATATTTCTTTTTTGAAAATGAGTATTACAATGGACTCGCGCCAAGATTAAGGAATTTTTCCCATTCAGATGACGTTGCTGAATATGATCTCTAAGATTGAGGCCCACACTAGTGGATGTGCCTTGAGGGTGATGTTACTCAAGTTGTCAGGCCCTGGGGCTTTTGACAGGCTCAATTATTTTATTATAAGGATGATGTCTAGTGTGTCAAATGACATTTTTGACGGATAGGTGAAATTAATGTTTTTGAAATGGGCTTATTGAGTAGGACATTAACGTGATTAACCAACATCTGTTCATATATCACATTTGTTATAAGTGATGACTGGGTAAGTCCATTTGAGTCATTCAGTAAGCTCCATATCTGGGTGGCTGACTTCATTACTAATGCCTTTAGCATTTGATCTCTGTTTTCTTAATTCTTTTTGTTGCTATGATTTGGCTAATTGAGTTTTTGTAGTCGGTTTTTAGCTTGATTCTTTGTTGTAAGTGGGTAAGTGGACAGAGTGATCTCAAGACCTAGCATAGATTTTTTTTAAGGTTGAATAAAACTGTATTGTTACTGTATTTGTGTTTGAAAGCTGGGCAACTAAGAGTCGCGGGAGATTCACTGATTATTTGCAAGCAGTCAGTATAATTATCCTCTTATAGGGGATAGGCCATTTGTTGTTTTTTAATAGTAGTAACTTGCACGGTTGCCAGATGAGGCGATTTCTCCCATGATTGAGGGCTAACGACCAGGAGTAACACTGTATGGGAGAGGCATTGTCAGGATACCAATGCTCGTCTACTATATTATGATCACTTGAAAGATTAGGAATGACTTTAAATTCTGAGATTTGTGTGAAACTATTGGAAGAGATAAAGACATAGTCGAGAGTGATGAATAAAGTCTTCTCGGCCAGGTCGGAGCTGGCAGATTATCATATTCAATTGGTTGCAAAGCAGTTGGTGTTAAAATCACCCGCAATGATGACTGTATGGATTTGAGGATCTAATAAGCTAAGTTCTAGCATGCATTCTATGTATTGAAGGAATCAATTTTCATTAATTGCAATGGGGTTCCAATATTTATTTATAATGGCTGTATGTGGATAAAGAGGGTCGTTTGAGTTTGAAGGAGATATGTTTGCTAACTGAATACCTGGATGAGGGGAGGCCCATTCTTGGAGATGAATTTGAGAATGTAAATTTACTGCTACTAGTAAGCCTGCAGCTAGGCGGCCTCGGGAAATTTTAGTGGCCAAAATCCAGGCAACTTGGTGGCTCAGCCATATCGGTGGTGAAGTCGTCCAGGTTTCCTGGAGTAAAGCTATATCAAAAGAGTTGAAAATCTTGGCTTTTGAGGTGAGGATATGGGAGAAGACTTTAGTGTTCCAGGAGGCAAAGGTGCATGAGTGAAGGTGTTGTTTAATGCTGTGCTAGTGACTGCCATTTTGATTGAGGTCTTGCTGAACAGCTTTCGATATCCATGTCCACCTAGACTGTGGTTGAGAAGCCGACAATTGGTTTGATTGGTGTGTGGAGGGTTGGGTGCTATACTTGCATGTGCAGCATGCTGGTTGGTTTTGGGTTGACTCACAGTTAGCATTTTCGGATGAACTTTGAGGTTGATGGTTGGGATCATTAGGCATTAGGTTCACTGGTGGTTGTTGCTTTAAAAGTTGTAGTTGGAGACCACGCTGTTTTATTTCCTCTTTGTGCTGCCAAACTAGATTTGAAAACTGTTGGAAGGTAAGTTTAGTTCTACTGTGTTGTATTTGAAAGAATCAGTGAACTTGATGGCCTCAATATCTTCAGTGCAGATAAGGGCTGAGATGGACCTAAGGTTTGTTAGTAAGGTGGGTTGGTTGGGGTAAGGGTCAGAATGCATCCTGTCTAGCATGGTTACAATCAAACTGTCTGAATATAATGTGAAAGCTTCTGTATTTACTCTAGGTTGGTTGCCTAGCATAGCAATGATGGTTGGATCATCAGAAGTATGGAGTGAGACATGACTCGGAGGTCCAGAAACAGATTCAATTTGTTCGAAGACTGATATTGTCTTGGCTATGCTTGGATTGTGCCCTATTATTTGGTCTCTCTGTTGGGCTAAACTCTTGAAACTCGGAGGCTCAGTCTCTAGGTTGACACAAAATGTCTGCTTGAGGAAAGTGAAGGCTTCGATGACTAATATCTACAATGGGGAGGGAAGATGTTGAATGAACCGATAAGTTCATAAGCTCCACATTAGGGCTTGTCGAGCTTGAGAGATATGCATTCGTAGGTAATACACAAACATTATCATTGAGCACATTTGATAAATTGCTATCAAAGTTACCTTGAGATGATGCAGACTCCATCACAGGAGGGAGAGAAGATATTGTTGACTTCAATGGCAGCTCCGCCTTATTGGATTCTTCTTCACCAGATTCAGGAGTTAGTTCTATAGGGTGAGGTCTAGGCAGAGTTAGATTGTCTACAAACTTCTTGGACTTTTGTTTAGAATTTGTTTTTAGCTGGATATTTTTTAGGTTTCTTATGTGTTTCATTTGGTATCATAGATTTGTGTTTTCTAGATTTTCTCTTTCTTTGTTGCCTTGGTTGAAAGAGCTCAAAGACAGGAGCTTTGTCATCATCAATTTCCAAGTTCTCCGGGGTGGTAGGGTGGAATCCTCATGGTTCTGATTGCTCGGTGGCAGGGGAGTTATGCATAGCAGTGGGGGATAGAACTGCTATATTATGAGGAGTGTTGCTTTCTGTACGGGATGGCGGCAGGCTAAAGGTTACTTGCTGAGGTATAGACGTGTCTCGGGAGATGGAAGCTACACATGGACGAGCGTTGATAGTTTCAGATCCAAGTTTCCATGGCAGCCAGTCGATTTTTGCTACCAGTGATTCAAGTATTACATTTTGTTTGGTAACTTTATTATCTAAAGAATCTTATAGTTTTGTAAGTGCGGTAATACTATTGTTCATAGCAGTCAAAGCATTATCAATTGCAAGGGAGGGAACAGGGAGAGGAAATCCAAAGGATGGATGTGGTGTAGGCTTAGAGAAGGAGACAATTACAGAAGACTCCGAAAATGATGGAGATATAGTTTGCTGAGCCTCTTTGTCAGTGTACAAGTGTGGCGAAATGGACACTCTGGTTGATTGATCGTCTATTTTCTGATGTTGAGCAGAGGTTTTGCAGCTGGTGTCAGTGCGACACAAAACGGTTTGTGTGGAGTTGTTGAAAGGTATGAAAGGCAAGTGGGTGCAGGCTGCTACTCAAGGAGATGAGCCTGGGCAGTTTTCTCTGAGGGGTCTCCCTTGACTATCTGAGAGTAAAGCGGAGGCATTTTGCTCCATCGTTCCAAAAAGAAACAAGAAAATTCTGGTTTATAATAAAGTTCCAACACAGTTCTTTGTAACTCCAACTTGACAACAAAAAGTTTCAACACTCCAGTAAATACAAAAAGGGAACATAAAAGGTGCTTAATCTTCCTTGAGCAAGAGTAAGATTCTGAATTATCCTTTTCATATAAATAATAGTTTCTTATTTCATCAATAGCAACAATAATTGTCTTTTCGGGTGTTTGCCGCAACTGAGTATTTCTGAAGAAATATAGCTCCTCTAGATCATTGTTATGCAATTCTTTCTTCAGTACCAAGAGCAACACACATTGTCTTTGTCAGGATATGTTCCCACAACTGAAAATCTCCGAAGAAATATAATTCCACTGCAGCAGTTTTATGTAATTATTTCTTCAGCACCATAAGTAACACACATTGTCAGCACCACTTTATAGCAATTCATCAACTTGTATCTGGTTTACTTCCATGCCATACCTGCTTTCTCAATCACACCTGTTTTACTTCCATTCCAGGCCTACTACTTATTTATTGATTGTGCATTCAAAGGTTTGCCACTCGGGTATACTCCTCTACCTGAACAGCCTTTCAAAAACAGTAAGTGCTTCTGTGACGAACATCAACTCATAACTGCTTCATAATGTTCATTATTCTGCAACATCAAACTTTTAGCAACTCTTCAGGGAAACAAAATTCAGTTGGTTTGGTAAAGAGACACATGATTTTCTAAAAGTCAGGTTCCTCATGATGAGGGTTGTTTGTGATGTAGAAGGTTTGAACATCCTATACATAGAAAAATGTCACAACATATTTGCGTCTTGAGGGATGAGTAGAGTGAAAATAATAGTGATTACCGCTGAAAGTACAATACCCACACATTCCCCCAGAATCAATTAGTAAGGAAAACCTGATGTAATGCTTTGTACTGGAGAAAATAATAGTCATTGGGGTCCTGTAGTACTTACTGCAAGGGAAAACAATCTGGGCTCAGTTGGACACAGGGAGCCGAGGCACTGCAGTAAATGCTAATATTGGGAAAGTATAGCTAAAAATACTATAGGCTGTTTTCATGGACAGACCTCAACTATCTGGGAAAACCCATGTCGGTGTTGGTGGCGGTAAAACCTAATCTTCCTACCCCAATGATCTAAGGTAGTGACATTTCACATTTTGATGAATGGACTGGACAGTGGCCAAAATAGGAACTAAACATGAAGACATTCTCACTCCCCACAAATTGAAAAAAGAAAAAAAGAAACTGTCCACCATGTATTCACTGCAGTTGATTAACACAGAAATTAAGCAAGGCCTGTCCTGCCATGATGCGAAGAAATAAGGCACAGTATGCACGCTAATTTGGAAGGCTGGATAGCCAACAGAACGACTGGATCCAGTGGCAAAACGAAAGTACAGTCAGAGTGGACAATGACTGAGGGGGTCTTCGAAATTTCCCCAATAGCAATTCATTGGTAGGAGAACTACTGCACAGTAAGTGCTTTCCAGGAAAATGGTGACCCATGTGAAGGCTGTACACTGCTGCTCTCGTCTGTGAATGTGGTAAATAGTATCACCAGTCTCCTTCAAAAGGGGAGGAAAGTAAAAAAAAAATATATATAAAATGTACTCCTACCGAACGTCTTGTAATGAGGATAGAGGGCACCACCACATGTCTATGTGTTCCTCTCTTGTTCCAGTCTCATCCAAAAAGATGAGAGTTGTACACTACATTATTACTCTCTACTTACTTCGACCGCCAATTCCTTACTGAACCCCAGAAAGGACTGCCATTCTTTGATATAAAGAGAAGCTTGTTTGGAGGCATTTCAATCCTTGATGACAGTCCCCCTGATGACTACATTTCAGCTGAGGACACATCCCGAGTAGTATCGCCAAGTCCGCTGGGTGTTGTGCTTCCCAAACTGGATGTGAGTCCTTCTAACTGAGGCATCTGCTCGAGAGCTCCCAGCCACTCAGCAGCCCCTGACACTTCATTAGATTTCTACAGAGGTATCTGACAAGTAATTCTCCCATGCCGTAAACTGGATATAACATGTGCAAAAAAGACAAAATGTGCAAATGAAATCAGATTAAGCTAAATGTAAGGGTTCTTAAAGTTAGAAGGTACATTGAACTTTGATATTGCTATGATAAGGTGGCAAACCTCTTAAGGGTGCTGCTGTTGGATGAAACTTCATAATTCAGACACAGTGTTTCTGTGACAGATTGCCATTTTGCAGGGGTGTAGAAGGCCTGTTCTACAAAATAAAATACAAATCTGCAGTAATTCCATCTCAGAAATTTAAATCTTCTGTTCACATTCCTCTTTCATAAGCTCCATGCCAAAAGCATAATGTGTTCCTTGTTCCCTGCTGCATCAGTAGCATGATCTGTAGAACATGCTCTACCAGTGGCAAAGAGCAGGTTCAGAGGTCACAGATGCCCATTTGGTAGCTACAGTGGCGGTCAAACCTCTGCAGCACATGGGCTGTATTTAAAAGATCCACCTCTGTACCAAAACCCTATTATAATTAATGTACTGTTCTGGTGGCAGCTACATCTTTCATATAAACCACATGTCAAGTATCGTATACTACACAGTATTTCTCATAATTTCAACAGCCAAAGCCATTTGATAGTGCATATGGGTCAGCCCTAAAGGCTAGCTCATCTGTGAAAGGATTATGGAGATTCTCCCCATACAGGCTGTACCTGCTACTGCTAGCAGGACTGTGGCCTTAGGGATAGCCTCTCTGTGTGCCTTTGTAAGGGCAGGTAGCACCCTCCCAAGAGAGGCAGTCACTACACACGATGCTGTCCTGGGAACAGTAATTGAAGAGCACACACAAGCACAAAAAGCTTGTCTTCACAAAATGGTGTTGCACCCTGAAAAGGTATTTAATTCTATATAGAAAGGGAAGGGGTGGAGTTATTGTAGACAGAGTGATCACTTTAGAGCTGGAGGACAGTTCAACCATTGTGTTCCTCTCTGCCTCTATCTTCCTTCCTGTCCCCTCCGCTTCCTTTAACACAAATCACTTTGGGTGTGATATCAAAATGCAATGTCCACTTGTTCTAAGAACAGGGAATTAACCCATATACCAGGGTAACATTAGTCCAATTGCTTGTGGTTGTTTGTCTTCAACATAAGGGGTCTCACACTCTTGATTAACTTTTGGACAAACATTTAAGGAAGGATTCAGTGGATCTCTTTTGGGATATTTCATTTGTCTTAAGTCCTCCACCAGTTAGCTGAAGACTGAGTGTCCAAGGTACAGGTGAGCTTAGTCCTCTAAAAAAGGTTCTTTCTTTCTTTCTTTCTTTCTTTCTTTCTTTCTTTCTTTCTTTCTTTCTTTCTTTCTTTCTTTCTTTCTTTCTTTCTTAAGAAACTGGACAACTATAAGATATACTGTTGATTTAGTTAACTCCTAGGACCGATTGGGGGTGAACTGCTTTTGGGACAAGACCTGCCTCTCTGCCAGCCACAAGAGTACCTAGAACCTCACTGTGTTGAGGGACATCTGCAGTTGTGGGCCAGCCTCCCCTATGTGTGGAAGCATGAACACAAATGCTAAAATTTCTCCTCGAGTACTTGCATTGTTAATTTTTTTTCGCCAGCCATGGAAGCGAAATATGTAAGATTTTTATCTGTTTTGCAACAATCTGCAGTTCCGCCACCAATGTGTATCAAAAAAAGAAGCACAATGTTTCCCATGCCGTTGTGTGAACTGAAAAGAGCCACGCATAGCTTCTTGTGCCTCTGCACGATCCTAGAACAGATTGCAAAAAAGCATGGTGTAAAGTTTTGCATGCCGCTGTGTGAACCTAGCACAAATCGAAAAGAGTTGCACCACATTTCTCATGCCGCTGCGTGAACCTAACATGGATCGATCAAAAAGCTGCATGAAGGTTCTCTTGCTGCTGCGTTATCGTGCACCACACAAAACTAGCACGGTTCAGAAAAACCTACACAAATTTCTCATGTTGCTGCACAAAACTGGCACATATTGAAAAAATAGACCTGTACAAGGTTTCTTGTTGCACTACATGAAACTAACATGGGGACGAAACACCCTGCTCCCCTCTTGAAACACAAGCTCCGCTCTCGAGCTCTTCGCTCCTTTACCTCCAACTCTCTCAAGGTCAGTCATTTTTCAAAGAAACGAGCTGGGGGTAGATCTCTGTCTTCGGCTGGGTATTCCCTTTGGAACAGCCTACCTGACACTCTAACACTTGAGGAGAACCTACTCCGGTTAAGGAAGCACCTCAAGAACTTCCTCTTTGCTTCTGCCCTTGCCCCCTTTCTCCCCTGCTGGTCTGCTTTGTCTCTCAGCAGTGTGCACTTGGCCACCCTATATCCCCTGGGCCCAGGTACCTGCTCACCCTGCCACCCTCCTGCATTGCCTCCGGGCCACCCCTTGCTCTGGGGTCTGTATCTCTAACCATACTGTCCCCCACCCTACTTTTTTATTTTTTGTCTGCACTTATTAGATATACCCCGCCTGCTAAACCCAGCGCTACCACTGTTTATCACCTTTATTTATTCATTTATTTTATTTATTATTATTTATCTGTTCCACACTTTCCACTTCACTCCCCTTCATGCACGTTTCCCCCTTTCCCTTTTCCATGCATTTGTATGTTCTCAATATCACTGGGCCTAGTAAGAAAGTTGTTTTGTTCTCCCGTGTTCCCCCTCCCTTGCCTTGTCGCGTTCTGAACCATAGTGTACGAGCGCGATATAAATAAAATATCATATCATATCATACACTGTTCTGTGCAAAACCACACAAAACCAGGCAGAATTTCAGTGGTGGTAGAACAGTAATTCTGATTTCGCAGAAAGGCAGAAGCAGATTTCAGAGCAGATTCTGCACTTTCACTTCATGGGTGACATTTTCACCCGTACATTTCACCATCAAACCAATTTGAACTGAATTCAAGCCATTTTGATTGCATGGAACCATCAGGGTCCTCCGGAGTTGCTTTTGGCCCTCACTTATTCTGTGAACCACTGAATTACACATTTGAATGTTTTGGCTGCCGCACCACACTAGGTGAGCATGTCATTGTCCTGTGTCAACCCTGAAGCTCTTCAGTGTATCTGCCATCTTTGCACCACCAGCATCTTTGGTGCTGGTCTTCATCAACATTCAATCAGACCCTAGGGAATCCTTTGAACCACGACCTTGAAACACCACATTAGGGTTGTTCGACTCCAACTGCATATCCAGTCATCAGCCTCTTCACCATCAAACCAAACTTGGTGGGTTTCAGGCCCACATGTCTTCAAGCATTACCTTTAAACTGCACAAGCTTCTGTTCGACCCCTACTCGGCATCCATCCCCATCTAGAGCAACGCAACGTATGTACATGAACTTCTGAACTGAACATTTAAACCTGTTCGCCACTGCACTATGCTAGCCAGGGCCATCATTGCCTCAGCAAGAACTGAAAGCTCTTTATTGCATCTGCCACCTACGAAACACTGCACAGCCAGAATGTTTGCTGCTGAATTTGCTGCTGAAATTCATTACTGACCCTGATTGATCCTCGAGCACCGACCCTCGATCGCTGCATGAAGCAAAATTGCACATTGAAGTCTCCACGTCCTTCATCGTTGAATCATCCATCAAACCAACCCCGGTGGCCCTTTACGATGCACAGCTCCCCAAATGCTTCATTGAACTGATCCAGTAAGAACTGTGCATCCAGTCACCTGTTTCTTTGCATTTGAGTCAAATGTTGAACCAACTCTGCTGGCCCTCACAAGCCACCCTTCTTCAAGTATCACCTTCACAACACAGCATTCTCCTGTTTAAGCCCTGCTTGATACCATTTCCCATCTAGGAACTGCTGCACTCAAACCTTGACAAACCAAACAAATGGCACCAAGAAGCCTGGTTTGATGCTGTTGTACCGTCAAGAACTGCAGAAATTATTATTGACTGCTAAATGCTCCATTGGTCCACCTTTGTACTCTTGAGAGTTGTTAGGTTGCCCTTAATCCCTTTTTGGACCAGAACATATCCTTTTACAAATGTTTTTTATTTGCCTTACTTCCCTGATTATATATTCACAGTGCTATATCTTACTATTTGTACATATTCTGTGTTCTTTCCTCAGAGGTGGGTTTTGTGAATAATTTTACAATTTAGATATATTTACAGATGATGTTGAACTGGAAAACCCAGCCCTTTTGATGAGTAGCAATTACCCTGGAGATGGATGGGGATGCATACCTTATTCATAAATCAATAATAGAGACGACTCAGGAAGTTGGCAAAAGGAAGAATGTTTTAATATCAAGTATCTAAAACAGGGAGGATAACGAACATCAACAAATTTGTTTGATCCTCTTACTCAAACATTCATAGTAAAAACTGAGATCATATAAGCAATACTCGTCATCAATGACATCTAACCTATGTGTTACCAACGTCATCCTAGGTGGCAAACTACAAAAACCTATGAGAATGGGTTATTGGCTCCGAGTTAATATCTAAGTATACGATCCATACTAGTCTAAAAAAGTGCGACTATGTGATTGGTTACTTAACATTAGGTGGGGCAACTAAGCCATCCCCTAAAAATGACCACTATGAACGTCACTAAGCACATGACGTCCCATTGGGTTACACGACTATAGGACCCCAAAATACGCAGTCCTCTATAATTGGTTGGCACTGTAACCTCTGTAAGTACTTTTCCACCTACGTCTATCAGCCTGCAGGCTGGCCATCCAGGTGCTGGTCAGTTTGCTAACATTAGCTTCCAACCAATTAGCATAACAATCCATCATCACCTCAGTGGTCTACTGCCAATTAGGCCTTTGAAGCTCGGTCTTGGGAGTGTTCTTAGCTCTGAGAAATGTACAGGGTGAGAAGCACGGTCTGCCCTTGTGCGCATGTGTGATCATTTTGTTCGTCCAACTTCATGCTTCCATTTGACTGGAGACCATGGAATCGAGCCTTTTTGTCCATTTAATACTATTTTTTAATAAACCTCTGACATCTTCGTTGTTATGTTCATGCCTTCTGAACAGGAGTTTTGTTCTTTCACACAATTTGTATCCAATGTCAGTTCACTCCAGTTTGATAAGACTTTGACTTCTTTGGCTCATACAGCCTCATCTGGTGAGATTCACTTCAATTTGCTTTTTAACTGTGACACACATGGAATGATGCCTTCTTGCTACTGTCCCGCACTGCTATAATGCGTAATTGAAACATCCATCCTTTACTTATCCATATGCATATATATACATGTATATATATTCAATG
The DNA here is from genome assembly GCF_040938575.1 of Ambystoma mexicanum. Classification (NCBI taxonomy): domain Eukaryota; kingdom Metazoa; phylum Chordata; class Amphibia; order Caudata; family Ambystomatidae; genus Ambystoma; species Ambystoma mexicanum. Next base: position 1,060,219,784 of record NC_090937.1, on the reverse strand, counting down.
AAACAACTTTGTTAAAGGGACGTTATGGTTAAGTTGCACTAATAAAAACCTATGAAATTCAGTATAAAAAAACCTTGTTAAAAGGACGTTATGGTTACAAGTAAAAATCGAAAAAAAACCTTGAAATTCACCAGTTATGGTAAGCTAAGCAACCATAAATCACGCCACCACCGTGCACTGCCCAGACTAACACCCATGACATCAAAGATGACATCACAAATATAATTAATGACATCACTGATGACATCACATGTGCATTTACTTTTCATACAGGGGGTTGTGAATGTAATGTTGGCAAAAAAGTATCAGGGATTATCGGGAAATGTGTAATAAACTACATACTTCATTACGCAATGTTCATTGCAGTGTTCTTTCTAGTACAGGAATCTACTCATACAGAAATGTAGGTATTGGCTGCAGCATACACCACAGAGGTGCTATATTTGCAATTTTCCAAAGTTATATAATAAAACGGTGAATGTTCTGTATAAGACTTTTCCGTACTGTGAAACATGTACTAAGTAGCTAATAATGCATCACTTACTACATATTTCTACTAATACACACAAAACATAAATAGACTGCAATGCGTACAAATATGGGGCTTATATATGGAGAAAAGTAAGCAAACACAAGGCAGTATCATTATCAACTCTGTATAATCTACATGACTGTATTCACGCACAAAAATGATTGCTGTGTTCCAGGCCTGCTTCTTCCTCTATATATGTACATCATAAGATGCGATTAAATTCTAAGGAAAGTAGTGTAAGAACATGTGAGAATAGCAATATATATACATGTAATACCTTTTGAAAGTTAAGTTTCTGACTGTCAGTAAATAAAACCACCTGGCCTAGATATGGCAGTGAACAGACAAAGAAGGGGCTAGCCATGTGATGTAATCAGTGATGTCATCAATGATATTTGTGATTTCATCTTTGATGTCCTGGGTGTTAATCTTAGCAGTGCATGGTGGTGGCGCGAGTTATGGTTGCTTAGCTTACCATAACTGGTGAATTTCAGGGGTTTTTCGATTTTTAATTGTAACCATAACGTCCTGTTAAAAACGTTTTTTTACTGAATTTCATAGGGTTTTATTAGTGCAACTTAACCATAACATCCTTTTAACAAAGTTTTTTCATTGAATTTCATAGGTTTTCATTAGTGCAACTTAACCATAATGTCCTTTCAACAAAGTTTTTTCATTGAATTTCACAGGTTTTTATTAGTCCAACTTAACCATAACATCCCTTCAACAATGTTGTTTCAGTGAATTTCATATGTTTTTACCAGAGTATGCAATTTTCCTACAACTTACTAATATCATACTTACCAAATATAAAAATATGTGTGTCCAATTTACAAAGTGTTACCTTAAAACTCTGCCATTTCCCACCTTCTAGAATCATTTTCAACACTTCTATACACTTTTTGCAACTATTTCAACTAGTTTTGAATCTGTAGAGGTCTATGAACGTCTGACTTCATTGCGGACCTTCCGGACAGTGCCACATAACCATGCGCTGGAGCGGCACGATGACATGTCCGAGAACCCGTCCGCACTTCACGATAAGATCCGTCCTTCGCGGACAGTTCAGAACTGCATTTTCTACTGATCTAGGAACTTTCAACTTCAAAATTTCCCTTGCACACCTCCATTACTGTTCGTACTCATTATCCATTACCAATCTAGTACACAGTACATACTTCGAAGAATTTTATCAAAACTGCTATTTATCTTAAAAATGGCATCAGTTATTGACATCCCCCCTCCCCAAGAGCCACCACCACCACCAGCTGGAGGACCTTCACAACAAAAAAAGCACAGTACTTTCAAAGACAATGAAGAGGACCAAGAAGATGAGGTAGAGGACATGCCTACTTCTAGCACCAAGATTGAATCATGGGTCTGCCAGTTCTTTGCAAATGTGGGGAGTGTACCAAAGGCTAAAGCTACCAAAGTGAAATGCGCTGAGTGCATTCAGTCGCAGACTACCTGGACAGTACTCCTACGGGACCACCTCCATACGCCACTACACCAAATTCAATGACTGCAATGCACTCAGAAAGGTTGTTCCTTTCTCAGCAAGTACTAAGCTGTCTTCCTCCACCTCATCTTCCTCAACAAATACTGCAACCACACAGCCTGATGTCTGTGGGCATTAGTGCATTATAAATAAATCAATAAATAAGGAGGGCTATGGACCATTATCGTCCATTGCAGCCCCTGAAATGGGGGATAAAGGCCATTAGCACCCCTGGTTCCCAAAGCGGGAACCCAGGGTGCTAAAACATAGATTTTTCTTCCTATAGCGGGACGCTTCTGGTGTCCCGCTTTAAGAAGGAAGGAAAATCCTTTTCCAAGACAGCCAACATGGAAAGAGAAGGCGGGGCTCCGTACACAGCCCCTCTTCCCTTGCCATGGCAGCCTGCAAAACCCTATGAACATATTACCACAAGCAATTTTTTTCCCTTTCAAACCTATCCTACCTTCGAATAACATTTACCACATAGCCGTACCCATGTAGACATAGCCACTTTAACACCATTTTTCATCCCTAGCGGTCATGCCCAGTAGCCAGATTGTCCGCGTCATGACCTTATGCCATGACCCAGACAATCTGGCTACTGCCCACAGCCACAGGCTATACCTCACTCACCAAAGGTATATGACTATTTTTTGTACCTACATTATTCATTTGTAAAAAAATAAAACACGGGCACATTTGCAAAACCATGCTTTAATGTCCTTGCTAATGCTCCTCACAAGTTTGCTTGAAATACGCCCATGTTATATTTTTTTTAAAGTTTCAAAATGTATGTACATACAATAGTCATATAACTTAGCCCCCACTTGACAAAATCCATTCAGTCTTTACACGAACATTGAAGGTTGGGTCTATAATCTTTCTCAAAACGTTTGTTGCTATTTGACAAATTTGGACAAAGTTATAAGCCATCTAAAAATGTTAAGACCCCCCTCTAATCTCACCCCCTTTTGAGAAAATCCCACCAAACTTTAGAAAACCATTTATATCTAGATCCAAAATCATTTTACCAAATGTGCAGATTCGTCAAAAGACACCACATTTATATGCCTTTACAATATTTTGGGACCCCCCTCTACTTTTGCCCCCTGTTGACAAATTCCCACAAAACTTTGCAAAACCATTCAAGATTAGTTCTAAAATAAAATTGCAAAATTACATGCAGTTTCATTGGATGGCGCAAAAGTTATAAGCCATCCAAAAACTGCTTTTCCCCAACCCTGTAATGCAGAAATAGGTACAGATGTCCTAGGACATCTGAAGTGTTTGCGAACACCACAGCACTGCCCCAAGACATCTGGAGTGTTCGCTGACTCTCGGAGGGTGAAACAACCAATTTTTTGGCTTCTTATGGCCATATCCAATCCAATCCTCACCCCCCATATCCGCAGAGATTGTTTGTTGATTTTGACAAGTGAAATGCTGCTTATTTAAAATGTTTTCACCGCGCTGTCTGCGGACCCCAAAAAAGTCTGCAAATCCAAGATGGCGGGCGCTTCGGGGAAACCAACGCATTTCACGTTTTTCTCACCAGCCAATCCGCGGGCACGTCCCGATGTCCGCGGACAATGCAACAGTCCGCAAATTTTCTGGCCAATCGGATGCCAGTCCGCGGACAGCACAGCCAATCCGAGGCCAGTCTGTGGACCAAACAGGGAGGTGAGTCCGCGGGGCGAACATAGATATCACTAATTTTTTTGCCTCACGTTTTGGTCATTTAAAAAAAAACTACTGGACAGATGTTCACCAAATTAACAAAAACACACTTTCGGGACCAAGCCACGGCGCCTGCCGCAAATTTGATGAAAATCCATCCAGCAGTTTGAGCTGTAGGCGTGAGCCATATGTGTATGGGAAAAAAAGAAATTTTGGGACCCGCCCCATAACTTCGCCCTTCCTGGACCAAACCTCACCAAACTTTGCAAAACAATTCCGAGTGCGACATATACTTTTTTTTGCAAAGTTTGGTGAGGTTTGGTCCAGGTGGGGCAAAGTTATAGGAGGGGGTCCCAAAATGTCTTTTTTGGTGAGGATTCGTCCAGGGGGAGCGAAGTTATAAGCTGCCGAAAAGTGCTCTTCCTATGGAAACAGCAACTTAACCATAACTACATGGACGCTCCATGTAATATATATTGGCGCTTGCCGCAATCTATTCACTATAAAGCCAGGCTTAAGATTTTTTCGTCTGCTTGCATTTCATTTGCATCTGTACATGTGTAAAATGAAATGACTTGATATCTTAATCTGTTTCTGTGGCATAAGCTTCTTCATCTTGATCCCAAGATGTCACTTATCCTTGACACTTTCTTGATGCCTTATAGAATGTCTGCATTCTCTGGTCTCTACATCTCTTCTAGGTACACCATTTCAGTTCTGCGTGACATATACTGGCTGATGACGTTACCATTCGTCCTTGCCGTTTATTGGCTCTGCTTCTTCAGGGATTTCATTCAAATGACCATCATATTTTCTTGTATGCAGGTATGGTTTTCTCAATGGGAACTTTGCATCCAGGAGTCTCTTTGCTGTCAGTATTTTCACTGGTACCGCACAGAGTCCATACTCTGCCCTTTCTTGGTTCAACTGTTCTGTGTACGTCACATACTCTGGTTTCCAGCATACAGGTAAAAGGGCGGGACAGTTGAGGTAGGGGTACTTGGCTCCATTGGTCCACCTTTGTGCTTTTCATAGAACATTCATTGGACATTCCCTATATTTTGAACTGTTGTTCCAAGGCCCACTTTGTTGTTTTATTTGCTACTGAACCCCATTCACACCCCTTTTGAGAGTAGAGCCTTCCCTCGGCTGACGTTATCACAAAAGGCAGTGTATCTCTTAACTGCACCTGTTTTACCTTTATGATTTGGATTAATCTTTGTTTGTAGCAGTTTGAGGGCAGAGTATGCGCTTTAACCGCTATTGATTTAGGCACTTAAGTCATGGCATTTGTAACAGGATCGCCCGATATTTAATTGGTCAAGATTTGTTTTCCGAATGTGTTACATTGGTATTTGTTTAATGTTTATATAAGGTCTTGTGGCTGTTACTCAGCGTTGTTGGCAATTTCATGCTTGACCCGCTGTTTTGATGTTGTTAACACCCAAGAGTATGATGATATGAGCACTATAATGGTGACATTGGGAGACTTCAATGCACCAAACAAAACTTTGGAGAACATCATAGAGGATGTAGACTATGTATCAGGTGCTGCCAGGGCTCTGGTACGTACTGTCAACAACAGATATGAGCATGCCTAAGAAAATAGCTACTATTTTTGCTGAAAGCGGTATTATAGTACTAAATGGCTGTATCTCAGGGGATACCCTGGCCAAGGCAATTTATTGCACCTTGAACACCACTAGTTTCCTTGTTTAATTAACATAGCCCATTGGAGGTTGTTCAGAGCCTTGGCAGTTGTTGAACGGTTGGAGGGTGACCATAATGCACTAAATATTACCTCAAACTATGTAGTACAAGGAAACTGTTACAATCTTACAATGTTGTGTGTTACTAGAGCAATCAATGGCCTTCACCTGAAATGGAACTCGATACATTGTTTAGATCTTAGACTGGATAGTAATGAGCTGATTGATCCCTTATCAATTGATTTCATGAGAGAAGAAATTGAGAGCATAATAGATGGGCCTGGCTTCTATGATAAATTTATGAGTTCAGTAGAGATCTTTATCATTTGCTCTATTCACTACCATGACTGCAAAAGAGCAAAATACGATCTTCATGTTGCAATCAAAGGTGCAGGTAACTGAAACGTAGATTTCATCAAAACTAAGAGAGCGGATAACAAATCTGTGATCCAAAACCAAAAAGCGTCGGAAGTTGAGTTTAGATGGGAGAGTAAAAAAAAGGCGACTTGCGGGCACGATCAAAAACATTTTCTGTAAAATAATAAAGAATGGGAGCGTAGATGTAGACCACTCGCCAATTATGATAATCCCAGGCTGTGTCTGGTATGAGCATTATAAAACTGTTTGTGAGGCATCTACTATGTGCAGTATTATTCACCCTAATTGTAACCATTTAAATGATGATTTTCAGTCTTCCTTGCTGTTCACAGTTGATGAAGAAACAACAGCCCTCATGGCTCAAGAAAATGGGAAGGCCATAGTCCTGATGGCATTCCATTAGACTAGTCCAGTCAGAACTCTTTTGAATTATTCAATGCAATCAACGTCAAATTTGAACCCCCATCTTCATGGAGTTGGCCAGTAATTGTTCCCATTTTTAAAAGGAGACAGCAATGCCCTGTCCAATTTTAGACCAATCTGCTTGCTTGATTCCTTAGGAAAGGTATATGCCAATGTTTTGGCAATCGTTTGCCGCTTTTCATTGAGGTAAGAATCTTCTTCATCACAACCAGCCTGGTTTTCACAAGGGCACAGGAACAACGGAACAGGCAATTAGACTATCCTTGATTATACAACAATATACAGTGCAGACATCTATGCCATTGTACTTAGCCTTCACCGATCTAAAGGCACCCTTTTATAATGTAGACCTGAGTCTCTTATGGGAGGCCTGACAAATCTTCCTCCGCAGTTGATCAAGAGGCATGTTATACCAACAATACAGCAACCGTGCAATGGGGCTAGTAGGGGGACAAGACAACATTTTTTAAGCTTCTCAAAGGGGTCAAACAAGGTTGTAGCATGGCACCATGTCTATTTACCTTGTTTATAAATTATGTAGCTAAAACATTGCTCGTGAACGCAACAGATGTTCCAACAATAAATAAAGAATATATTAATATTTTGATGTTTGCAGACAATGCTGTTATTATAACCACAACACTGCAAGACCTGAAAAAGCTGTTTGTGCTTTTGTTTCTTTATGTAGCACTAGCAATAAATGCAGCAAAAAAAAATCATGACATGTTGCAAAAAGGTTGTGCCACAAGACGATTTGGACCGAAATGGAGTAAAAATAGAAAATGTTGAATATTATCATTATTTAGGAGTACGTTTTAACAGTAAGGTGAACTGGTATTCCCAACTAGAGAAGAGTGCCCTTATTATAAATAGACATACTGGGGCACTTCTGAGTTTTTCGAAAAAAACTTGGAGATAAAACAATATATTGTTTTTGTGTTGTGATCAAGCGGTGAGGAAACCGCGAAACGCGTAATTTCTGCTATGCAAGGACCATGTGTTTTGGGAGAACCACGATGTTAGTGGATTTTTATGAGCCATATGCTGCGCATTTTTAACTAATAAAGAATACCCTTTTGGACACAGAACACCGGTTTCCTGGAGTGATATTGTTTGACTGGGGGAGTGCTTTCCATGGACTGCAGAGGAAACAGTCTTTTTTGACATAAAACAATATATATATATTTTTAAAGTAATGTGTTTGTTTTTACAATAAACCTCTCACATCATAATCCAATACCAACTACATATTCTTAACCATTTGATTCACGTCACAAAGAAAATAATTTTCAAGTTGCATAAACACATTCATAAAAATGAAATTCAGAAAATTCAATTCAACTTACATTTAAAAAATATTAATTTCTAAAATATTGCATACAAAGTTCAACGTTTCTATACTTAAATAAATCTGGCTCCCGCGCAAAAGATAGATGTCAATAGTATTTTTATGGCGGAGTGGCTACAAACTAGCAAAGTGCATGATGCGTTTTTGGAATAGCTCAGGACAACACACTAGTAAAGGTTCCACTCCTGGACACGTCTTGAAAATATCTTCACTAGGATCTAGTACTAGGATCATCAGTTGTTGTTGCGTGCATGCTGGTCATTTCACGAGTAGGAAACCGTAAGAAAATGCGTCTCCATTGTTTATTGGGAGATCACCTCTATAAGTATTTAGGAAATCTATGTCTTTCTCAGGTACATGAGGGAATCTACATAGCTTATATCTGAGACAGGGTTCTCTTGTTGAAATGCAATCCCCCTGGCGTGTTGTGGATACTCTCCCAATTTGCAGGCAGAACTATCTACACTATTCAGTATAATAGGAATTGCCCTAACCCAGTTGTTTAGTATATGGCATGACTGTTTGGTCATTAACCCCTGTAATTTTATAAATAGGGAGCTTAATGAATAAGAGAAGCAATTTCCACGTAGTATAAAAATCTAGAGATTTCAAGCCCAGTATTACTGGATATAAGCGGTAGGTACCCCCATCGGCAAATTCAAGATATCTTTCCATAGCATGCCCTCAATTTTATCCAAAGGGACCTTTATTGTTTTGTTTTCAGCTTCATATGTTAAACTTGGCACTATTTTCTCAGTACAACATTGTATAACCGGTAAAATGAAAAATTTTCCAAATGTATTCTCTATTTTTTTATCTGAGCGATAAAGAATAGGCAAGTCCTTGTACGTCTCTAGTGATGAAAGATAACGTAATTGAACTGGCGTTGGAAGCATACAGGATCTGAATCCAAGCTGCAGTATATTATGCAACCGAACGTTGGGGCATTACAGCAATTAGTGAACATACGTTTTTTTTTTTCAAACTTATAGGTCTACCCATAAGCAATTTAGGCTCAGCAGTTAAAATGGAACTAGGACAGACATTGGTTATCATGCACAACTGAAAGATGTCATGCTATGGGTTAAGTTATGGACATGCATAGAATTGAAAGGTTATAAATGGGGTATGCAGGATGTTCCAGCAAATAAATATCTTAAGCCAAGGCCATGGTTCCTTCATGTTTATAAAAGTTATGTCTGAGATTAGCCTAGGCTGCTTTTGGGACAACCCAATCTCTCTGAGATCTGCAGACTCAAGAGAGATCAAGACCTTCCTTTGGAACGGGGCCGTGACAGACTGATGGCACAGCAATCAGAGGAAGGACACATTTGAAAAGTATCTAAGCATTAAACAACATTTAGTTCTTGAACAATATCTCTCTTGGATTAGCCCACCAAGAGTAAGAAACGTGTATACTAAACTTCCATTGAACATTCTTCCCCTAAATTACCATACCAGAAACTGGTTAGACAGGACCAGCCAGTGTTGCCCACTTCCTTTTTTTGCCCTATTTTAACTCAACTAAGAAGGAAGTGTCTCATTCTAATTCTTAAAGAAAACATGTTAACACTCTGAGCGGAGCATTAGAGTTTGTAAAATTCTCAAAGATCTTAAGAGTTTTTGCTGTCACCAGTTATTTATCTTCAGCATGGAAGTGTGGAATGAAATGTTGCAGCTGAGTCTATGTATTAATCTGTATTTTAGAATTGTTTTTATATATGTTGCTTTCTGATTCTATTGCTGTAATGATGTTGTTATACATGTAATAATTGGCTTTTATGTTGTTTTTTAATCGAAATAAAGCACAATCAACCAATTAATCAATCAATCAATCAATCACTAATCACCCTTCTACTCCAGGGCAAGAACCTTTTCATCACATTGCCATGGTAAGAAAATGAAGAATGTCCATCGGAACATCAGGTCTTCTCTAAGACGATATGGGTGTGCAACTCATCAGCACAAATTCAATGGGGGTCATTAAGATATTTGCGGTAGGAGGTTAACGGGGCTGGTAGAGCTGCTGGCCCCATTAACCCCCTACCGCCTCATTATAAGTTCCGCTCGCGGAACCGCTAAGGATGCCTGGTTTTACCAGGCGTCCTTAGCGGGTCCCGCGAGCGGTCCAGCATGCTGACAACGGGCTCGTTATTAACGGGCCCATTGTTAGCATGCTCCCCATTCCCATTGAGCCCTCTGGGGCTCGAATGGGAATGGGGATGGGTTCCTGAAATGGGGAAATACCGGGCCCTCCAAGGTCGGAATGGCCCGGTATTTCCCCATTCTAGGAACCTGGACCCGGTACCCAGAATGGGGTTAGCCATGCCGCAACTAGCGGCATGTCTACCTCCAAGGTCGTAATGACCTCCAATGTCATTACAATTTCCAGCAGCATTCAATATGCGCCAGATTTCATGGCTTTGGAAGCAGGTGACATTACATGGAAGGCAGCTGCCATTTTAAGTCTACTCACAGTGTGTTGCGCTTGGAAACTTACATTTCCATGTAACAAAATGGTGGGCTGTCAGGTTTTCCTACTGCTCCTGTGTATGCATCACTGGTTGTTAAGAGCAGCTGGTCACCAGTGTTCTGCTTTAAAGGGTGTATTTCATGCACCTGAAGCTTAGGCGGTGATAGCGTAGATGATTGAAGGCTGTATTCTATTTAGTTTGCACAGTTTCAATAAAGCTTTAGGGTACACTGAGGACAAGAGGACACTCGCCACCCACCTGACTCGCACAGCCCCCAAATGACACACCACAATAAGCTCTCATTCAAGCCTCCACACAGCACTCAAACATTCTCTGAGCCGACATCCACCAATGATCTGTCTCATTCACCGTAGCCAGCGGGACATGAAGAGAGACAACATCAGCTGACAAGCATGCCATGCCAGAATGTACTTTTGTAAACTCAGGTGGTTATATACTTTGTCACAAAGCAAAGTGGAAATGGAAAGATGTGCACTGTGTATGGCTGCTGCCACATGGAGTGCCGGGCATTGTCCTTACTCTGGACCCTGCATCTACCAGCCTGTCCAGCTAAATAACACTCCTGCAGGAATGCCGTGCTCGTAGATGGCATTTTAGAAAGAGAAAGGGTGTTCCTGCAGGGGAAAGGCGGGATCTCTGGCTGTGGGAGCCCTGCATGTTGCAGCGACTTAACACTAAACACAACATCCATTTTCATTTTGTGACAAATTGCCACTCTAGGAAAATGGTATTCACTGCAGAACATACAATTCTCAGGCTTTTGGCGATAGATCCCAGCGTACCACTTGTTTGGAAAAAATGTCTTGTATTATTTGTATGTGGAAAATATGTGCACGCGCTGTCATTCCGTCCACAAATAAATACAAAGAACTGAACCTTTAAGCGCACAGATAGAGCAAATTATTTAAGTAATAGCAGTGTATAACAACCGGAGGCATTCATGTGTAAACGAGGTTAAACGTGCTCAGCGCGGCAGGTTACATCCATATGAACGGGGATAGAATTTCCTATGGGGTACTTACCATGCTTCATGAAAACAGACAACCCCCCGAGCGCTCTTTTTCATGATGCCTGCCCTGCTCTCAGATTTAAGTTATTGGATGTGTTCATTGTTGAAGAAAAGACTGTCTATCATGTCAGCCCAAATCGTTGCCTGCCTGATAGGATTTCCGCCAAAGTTGACATGAATCCCTCAGAGATGACATGGTGGCACATGTCTATCATGTATGTAATGATGTCTTTAGCTGATTCAGTAGCAAGGCCTCATTTTCACAGAAATAAAAAGGTGTTTTCGGCCAGGAAAGCAAGCTTATATATTCAGGTACTCGAGCGGTTAAAGGGTACCCATCGGTGGTTGGAAGCCTTGAGGAGTACTGTCCTGGTGAGCAGCAGCAGTAGCTGTCGGGCCTGTTTGCCATGAGAGAAGAAGGAGTGTGCAGTAGTGGATGTGTGCCAACTACTGGCGGGCGAAGGTCCAAAGCAGACAAGATGTCTGCGGGCATGGAGGCGAGACAGACACTGTTTCGGCTTGTGTGCTGGGCATACAGAGGTCAGCCCAGTAAGTGTTGACTGGATGGGCAGTACAGTGAGCAGCTTCAGCAGCATCTCGCAAACCGGGTGGGTGCAAGACCGAAGTTGTTGGGTTCCTCCAGTGGCATGTCAGGAGTTTAGGAAGGGGAGAGCTGTCGGATGGCAGCACATGTTTGCCGTTCCACAGTCACTACTGCAATGATGACGTGGTAGAATGTTGGCCTTCCATGTCAGCATGTGTGGTGCACCGTCGTCAACAGAAGTTCATTGAATTACATTTGGTACAGTCAGGAAGAAGGGCGTCTTATGAATGCGTAGCCGGCGGAGGCAGTGACAATGGCTGTGTTGGCGAGTCCCCGGATTCAAAGAGTACTCACTGCCAGTACAGTGTGTTGTGTCACAGAGGCTGGTAAGATATTGGGGACTGATTTCGGTAGTCTAATTGTCTTTGTCAGCTGTGAGGGGCAAGAAGCGGGTTACTGAAGTGGATTGTGCCCTAATGTTAACTAAAAGTTCCCGTTCCGAGGGCAAGATGACATTTATCAATTGTGTATTGTATGCACGGTTAGCTGTTTGCATGGGATTTATGTATGCCCACACTGCAAGAGATTTGTGCTCAACCTGAACACGTTTGATCCTGATTTGCTGTTTTTTAACATACAGATTAAGGAACTCACCATTACAGATGAGGAATAGGTCTACCTGTGTTGGGGGAGACCGGCATTTCTGTTGTTTGTGGTATATGTTGTGGCCTCTGGGTTAATGACATTTCATCAGGTGGGTGGTCATGGGTTAATGTTTTGTCTGGGGCCTGCTGGGACACGTTGTCAGTGTTTATGTTGTGGCATCTGGGTTGTATTACAGAATGCTGGGTGGGTTCTGTAGGGTTGTGATGGCTGTTGGTTTCAGCTATTTGGTTATGTTTTCACTGATGGTTACAGTGCTTGGTATATTACAGAAAGCTGGGCTGGTTCTGCATGTTTGTAATGGCTATTGGTTACAGCATATTGGTTTACAGAGTGCAGGGTCGGTTCTGTAGGTTTGTGAGGGCTGTTGAGTACAGCTATTTGGTTTACAGAATTCTAGGTGGGTTCTGTAGGTTGGTGATGGCTATTGGTTACAGCTATTTGGCTTACACAATGCTGGGTGGCTTCTGTAGGTTGTGATGGCTGTTGGTTATGGCTATTGGGTTAGGTTTATCACTGTTGGTTACAGTGCTTGGTATATTACAGAACGCCAGGCGGGTTCTGCATGTTTGTAATGGCTGTTGTTTACAGCTATTTGGTTTACAGAATTCCGTGTGGGTTCTGTAGATTTGTGATGGCTGTTGGCAGCGTCAGACACAAATGTAAAAGTGTCCTACAGTTGCAAATGTCAATTCATTCCTTTTGACACAGACTATTTGAATATTACCAAAGGGGGAGTTTTGATAAAATGTGATGCAAATGGTGCATGATGACAATATTTATTCAGCTACACTGGTCAAAACTACTAGCCGTATAGTGGAGTAACTCACCTACTGGCACACATTGGCCAAGAAAGTGGCACACTTTGACCGAAAATAGTGGCACAACCCAGCATTTTGAATTTTTGGTTCGGCATTGCCTTAGTGCCCTATAGGCCAGTCCGAGACTGGCTGTTGGTCACAGCAAATTGATTAATTTTTCACTGTTGTGTACAGTGCTTGGTGTATTACAGAATACTAGGTGGGTTCTGTAGGCTTGTGACAGCTGTTGGTTATGGCTATTTGGTTAGGATTTCACTGTTGGTTACAGAATGTTGGGTGGGTCCTGCAGGTTTGTGATGACTGCTGGTTACAGCTTGTTAGTGCCACTGTTGGTAAAGGATGGAGTGGAGTTGGTGTATCCATTTGGAATTGGAGTTTTCCATTTGGTGTTGGAGTTTTCCATTTTTCATTGCTGCATGTTCATGTCTAGGCTGGAGGTAGTGTTTTTTTCAATTTTTCATGTCTAAGCATATCAGTTCCAGTTTTTCCATTTTGCTGGAGGATTTGCGTGTTTAGTTGTATCAGTTCTCTTGAGCAAAGCTTTAATGCGTCATAAGAACCAGCATTGTGGAAGCATGTTTTCACATGTGTCTGCCAGTCTGCATATCTTGGGAGGAGTTTGTATCTTGTATATTATTTTCATCTCAGTGTGTTTTGGTTTTGCATGCCCTGTATTTGCTTCTTTGCAATTTCAGGTACAATTATTTCGGGTCAGCGTTGGTTTCCTTTGTGGCATGTTAAGTGTTTTTCCATAGCATGTTCAGGTGTAGCATGGTTGGTATTTTCATCAATGCATGTTCGGCCCTTGTAATGGGTGCTTGCTTTGTTGTTACCTCATGGTTTGTGTCTACCTACCTTGGGTATGTAGTTGGTTGTGTGGGGCTCACTAATAGGGTCACCACCCTTCTGCTGCTTGGTACAGTGAAGGCCTCATGAAGCAAGACACAGACAACTGATTCAAATGTGTACTCAAAGTAAGTTTAATTACCTGAAAATGTAGGGTGGAGTAAGTCCTAACTTGCCCTATGATCAGGTGGGATTTCCATACCTAAAGTAAACTAAGGATAGTCTGTGTCAGGATGTCAAAATAAGTAACTTTTTGTGTTCAAAACCTATACTTGCCCTCACAACTAACTGTATACAATGTGAAGGGATGTTAGCCTCAAACGATGAGTGTTCAAAAGAAAGTTCAGTGCTCCTTCCAGATCTTGTTTTAGGATCAGCTTCTCCTTTCCTAAATTCATAATGGTTCTCAGAATATTGGGATTATCTTCACTAAGAGTTCAAACCTCCTTGCTTCCAAAAGTAGTTCCTTGGGACACCTCCCAATTTGGGGTCCCTTTCCCCAAGAGGTCAAATCTTCCAGATTATAAAATGAACACAGTACTTTGGGACAACACCCCGTTTGGGACTTCATTTCCCAAATGTTCAAAATGTAAGACAGTTCTGTTTCTTAACTTCAGTTTCTTACGCAATCATGTGTGAACACATAAGCTGGACTTCAAACATACTCATTGGCTTTTCCAAATAGGGCACTCAGTCTAGGTGCAGCTGTCAGACCACACGGTCCACCCATTACAGGTCAACCGATACCCCTTCTTATGGCTTCCATCAACATTTAGCCACTGTTCACATCTGGCAGAGGTGCTTAGTTAGTACCTCAGTATCTCACTCTTCAGACACTGCCCCATGGCTGGCTTAGCCACCATTCACTTTATTATTTTTGTTTGTATTCTTCTGGCTCTTGCCAGCACACGTTTCTCTGAGCTTGCAATGCCCGGGACCCTCTTGAATTTGGGCCTCTAGTTAATTTATAATATTCATATCCTCATCAATATTCTCTTGACTTTTGCCTCTATTTGTTTCATGAACTGTATTCCCTAACTTCTGTTTCATGCACTACTTTGCTTTCACTCGATTTGTGAGTATTCAATGGACCTTTTACTCTATACGGCATTTACAAATGCTTTACTTTATAATTTGTGTGGTATTCACAAATGCTTTCAATACTTTTTCAGTTCACTCGATATCTTGACAATGCTTGTTCTGGCATCCCACGATACTTTTAATCACTTTCCGTTGACTCAGCATTTGCAAAAGGACAATATTCTTCTTGGCGTCCTACGCGACTGGCTTCTCCAGGCTTCGATGGCTTCTTGGCTTCTCCAGATTCTGCCTCCCCTGTACTCCTGGACATCATTTGACAGCAGTGGCGCTCACAGGGAGGTACACAGCTTCTCCCCACCAGACACCCTCTGGAGGATAGCAGGACCTCTTGACCCTCACATCTCTGACCACGGCTATGGTGTCCCCTTCTCCTGTGCAGCACTGCTCCAACCAGCTGGGTCCCCAGCTTCCTTTCCTCATCATCTCCCAGAATGGTAGGCATTTTTATATCCATCAGGTATGTTAAGTGACCTCAGGTATGGGTCATTGAGTTATCATGCCTGACTCTGGAGGACTCCATTAGGCAGACATGCCTGATTGTTTTTCTGGTATGCCCCCATAGGCCTCTTCCTCGTCTCAGTACCAGAGTGGTGTTTGAAACTGTCTGATTTAATAAAATAAACTTTTACACCTATGCTTGGTCTGGGATATATGTGTCTGTCAGTGAAATGAGGTGTGTTCTCCTAGTTGGTCTCTTCTGTGTCCCAGTACTATGGTGTTGTTTCTGGGGACCAGTTTGGAAGGAGGAGAAGGGAAAGGGTTGACAATATCCCACAAAGGATTTAGGAATAGAGGGCTCATTATGAAAGGGGAAACAATGATACTGTGCCTCCTCTAAGGACATCCTCTCTACATTCCCCAAGTTAACTCCACCCATGTGATTCTCCCTCGCATATCCATCCCCAGGGTTGGGATCCAGAGGCGATGACCGCCTAAGAGGAGGATTCCTGGGAATAAGTGGTGAGGACACCCTCAGGTTCTTCACAGTAAGCATATGTTGGGAAGTTTTGTTGATGGTCTTAATTGGTCTGCGTGCTGGCCACACGTAGATTGTGCAAGTATTTGGTTTGGTTGAGTAGTGGATCTTTGCCCTCTTGTGATTGTTAGGGAGGAATAAGTGTTGTAAAGGATATTTGTGTGTGAGTGTGGGATGTCGTGATGGCACATGGAGTATTGGTGGGTGACTGTGTTCAAAGTGTTCTTTGAGGTACAGTCAGTCTGTTAGCTGGCTCAATAGATGTACTAGTATTTGTCCCTGAATACTATTTGTGTGCTTACTGTCATGGAATAAACTTACCATCAACTTGTCTTTTGACTTGGTGTGTGAGCAGATGAGCCCATTGCATTTCTTCACACTACCATGTTTTAAATATGTTCTGCTTTACCTAATTGCATGCCACAACATAAATATATATATATATATATATATATTCAGTAAAAAAAACCTTGTTAACGGGACGTTATGGTTAAGTTGCTCTGCTAAAAACCTGTGAAATTCAGTATAAAAAACGTTGCTTTTGAGTGATCGATATGGTCACAAGGCGCACCCCTCCACCCCTATAAAGGCCACAACCCCAAGTTCATCTTCATTGTACTTCTCGCGATTGTAGATTGAGTTTTGCTGCCTTTAGTGCTCTAGTGGAGATTATCTCACCAACCCTAATGGCATCCATGGCTGCTGTTGCTACATCAGCCTCAGCACCACCCCCAAACGCTCCACCGCCACCACCTCCCCAAAGGCCTGCAGAGGGAAATACGCATGAGGATGTAGAGAGTGAGGAAGAAGAGGATGAAGAGAATGAGGTGGGGGAACTCCCTACTACCACCAATCGCCGGGAGTTGTGGGTGTGGCAGTTTTTTACCGTTTATGGTAACGTACCAAAAGCATGTGCAAACCTGGTCACCTGCAAAAAGTGCAATTTGGTGCTGAGTTGTGGGAGACCTGGTGCGTACAGGTTTGGTACGACAACCATGAAGCGACACCTAACTTCGTTCCATGGTGCGGACATTCGCAAAGTGGTACCATGTAAAGAACGTAGTAGGTTGAGTTCCTCTGCAGCATCCTATGTGTCCGATCCTCTCTCCACAAGAGACACTCCTGTGGGAGAGCGCATCCCTCCAGCTGCCTCACAGGCCATTTGTGATGCTGTTGACCCTTACCTTTCGAAGGTCACAATATTGTGTATGTACTGCGACGCAGTACTCTGCAGGGGGGAGAGTCTTCAAAGTGCTTTTGAGACTACGGTCAAGGAACACCAGAAGAAGTGCTACCTACCTAAATAAGGCCCAATCTACATCTTTCTCAATCCACCTGCCCTTTCTTATCCCCGTGGTTGGTGTCCCTTCCTTACCCTCCTTTCCCCTCTTCTCATACTGTGTCGAGTGTAAAAAATTCAAAAACATATAAAACAACAAAAATTTAAAAGAAAGGCTCTTTTCAGAGCCGCCGTTCTCATTGTAAAAAGTAACTATCAAGTAAACGGTGTAGGCCTCCGTGCATTTTTTTAAAAAGTGTGCGGACAGTTCTAGGACAGACAGCATTTTAGGGTGCAACCGTAGCAAAACCAATGCACTTTTCTCTGGGAGTAAGTGGTGGCTCTGAAAAGAGCCTTTTGGTGGTGTTGTGTGTGTTTGAAAAACGTGGATTCCTCAACATGTAATGCAAAATAGGTGACTATAATGGCAAAAAAGGTTGCAATGCATTTTGTACATTGCAAAGAAAAATCTGATTGCCAGCATATGTAAAATGGACTCCATCTCTGCAAAAAATGAATGTGCTATAATATTTTCATTGTGGAAAGAGGACATGCCAACATCTCTTAGAAAGGCACAAACAGCCTTATTGACATTGCGCCTCGCTTTCTCCATTTGTGGACCATATAAAGAAGAACGTAGCCACATTTGTCTTTGTGCAATATGTGAAAAAATTACATGGCAATTTGGAAACATGTCCATGACCTTCTCAAGTCCTTCCTTCATTGCAAATTGCAAAGAAATTCCAGGCACATGCCCTAAACTGTTTCCTCCACAATGAATGATAATTATATCAGGATGACGCTCCGACTGTAAAGTAGCACAGAGAGGTACCAAGTGCAGCCTCTTCATTCCACGCACTCCATGCCAATGCACATCCACATGAGGGAATCCAAGATCTGCAGATATACTGCAACGTTCTGCATGCACATTCAACCAATGTATCCATGAGTCTCCCAAAATCCAGATAATCTGCTTTCGAGCACACACAGCCATAGCTGTCTGTTCTCCTCTCAGGGAAAAGATGTTCTCACTAAATCTCTCCATTCACAACACACCCACTGAACTTAACTGACCAATCCCTAGCTCCGCTCATTCTCATTTGCATGCCTCTTCACCGCAAAATCCCTGTATGTAGTATGCGCTGCCTGCAGAAAACCCGCCATGTCTGTGGACATGTAGAGGATCTGAGCGTGACGACTGTACATTTAAAGGTCGTCTCTGAAAAGAGACATTTTTTTTCTTTTTTTTACAGATGCCGGACAGACACCTGTTATTTTGTATTTTGGGAGGGGGGGTTCTTCTTAGTTTACGCCTACAATCATTACATATCCTGCTCCAAAGCAAGCCTTACATTCCAAAAGAACATGACATTTCCCAAAAATGATAAAGTAACACCATCTGCTTAAAAATAAGCCGCATTACTGGAAACAATGTTCTTGTGGCTGCAGAAAAACATACCAGCTCTTAACATGAAAGCACGCATGCTGCGATTGATTGCACACCTAGCAATACTTTGATCAGGACGAAAAACAGAACTGTTGTCCCATTTTGCTCGAGGGAGTAAGCCAGAAAAAAATACTTTAGCAGTTGGAAAGATGTTGATGACTGCTTGAACCAACTGTTCCAAATCTCCCAACAAAGTAGGTGAACTCACGTAGCCCAAATGGAAAGCACCATAGTGCAAAACTACCACATGGGGACTGTTCATCCTTCGCATATCTCTGCAAACTTGGAGAATTGCCTCTACATTGCAATCCGTCACAGCGCTCCACACCACATCCATTCTTCGTACATCAAAATTGTTTGACACATGCCTACTTTCAGAATAGTGCTGTAAACGATGGACAAAAATATCTCCGAGCACCAACACCCTGACTTTCTCCACCTCTGACATCTTCACTACACTACACACACTCTCTTTCTACGCAAATGAACAATGGCAACATCTGATTGGCTGATCCCTACAGTCCCCTTTCCATACTGGATTTGCTGGGAAACCCTGTATGTGGCACGCCCTACCCGCGGACAAGCGAGTTGTCCGTGCGGCACGCAACTCTTAGCCAGCCCTTCTACCATTTCCACATCACTCGCAAATCCATTCCCTCATTGGACACAGCTAAGCAGTCACACAACCATCCACCAATCACATCCAAGACCTCTACATCTAACTCCATCATCAGAGTTCTGCACTTCAAATGTACTGTTGATCACCTACTACAAAAAGTACTCTGCAAGTTTCGAGAATTTCTACGTACAGCTCCATTCAGAGTACATGTACAACTCTTATGAATCCATATAAAAAAAGTAATGCCACTAAATCTCCATAGAATACAGACATGCCACTGCTCCCTCTTTAAGCGCGAGACTTCCGATTTGTCATTGAAAAATCGCACTACTTCTTACTCTCTCCCATATAACTTATACATACGTGCCAACCCTCCCGATTTACACACGAAACTCGATTTCCCATAAAAAAGTCACAATTTTTTACTGTCTACCCCCTATATTAATGCTACTTCCAATGCGACCGTACGAGAAAAATAAACATTTCAGATTGCTGTAGTGACATCTCCCTCTCGTGTGCTCCCGATTTTTCGCATTCCTACTTATAATATGAAAGTATTCACATTTTTCCCATCTACTGTAATAACCTATCACACCCATAGTGGCTAAAAAGTCATTACCACACCCATAGAATGAAACATTTTAACTGCAGCATATACTCAATTTGCACCCAGGGCTCTTAGCCCTCCCCACAACCACCTGATCAATGTTCAATACTACGGGTGTATCTATAGCTGTGATCTGCTGAAGTAGTTGTGGCCAGGGCCTAGAGTCTTGGGTGTATGGCCACATATATTAGAATCTATGGGTGCGCACTATATAAAACCCATATTGTCTTATAACTTCAGTGCTTATAACTTTGTTCTTGGGTGCATGGCCTTTGGCCATGCACCCAAGACTCTAGCCCTCCCCAAAACCACCTGATCGACGTTCGATACTACGGGTGTATCTATTGCAGTGATACGCTGCAGTGGTTGTGGCCAGGGCCTAGAGTCTTAGGTGTGTGGCCATAGATAAGCGAATCTATGGGCGTGCACTATATAAAACACATGGTGGTTTATAACTCCAGTGCTTATTGCCACAACCACCACAGCATATCACACCCATTGTGGCTTATAACGTCACTATGTATAAATTTGGTCTTGGGTGCATGGCTGAAGGGCATGCACCCAACACTCTAGGCCCTCCCCACAACCACCTGATTGATATTCGATGTGTCTCTATTGCGCTGATATGCTGCGGTGGTTGTGGCCAGGGCCTAGAGTCTTGGGAGTATGGCCTACGGACTGCAGCCTACGGCTATGCACCCAAGACTCTAGGCTCTGGCCACAACCACTGCAGCATATCACACCCATGGTGGCTTATAATTCAGTACCACAGCCATAGAAACTAAAATTTTAATTGTGGCATGTATTCAATTTTAACATTCGCTAACACCACGCGTGTCCTTAGAACACTTTCAACTTGCCTGCGCACAGCACGGACGGAAGTACTATCCTTATGAGACCCCTCATTTTCAGTAATTACAAACATCCCGGACAGCGCGAGCATGGTGAAGGCTTCATTAGCACCTGCCGCCTTAACAAATACAGTATTTCACCCATCTCCTACTCTGTGAACCTGCCCAAGCACTGTGATACACCAAAACACTCCCCAAAACAGCATTTTGTCTCTGTCCGGCGCTGCGCTGTCGGCAGATCCAAGTTTTCAGGCGCATCCAAACAATCTGGCGCACATCACGCCTCACTCCAGCCAATCGGAGGACATGTCGCGTGTCCGCGGTCATGACGCGAGCCCCTTAGCCAATCAGTATCTTGTCCACGGAGCGAACAGGGAAGTGTGACCGCGGAGCGGACATAGATATCACTATTTTTTTGAGACATACTTTTTGGTCGTTTTAAAGAAAACTCCTGGATGGATTGGCACCACATTTACAAAAGCACGCTTTCAGCACCAAGGTCCTCCTCCTGACGCAAATTTGGTGAAATTCCATCCACCGGTTTGGCCTGTAGGCGTGCACAAAGTTTTTCCCCCATTCACTCTATGGGAAAAAAATACATTTTGCGACCCTCCCTATAACTTTTCCCCCCTAGACCAAACATCACCAAACTTTGTAGAAAACTGCAGAGTGCCCCATATACTTTTCCTGCAAAGTTTGGTGAGGATTAGTCCAGGGGCGAAGTTATAAGCCGCCCAAAAAGTGTTCTTCCTACGGAAACAGCAACTTAACCATAACTACACAGACACTACCTTGGCCGTGTAATATACATATACATATACGAGTAGTTATGGTTAAGTTGCTAAATCCATAGGAAGACATCTTTTCGGGCAGCCTATAACTTTGCTTCCCCAGGACGAATCCTCACCAAACCTTGCAAAAAAAAAGTATATGGCCGGCTCTGAATTTTTTTGCAAAGTTTGGTGAGGTTTCGTCAAGGCGGAAATAAGTTATAGGGTTGTCCCAATTTCTTTTTTCCTTAGACTGAATGAACAAAATCTTTGCTCACGACAAACCGCTCGACAGATTTTCACCAAATTTGCAGCAAGAGCGGTGGCTTGGACCCGAAAGTGTGCTTTTGAAATATGGTGGAGATCTGTCCAGTATTTTTTTGTTTAAAACGACCAAAAAGTATGTCCCAAAAAATGTGTGATATCTGGGTTTGTTCCGTGGAGCCATTTCCCTGTTTGGTCCGCGGACAGGTCTCTGATTGGCTTAGAAAGCAACGTGGTGTCCACGGACATCGGACGCGCCCACTGATTGGATGGTGAAAAGCGTGAAGTGCATCAGATTTTTGGAAACACCCACCATCTTGGATTCACGGACAGCAGCCGGTGTCCGCGGACATTGCAGTAATAACATTTAAAACAACACAACATTGCACTCGTCCAATTTTTCAAATAATCTCTCGGGAGGTGAGGGGTGATGAGGATGGGGTGGGATAAGGCTGCAAGAAGCAAAAAAAACTGCTGTTTTTCAACGTAAAAGTCTGCAAACATTCCAGATGTTCGCGAACAGTCCTGTGAAGTTTGCGGACACCTCTGCATTAGAGGGTTGGTGAAAAGCAGTTATTGGATGGCTTATAACTTTGGCACCACTTAATGAAACTGCATGAAGTTTTGCAATTATATTCTTGACCTGATTCCACAGGAGTTTGCAAGTCTTGGTGGTATTCTGTCAAGAGGGGGCAAAATTAGAGGGGGGTCCCAAAATAATGTAAAGGCTTATAAATGAGGTGCCATTTGACAAATCTACGCTTAAGTTGGGAAACTGATAATAGATCAAGATGTAAATGCTTTGGGAACCTGATGTGCCAATGGCCTTCATCCTCCATTGCAGGGGCTGGAATGGGGGATAATAGTCTGGAGAACTCGTTATCCACTATCGTTTCACTTGGGCTGATAACTTGGGCTGCCAGGCTTATATCCACTGTTCCAGTCCCTGGAACGGGGGATGAACGCCACGATATTCCCATTAGCATAACACAACATGATACTGGAAATGTTGGAAAATCTTATTGAGTCTATGTACTTTACTGAGAAATGTAAAGTAGATGGAGTCTGAGTTTTTTTTTTCTTCTATTTTTTAACTTTGAAAGGTGGTTCCTAAAGGAACATTTTGTTTGTTGTTTTTTGATGTATCTATTTTCTTGGCAGTAGAATTTAGAACGAAAGGTGGGGAGGGAAAAGAGGGATGAGTCACCAAGCACTAATATGGAGGGGCAGGTGGACAGGAGAAGATGTTGCACATTTGTTACATCTAAGGTAGGGGGCAGTGTTTCTTATGTTCCTTGATTACCACTTCAAAAGCACTTTGAAATTGCTTCCCTCTGCAGAATGATGCGCTGTAGTATATACAGAGGACTATTGTCTTAAAAAAATATGGATCAACAACTTCTTTTATTGCTTGCAAGGTAGCTGGTGAGATTTTGTGTCCCACAGAAGTAGGCTGTCTGGTTGCAGTATTGGTTGAGGAGGTACTGTGCTTTTTGTTGTTGTGAAGGTCCTCCAGCTGGTGGTGGTGGTGGCTCTTGGAGAGGAGGGATGGCAATAGGTGATGCCATTTTTAAGATAAATAGCAGTTTTGCATACTGAGTATGCACTGTGTGCTTGATTGTTAATGGATGAGTAAGAATAGGTGTAGGAGCTGTGCAAGGGAAATTCTGAAGTTGAAAGTTCCTAGATCAGTAGAGAATGCAGTTCCAAACTGTCTGCAAAGCACAGATCTGATCACGAAGTGCAGATGCGTTTTCGGACATGTCATCATGCCACGCGCCAGGGTATGGTCACGTAGCACTGTCTGGAATGTCCACGATGAAGTCAGATGTTCGTGGACGTCTACGGATGCAAAAACAGTTGAAAAAGTTGCAAAACGTGTATAGATGTGTAGAAAATGATGCTAGAAGGTGGGAAATGGCAGAGTTTTAAGGTGAAACTTTGTAAATTGCACACAAATGTTGCTATATTGGGGAAGTATGATATGAGTAGGTTGTAGTAAAATAGCATGCACTGGTAAAAACCCATGAAATGACATCACATGCAAAAAATATTTTGATGTAAATTACCTACAAGGGGTTGTGTTTATAATGTTGGTAACAAGATGGGTTTGGTGATCGGGAGACCTATCATGAACTACTTAATGGGCCTCATTACGAGCCTGACGGTAGCCGTGCCTGTATGGCAGGCACGGCTACCGTCAGGCTCGTAATGAGGCCCATTAAGTGATCGGGGTGATCGGGAGACCTATCATGAACTACTTAATGGGCCTCATTACGAGCATGACGGTAGCCGTGCCTGTATGGCAGGCACGGCTACCGCCATGCTCTCTACTGTCACCTCCTCCCGCGATTGGGCAATAACCGGCCCATTACGGGATGAAGGGGCTGGTAATTGCCCATTCGCGGGAGGCGGTAATGCCGGGCTCCCAATCCCCATTCTGCCCCATAGGGCACAATGGGGGTGTGGAGCATGGTTGCACCGGCACCGTTGATAACGGTGCTGGTGCAATCATGAAATCTGCTCGCGGGTCCCGCACAGCCCGCCAGGTAACACCTGGTGGGCTGTCAGGAACCCGCAAGAAGAACTCGTAATGTGGCTGCCCGGTATGAACAGTGCCGGTGCCTTAATGGCACCGTTCATACCGTGGCCGCCACTATTGTAATGAGGCCCAATGTATTAAAGAGTGTACTCATCTCAACAACATTGTATTGGAGTGTTATTGTTAATACAGGAATCTAATCATATATAAACATAGGCAATGGCTGCATCATGCACCATTGAAGTACAATATTTATAATCTTGTAATTGTGGAAAGTACAATAATGAATGCTACCTTATGCAAGTTTTGAGCAATGTTAAACATGTAATAACTAGCTAACAATTCAAGATTTACTACACTTGTGCTAGTACATATGGCGAACCACAATGCATACAAATCAGAGGCACATACAGGGAACCTAAAGTAAGGAAGAAGGAAACAGCATCATCAGAAAATGTTAATAATGTTTAAATTTTATTTTCATGTATAGAAATGAATTGTGTGTTTGAGGCCTGCTTATTTCCCCATGTATTTGCACCATTAGCTGAGGAGAAACCCTGAGGAACGTACTTTAAGAACATATGATAAGGTTAACGTCTAGATATATAGCACCTTTTCAATGTTATGTTGACTGTCAGTGAACAAAACCACCTGGCATATATATGTCAGTGAACAAAAACAAGTGGCCCAGATATGTGATGTCATCAGTGATGTCACCAATGACATTTGTGATGTCATCTTTGATGTCCTGGGTGTTAGTCTTAGCAGAGCACGGCAGTGGCGTGAGTTGTGGTTGCTTACCTTACCATAACTGGTGAATTTCTGTAGTTTTTCGGTTTTACTTGTAACCATAACATCCCTTTAACTAAGATTTTTCAATGAATTTCATGGCTTTTTATTAGAGCAACTTATCCATAATGTCCCTTTGACAAAGTTTTTTCATTGAATTTCATAGGTTTCTATTGACATATATATGTATATTCACTGAAAAAACTTTGTTAAAGGGACGTTATGGGTAAGTTGGACTAATAAAAACCTATGAAATTCAAAGAAAAAACTTTGTTAAACAGACGTTATGGTTCCAAGTAAAACCGAAAAACCCCTGAAATTCGCCCGGTATGGTAAGCAAAGCAACCATAACTCGTGCCACCACCGTGCACTGCTAAGACTAACACCCATGACATCAAAGATGACATCACAAATGTCATTGATAGTTTCTTTCATCATTGAACATATGAAATGATAGGCTAAGTGTGAAATGTATGCCCCATGAAGCACCAAGCCATTGTGGCCTAGTAGTTAAATGCTGTGCATCAAGCTTTGACAGACAAGGGTTCAAGGCTGTATGTTTTCTTTTTATTTAATTAATTTAATTTAATTTTAAAAAAAGGAAAACAAGTGGTTGGTGGCGAGGTTTGTTGCAGTGCAGTCATGTGATCTAATTTAGCATGAGGGCCTTTAGATATGGCTGCAGTATCAACCATGTCCAAACATCACTCCTGCCAAAATAACTTTGCCAGAATGGCTTTTGTGCCGAATAGGTCGCTATGAAATGGGCACTGCGGCGGAATGGGCATGGTAAATCAGCCCGCGCCAATTTGATGATGCCGAAAAGGGGTATACGGCTTGTAGAATGCTGCTTAACGAAAGTGTGTGCTCCATGGCAAATAATGTAATCTCACTGCGCACCGCGCATTGCCTAAAACATTGTGAGTTTTCAAAGCCTGCAATCCGTAGGCCATGCCTAGTGGTTTGGTAGCATTTTAAAATGGACAGTGGGCACGGCACTGACCATGCTAGTGGTCTGAAAGCAATCTAAAATATTTCAAATAACAAAACCCTTGAAAATGAAGGAAACAACTTTAGTTCCAGGGACATTAATGTGAGCAATACATTGTAACAACATCTTTGAAATTCAAGAAAAAAAAAAAAACTTTAGTTGCAGGGACGTTAAGGTGAGAAATTAATGCAACAAAACCCTGGAAATTCAGCTAAAGCCACCTTAACTTTGAGTCCCCTGTTGCACAGACTATGACCACAATGATGACATCACAGATTACATCACTGGTGACAACACCAATTGCATTGTAAATAATGGATTACATCAATAATGGAATTAGACATAACATCATTTATAAGTTAGCTCTGATTACCTTAATAACAATGTCGGTGCTGGTTTGCCCTTGTGAGTGGGACAAAGACTCATATGCAAATGGGTATTCCTCCTTTGTGAAAAGTAGTGAGCAAAAGGCGATGCCTGCAGACTCTCAAAGTGGGTAAAAACCAGAGAACAGGTTACCATGCCATGTTCTCTCTAGAGAGGGGCACAGCTCCGCCTCACTGATGAGATGGACCCCTTGCTCACTTTGCTCAGAGTGGCACAGCTCCACCTCACTGATGAGGTCTGACTAGGGCAAAAAAGGTGTCTGGGGTTGCTGTTGGCATTCTTGTTCAAAGGAGGTTTGTCAGGATGGATAATGACTTAAGCAAGTATATAGATAATAAACCTACATGTATATATACTGGTGCATCGACTATCAAAAGTAAATTAAGCCCTTCCTTCCTTAAACCTATTTAAACTCGGCCCTCGAGAACCTGTGCATGGATTAAGCCAAGCACACAAGGTTTCTATAAATCTGGCAATTGCAGCATGTGTAAGCATGCACATCCAGATACTGCTAAATACACACATCATGATGATACAATAGTTCAAATCATAGATCTTATTAATTGCAGATCGAAATATGTGGCATATGCGATTATGTGTGTATGTCATCAAATGTATGTAGGAGGTACAATCCGTGAGCTACGTATCCGTATTCGTGAACACTTATCCAGTCTGGATTTACAACATATCAGACTGCCTCTGGCATTCCAATGGCAAGGACAGCATCAAATGGAAAACAAAGATTTTATTTGTTTTATTGGATTACGTAAAATGCAAAAATCCAGCATCAGAAATTAGAATCTATTATTGGTGCACACAGCCTAGACTAAGATCAGGTGCTAATGGAGAAAGGTCATCTATTTAAATTTTAAAGCATTTTTGTCAAGTGCACCAAGCCCTATTCAAGATCAGTTGTTCACCGAGACCGAGACTCTAATAATTGAGAATAATTGATTTGTTATGTCATTCTGTATAATTGAGAATAATTGATTGGTTATGTCATTCTATCATCTTTTTTTTTTCTGAGACAAAAATTACTTTATTGAGAATACACGATTTGACCAACATTGGTACATACATATGTCCAATTAACAAATATCCAATTGATTGGGAAATTGTTGGAACAAACATAATCGGACACAATCAAGTTTTAAATGTAGATATGATGAATACATTTTCACACCATATAGATGTACACATTTAAAAAATTGCATGCTGTAAGTCGGAAGTATAAGGAATAGAACTGGCGCTTTAATAAGTCATTAGCATTAAAACACCATACTTGTAATGTGACACACATTAGAGAGATGGATTAGTATAGTCGGGAGGTAACACGCGCAAAAAATTGATACACTCGGGCCAAAGTGACATCAAAATGCTATTGTTATTTTATGAATTTACTCAAATCCCATTCAATTGCTGATTGTATACCAATTGATTTTGAATCAAGGATAAGTTACAAGATTTAAAAATATAATCAATCTTGAATAATGATATAAAAGGGCTAATATATTTATTAGACGCACACATGTCACAGGAGTCATAACATCATCAAATGGCTTCCTGCTTATATAAGGGAAGTCAAAATGGCAATCGTGGGAGTAGGCCATGCTACACACCAAAGCCCGACCAGGATAACGCTCCGAATTGGGGGTATTTGAATTTATTTTGCTAAGCAATACACCAACTCTCTGTTATCAGGAACACTAGTTAATGTATTTTGTATTGAATGGTATTATTGAAACTAATTGGATGAACACTGGTTACATCTAGATGCTGATAATAATCTACCAGATATTCGAGATTATCTAAGGATTTGAAACAATTGAAGAAATGATATCAGAACTTTGAATCAGTGGTGAGAACAACTTAATTTACATTACATTGAACATATCATTATTATTTACTAATCTAGTTACCCACATTAATTGACATGCTGTATATATTTGAGTAAAAGGAGCCCTTTCACAAGATAATAGAAGAACAAATAAACATTTATGGTGAGACCATAAATAGCAATAACTACTCACTAATGAAAACCTAAGCATAACATACATGCAATTTTGCAGAATATATGAAGTAGATAAGCTCACTGTAAATCAATTACTTTTACTCACAACACATTGATATGGGTGTGGGTGAGGCACTTGTCTTTATCCTATTTCATTCTGAGTATTTAGGCCTCAAAATAAAGGAAATTTGTCAAGCTTTTAGGAATTCTCTGATAAAGCTATTATATCAGAGAGATGATATTTCAGTAAGCCAATGCATTTTATTAACAAGCATGATTTTATAGTTGACAAAAGAGTAACAATAGTTGACTAATAGTGTTTTATATATTTTCTCTGTTTATTAGTTTACTTTATAATTTTATTCTGCTTCCATTCCTCAATTTCTCCTGAACAAATGTCAATTAAAAAATGTATTTGGGGTTTATCACTAATTACCAACTTAACTGAAATATGTTAACCAACTTTACATAGTAATGCCTTTAAAATGACCCAAGGTCGAAATACATGTCAGCAATATTGAACGGTCAAGCAATTAATACACTTGCATCATTAAACAACCCTTCTTGTAGAAATTATCAAATAGTTATCTGTTTAAATATTTGTAAAGATAAGCGCATAACCTGGAAAGTGTGTTCATTACTTTCCTTAGGGTTTGGTCTCAGCTCAGGGTGCACATACATGGGGCAATAAGCAGGATTCAAACACACAATTCATTTATATACATGAAGATGAACTTTAATGCTATTGGCAATTTCTGGGGATGGTGTTTCTTTCTTTCTTACTTTACTTTCCCTGTATGTGCCTCTGATTTGTATGTATTGTGGCTCTCCATATGTATTGTTTCCCACTAACTCAAGTGCGTAGTAAGTCTTGAATTGTTAGCTATTTATTCCATGTTTAACATTTTTCAAAACACTGATAAGGTACCATTCATTATTTTACTATTCAAAACTACCAGATTAAAAATATTCAACTTCTATGGTGCATGCTGTAGCCCTTGCCTATGTGTATGTATGATTAAGTTCCTGTATTAACAAAAACACTCCAATATAATGTTTTGTTTAGATGAGTTCATTCTTTAATACATTAAGTAGTTCTTGATAGGTCTCCCAATCACCCCTGACATCTTGTTACCAACATCATAAACACAACCCCTTGAAGGGACTTTTTGTCAAGATGACTTTCATACGTGATGTCATCAGTGATCTCATCAATGACATGTGTGATGTCATCTTTGATGCCCTGTGTTTTAGTCTTCGCAGTGCACAGTGGTAGTGCAAGTTATGGCACATTTCTGGGGGTTTCGGTTTTACTTGTAACCATAGCGTCCCTTTAACAACGAATTTTCACCTAATTGTTTAGGTTTTTATTAGTGCAACTTAAGCAGAACGTCCCTTTAACAATGTTTTATTCTGTGAATTTCATAGGTTTTTAGGAGTGAAAATGTTTCATGATGTTACATCACTGTATCTAAGTTATTTATAATTCCTCTTTTAACATATATGAAAGAACTGTAAACTTCCTTAACAAACACTTTTTTTGCAAGGCATACTGATGTGTGTCATTACCAGCAGTGCATGCTGGGGATGCAAGTCATGGTTGAATTGTTTAGGGCATGATGCTCAACCATGACCCCAGCCCCACCAAACCACCTCTGTAATCCACTGCACCTACCCTGGATCTTAGTTCAGTGTCCACTATACCCTCATAATGTGACCAAGAGCCAATGCTCATAGCTTGCACCCATGGCCAGTCTCCACAATCAATGGGGTATGAAATTGGAATAGAAATTTGTCGTTGCCGAGGGCCAGGCGCACTGCACAGGCAGCAAAGATATAGCACTATTTTTTGTACTTACTTTTTGACACTTTCAAAAAAGTAAAACACAGGACATATTTGCAAAAGCATGCTTTCAGGTTGTTGCTGATGCTCCTCACGCAGGTTTGCTGCAATCCTATCAGCACTTCAGGCTGTATCCGCAAGCAGAATATTTTTGAAGTACAATATTTTTAATCTGGTAATATTGCATAGTAAAATAATTAATGCTTTAGGACATCATTAGGAAATCTTGGTGGGAGGTTAGTGAGCAACTATCTTGTGGGAAACTGTACCAGGACTAGCTATATCTACACTTGTCTCCCCCTGCTAGTAATGCTTGCAATTGGGAGAACGTATTAGTGAATGAAGCATCAAATGCATGCGCGGCATGTATGATATTGATCGCATTCGAAAGTACCTGAAAGTATCACTATCACAGCTGTGTTTACTTGTGTTATTATTGCGACTTATTGTGAACAAACCTAAGGAAGCTGGGACCGTCGAACTTGGAGCTCCCCACACACGCTGCTTTCTATTTTTCTGTGCGTTTGAGGCCCTACCAGCTCCGTACCATTCTTCCCTGCTCAAAGGGCTTAAACTAATCAAACTGCACACAGCCGCTTCAGAGCGTGCTAATCACTACTATTTGAAGACCCAGCAGACGTTCTCACGCAGCCGAGCACATCCACAAGCCAATACTATTCTTTGGCTAGTATACTGGGACCACAACTCTCAGAAGCACCGGCACTCCTTTTAGTGAAACATCAGGCGCTTCAGTGCAGGCGCTTCAGGAGGCAAGCCTGTCTTGCGCCGGTCCTCGCCGTCCACGGCGCCAGAAGCAGGAAACGCTGTCTGTCAGTTCTCCTGCATTATACCGCACTCTCTAACTGACACAACCTCGACATGGGATTTCTTCCCTTGGATAAACTAACATCAATGTCAAAACAAAGCCATTCTAGCTGCCCACACAGCCTGTGACAGCAAGTGCAAACAGGCCCCTAAACGAGAAAGTCTGACAACAAAAAGACATAAAAAAAACAAACAAGACCAATATTAGAAACCGAACACTGTCCAAGTTAATACCCCTAAACAGGAACTAAATGTTTGTTCACTTAACACACATTCCTTAAACAAACATGCTCAATGTATCCACGACAGGATCATTGATGAAGTGATAGACATCTTCTGCATTACAGAAACTTGGCTCAAGGAGCCGATAGGCCCACCATGCAATATTGCAGTTCCAGAAGGCTACGTTATGCACTATGCCAATAGAGAAATCGGTCAAGGTGGAGGGGTGGCAGTCACCGTAAGAAGCTTCATTCACCTCTTCACAGGCAAATCAACCCTCCAATGGTAGTGAACTTCTTCACTTAAAATACGCACTGACAGCAAATAGCTGCCTTAACCTGATTGTAGCCTATAGACCACCAGTTATTACCTATGATTTCAATGAATACTTCACACACCTTCTTAATCTTCTTAAAGGCCCAAACACTGCCACACTGATGGTGAGTAATCTCAATCGCTAGCGTGGCGACCCGAAAGACAAAGATGCCATCAACCTTGAAAACGTATTGAAAAATATTGACTTCAAAGTAACCAATCATGAACCCACAATGGAAAATGGACATCAACTAGACTGGGTAGTGAGCAATAAGCTAGAATCACATGACTACAGGACAGACCCCTGTATGTGATCTGACCATTATAGTGTAACTTTTATCAAATATTACCACCCACACCCAAAGACAAAATCCCCAATCCTCCTGTTAAAATCACACAACATAATTTCAAAAACATAGAGAATTGCTTGGATCCTGCATAAAAGATATTGACGAAAATATTAAAGAAGAAGACACATGTGACAAACTAGTGAACAATTTACCAGACCGTCTCAAAGAATTGGTAGACCTAAACGCTCCCATGCAGGCTAAAACCATTAGAACCAGCATCAAACAACCCTTATGGTTGACCAGTGAGCAACAGAAAAAGGCTAAGAGAAAATTAGATGACGAATGGAAAATAAAAAACACTATAGAGAACAAGGAGAATTGGAAGACTAGCGATAAAAGCTATAAGGAAACAATAATTGAAGGAAAAATAATTATTACAATAATCAAATCACCTCCGCAGACAATGCCACTAGTAAACGTTTCAATATCTTGAAATCCATCGAAAAACCTAAGGCAGTTTCCCCTTCCTTTGCCCCTACTCACCAGGATTGTGATAACACCCAAAACCCATTCTTTACGAAAATTGCTAAAGCCAGAGACCTAACCTTAGAATCTCAAAGAAAAGAGCTAAGAGTTACAGCCCCAGTTGTAGAAGAGGTCATCGAAAATATTGAGGTTTTCAAGTTCTCAGATTTCACCCCTGAGGTCATGATAAAAACCTTGGCCTACATGAAACCTACTACCTGCGCCGAAAATGTCATACCCTCTAAAAGAGATCCCAGCAACCTCAGGCCAATCACAAACTGCAACTTCATTCTGAAAATCATGGACAAGCTAACAACGACACAACTTCAAGGGCACATAAAGGCACATAAAGGCATCTGGATCCCTCCATCCCCAACAGTCTGGATTTAGACCAGCACACAGCACCGAGACTGCCATGATAGATCTCCAAACTAAAATGCTAAGTATCATGGATCAAGGGAAAACAGTACTTCTCATTGTACATGATCCCAGTGCTGCCTTTGACCTCCTGGATCACAATCTGCTCGAAACAGCACTGGAATAAACAGCCAACTGCTCTGCACAGGCGATAATTTGGATAATGTCTTTCTTAAAAAACAGAATCTCATGGGTACACGGGGGAGACAAATTCTCCCTAGAAAATGAAATCCTCTGTAGTCTTCCTCAAGGGGCCAGTATGTCTTCTTGATTACTCAATCTGTACCTGAGATTCCTCTGTCATGTATTAGACCACCTAAATATCTTTTTTACCAACTATGCTGATGATACTCAGCCGATAATGGAACTTACTGGAGACCATAAAAAAAGACAACGAGAATCTGCTCAAAGTTTACTCCATCATAGAACAGTGGATGGATGCTAACTGGATGTGCTTGAACGGCATAGAAGACCAAGTTAATGGTATTCGGTTCCCACCAAGCCAGAGCCATCCTTCCCCCTGAATACCGCACTTTCCAGATAGAAAACTCACAAATCCCAGTTCTAGATAAAGTCAAAACTTTGACCATGATGCTTGAGGCCTCTCTGGCTACCGAGGCACAGGCCCAATATATAAAGAAAACCTGCACATACTATCTAAGACTTCTCAAAGCCATTCGGCCCTACCTCTCGGAGGGTAACTGTGCCACGGTGGCCAGAGCAAGCATACTTTCACGCCCAATTATGGCAATGCTTTGATGTTAGGATCCAGTAAAAAATGCCTCCAAGCATAACAGATCATACAAAACAATGCCGTAAGGATCATTAAGAACAAAACTAAATTTCAACACATTAACGATGCAAGGAAAGATCTGCATTAGCTTAAAATTGAAAACAGAACACAGTTTAAGGCACTGACCCCGGCTCATAGATGCATCCACGGAAAAGCTCCTGACTACTTAAAAACTAAAATATACCCATACATGCCTAATCGCAGGCTGAGATCAACCGACCAAGGTATGATCACTGTTGCTACCTTCAAGCACAAATTAGGCTTGGGAAAGGTGGTCCCCACCATGACAGCTGGGCTGTGGAGCAAACTTCCAGCCATCATCAAAAAGGAGACCAATTATATGCGTTTCCGTAAACTTGTTAAGACCCACATCTTCAACTAATTTTCTCTACATAGGAACCCACAGCTTTAATCATTGTCTGTCTGTCCCGTTCTCTACTTGTTGTACTCTGTGTACTTGTATCTGTGCCCCGGAACTTGCGAGTTAACGGAACAATAGAAATAAACAAATACATAATAAATAAAAATGCTATCAGTAATTGAGTAATCCTAAACATGGAAAAAATAGCTAATATTTCAAGACTTACTACATACTTGTGTTAGTACAAATATTACATATGAAGACCAAAAATGCATACAAGTCAGAGGCACATACAGGGAAACTAAAGTTAGGAAGGAAGAAACAATATCATCAGAAATTGTCAATAACATTAAAGTTCATAATCATGTATACAAATAATTGTGTGTTTGAGGCTTGCTTATTGCCCCATATACGTGCACCATAAACTGAGATCAACTTGTAAGGAAAGTACTTTAAGAACATAGAAGAAGGTTAACGTCTAATATATAGCACCTTTTCAATTATCGTATTTTGAAAGTCAGTGAACAAACCACTTGGCTTAGATATATCAGTGAACAAAAACAAGTGTCCCAGATATGTGATGTCATCAGTGTTGTCGTCAATGACATTGCATATATTTTTTGGTAGGTTATTCCAGGTTATTGCTGCCAAGTGAGAGAAAGATGATACTCTGAATGTTCTTTTTGTTGTATGGTTTTGATGCCAGGCAAATGTCGTTGCTTGAGCTGAGTGGTCTTGTTGGGTGGCAGATGATTATTTTCTTATTTATAAACTCTGCTTCTTGGTTGTGGATTACTCTGTGTGTTATGCACATTGTTTTGAACTTTATGCACTGTTTTATTGGTAGCCAATGTAGTATTTTCAGTGTAATGTGTGTTTCTTCACGGTAGTTTGTTCAGGAGTCTCGCCGCAGCATTTTGGATGCGCTGAAGTTTCTTAAGTAATTGCTCTGGCATTCCAATATATATATAAATATATATATATATATTACACGGCCACGCTAGTGGCCATGTAGTTATAGTTAAGTTGCTGTTTCCATAGGTAGAGCACTTTTTTGGCGGCTTATAACTCTGCTCCCCCTGGACGAATCCACACCAAACTTTGCAAAAAAGAGTGTATGGGCCACTGTGATTTTATTTGAAAATTTTGGTGATGTTTTTTCCAGGGGGGGAAAGGTTATAGGGGAGTCCCAAAACGTCTTTTTTTCCCACAGACTCAATGGGGGAAAAACTGTGCGCATGTCTACAGCCCAAACTGCTGGATGGATTTTCACCAAATTTGCGGCAGGAGCTTAGTCCCGAAAGCGTGCTTTTGTAAATTTGCTGCCAATCCGTCCAGTACTTTTCTTTAAAACGACCAAAAAGTATGTCTGAATAATTTTGTGATATCTATGTCCGCTCCGCGGACACACTTCCCTGTTCGCTCCGCGGACAAGATACCGATTGGCTAATCCATAACGTCATGTTCACTGACATGTGGTGCGTTCACTGATTGGATGTTGAACAGCGTTAAGGTCGTCAGATTCTGTCGCTGCGCCCGCCATCTTTCATTCGTGTTTTGGTGTGCGCTGACATTGCCACTAACCCATATAAAACAACACACCATTGCACTTCTTAACCGAGGCAGGCACCTGCACTGTTTGATGAAAACTGCCGTTCTGCAAGTGTATGGGAGTAGCAGTTCTCATGCATGAATTCAGATATGTTGTTGCAAAGTCAGAATGTATTTTCATTCTGAGTGAAGGTCACTTGGTTTGCTTTTTTGGTTGCAAGCTCAGTAGGCCCACACATCCGACTGAACCCATAAGGGTCAATTGTTTTTTGACCTTGAGCGAAAGGGAAAATTCAGTAAGAATGCAGGGAGTGCAAGTTTGGAAAAAATACCATTTGATAAGGTTATGTATTCAAAACGTTTGTAAGACACATGTAATATCAGCTGAAGAAGAATCTTTACTGCAAGTACATCGCTGTCTTGGTTTAACGAAGACAATGGAGACAGTAAATATCATGATCGTTTACTTTTGACGACTCTACACCGGAATGAGTTTACATTTTTTATTACCAGAACAATAATTTTGGCATTGTAACTGAGGCTTATGGAGAGTGCATATTATCGCCGTTTGTAGGCTATCACTAGGTTCAGCCCTGTTCAATGCTATTATTTCTTTAAAATGTCTTGTATGACCACATTGATTTGTGTATCAGTTTCCACATTCTTTTTGTCTTTTTTTAAATTGTTTGGTAAAGGTTGGGTATTGATAGGTATTTTCTGTTACGTTTTCCGAACAGCTACATTCTGCCGTACTGTGATTGCCATGGATTCCAGATGCCAAGTGACGGGTTCTTTGCATGCCAGATGCACATACTCGAGACCCGCTGCCTAACCGTCACTGTATTGTGGAACGACCGGCCCGGCCCAATTTGTCCATACGCTGGAGTGGCCATTAGGAGTAACATAACATCTTTTATGGTGGTGTAAAAAAGTTCATGCCGACGTCTTGGAAATCACTGTGCGACCGAAGTGGTTGCTTTAACGAAAGCAAATACTTTGTGTATGCGAAAAGATCAACGTGTGCCACAATATTAACATTTTCCATGACGACCGAATAAACAAAGTTACTATTTCATTGAAAATGGGAATAGTCCAATGGTCTCGGACAGTTCATTGTGAAATTAAAGTACTTTAGAAATTCTAAAATTGTTAATGATTTCCTTTAAAAAACAGTTTATTATTTCAAAATGTAACGTGCTATGTTGTATGTCGCTGTGTGTTGATTTGCAGGTTCTGAGTCATGGCACGTAGGTGCTTATGGGTGCATTTGGCTACGCTGGAGAGGAATCTCATCCAAAAAAGTGTACAATATCATTAGGGTTGGTTATGTGATGAGATGTGGGAGTGTTTTCGTATTACACAAATGTCGTAATGTAGTTAAAAAATGTAGCGGTATGCGTTAATTGACTGAGGGGTAGGCTGCAGCCATGGGGAGTGGGCAGAGTGTCGGGGTCATGGTATAAGGTCATGATACACACAATGTGGCTACTGGCCATGACCAGAAGGGAGACAAGATAGGATTACAGTGGCCATGTCCACCTGGGACTGGCTTTGTGGTAAAGTTGTTCGACATTACGATACATTTGAAAGGGAGGAAAAAAGTGCTGGTGGTAATATGTTAACAGCGTTTCCTTTTTGCTTTTTGGTGGCTGCCATGGAAAGCGAAGAGGGGCCATGTATGGAACAACCGCCTTCCCTTTCTATGGTGGCCATCTTGGAAAAGAAATCCTCTTTTTCAGTAGCACACGTTACTGCTTTGCAAATCTAGATTGTTAATGGCAAAAGTTATTGCGTCTATGTCCTTTACTGAGAAATATAAAGTAGATGGAGTGTATGCGATTTTTAAAAAAATATATTTTTAAACTGTGAAAGGTGGTTCTTAAAGGAACATTTACTTTTTTGGGAAGGACAGCTAAGAAGGAAAGTTGCGGACGTAAATGAGCAAAGAGGCACCAAACTGTAATATGGGGGGTAGGTGGACGGGGGAAAACGTTGTGCGTGTTTTATTTGTAAGGTAGGGGCAGTGTTTCTCATGCTCCTTCATTACAGCTGTGCTGCTGTTTCTTGGGTAGGAGGGATGGCCTTAGCTCATGTCGTTTTCAGATAACTAGTACTTTTGCTAAAAATATGTACTGTGTACTACATTGTTAATGGTTGACTACAAATAAGTGGTCGTGCTGTGCAAGGGAAATGTTGAAGGTGGAAGTTCCTACATCAGTAAAACATGTATTTCCACACTGTCCACAAGGCATACATCTTATTTTTAAGTGTGTACAGATTCTTGGACACGTCACTGTGCTGTGCGCCAGCATATGGTAATGTGGAATTCTCCGCAAGGTGTGCAATGAAGTCACATGTTACTTTACATTTTGGTTATGTGCTACTACCACACACCGATCAACTTTAGCAAAAAAACTTTATTAAAGGGATGTTATGGTTAAGTTGCACTAATAGCAACCTATTAAATTCAATGAAAAAACTTTGTTAAAGGGATGTTATGGTAAAAGAGAAAAACCTTAGCAATTCACAAGTTATGGTAAGCTAAGCAACCATAACTCGTGCCACCACCGTGCACTGCTAAGTGTAACACCCAAGACATCACATTTTGACTACATTCATCAAACAGCAACAAAGTTGTAAGCCATCTAAAAAGGTTGAGAGTGCCCCTCTAATTTAGCCCCCTCTTGACAAAACGTCCGGCTATAGGAAGGAAAATCCATTCCCAAGATGGGCACCATGGAAAGGGAAGGCAGGGCTACACACAGAGCCCCTCTTCCCTTTCCATGGCGGTCTGCAGAAGGCAAAGAGAGAACCCTATGACCATATTACTACAAGCACATTTGTTTCCCTTTCAAATTTCAAATTTATCCCAATTTTGAAAAACATTACCACATAGCCGTCCCTGGTGCACATGGCCACTTTATCCCCATTGTTCATGGTCATCACACCACTGTTCCGGACTGTTTGTGGACATCGGAGAAGAAACACACCAATTTTTTGGCTTTTTGAGGGAATGTCCCATCCCATCCTCATCGCTCCTCACCTCCCGAGAGATTGTTTGAGAAGTCTGGTACCGGCACCTGTGTGCGGATCCAACATGGCAGGCATTTCCAAAAATCTGACAACCTTCAGGCTTTTCCCCATTCAATCAGTGGGCATCCCTAATGTCCACGGACCTCACGTCGGCCTCTGGGCCAATCGGTTGCATGTCCGCAGACCGCATAGGGATGTGAGTCTGTGAACCGAACCCAGATATCACTAATTTTATGTGACCTACTTTTTGATCACTTAAAAAAAAAATATTGGATGGATTTACACCAAATTTACAAAAGCACACTTAGAGACCAAGCTGCCACTCCTGCCACACATCTGGTGAAAATCCATCAAGCGGATTGAACTGACATGAGCAAAATAATGTTTCCATTTGGGCTATGGGAAAAACCACAAATTTTGGGACCCCCTATAACTTGGCCCCACCTTAAAAAAACCCCACCGAAGATCAATCTGAGGGGGCCATATACTTTTGTGAGGATTCGTTCAGGGAGGGCAAAGTTATAAGCCGCCCAAAAAGTGCTTTTCCTATGGGTTCTGCAACTCAACCATAACTACAAAAGGATGTGTAATATATATATGATAGGGTGTCGGTCGTCACCCTATAGTTACGGTGAGTCAGACTCCCATGGGAAACCAAAATAATTAATTGCTAATACCTTTGTCTCGTGCAATGTATTTGGTCGAAATTGTGAAGACATGTACGTATGCCCAGGTCCCCCAAACCTCACATTTTGGTAAAGAAATGTTAACAAATAAAAACATTTCTCCACCGCACAGCTCAGACCACCTTTTTGTGGTATGGGGTCATTCCATCCAGTAGATGTTTTAATATTTGATGGAGAAGGGGGTGCCCCCTTCTCCAAAATAGACAGCTGTATCTTGGGTAAATTGCCAAGAAACCAGGTCTTTATAAATGAATTAGCCACCATCTTTTTTTTTTCAATGCAGAAAATATTTGCGGTTATAGTTGAGGGTATCGGAAAATGAAATGCACAAAAAGCCTTTTACAGGTCAAACAACATGCAAATGCCATCCGGCTAGATCTGGGGGTGGTAAGAGGACACCAAGTGAAATGTTGGAGTTGGAGGCAGTCTAAGGACTGGGTTTGCAGTACAGAGCTTTTCTGTAACCTTGGCTATAGCCTTCAATAGCTGACATCGCAAAGCAAACTGTGTCACAGAACCACTGTGTGTAGTGAGGTTAATGGGTGAGGGCTGGGGAGGTGAGGAGGCCATCAGGGGAGTGCGGGGAGCTGGCAAAGATGAGGGGGCACTTGATGATAGCCTGGGGGGCAACAAAACATGTTTTTCTGTCTGTTCTTGATAATCGCGGCTATAAACTACACATAGCCATGGCTATCTGTAGTACAGACTAAAATAGGCATCAGGTCTCCCATCCATGCAGTAACTGGGACACACACTGCAGGGAGTCATGGAAAGGGCTATGAACCTGGATACAACAGCAGTTCTCCAAGGTTTTCATGTTGGAGGAGGATATGTGGCAAGTGTACTTCATGTTGGAGGTAGGCCAGAGGAGTTGAGGTAGGTTGTTGGTCATCATTGCACTGGTAGGGGTGCACACTAGCAAGGGGTTTTAGGAGTTTGAGGCAGAGGTTAGTGTGGTGGGTGGGAGGACAGCGGACTGGCAGGGGCTGCCTGGAGTAGTGGGTGGAGGTTAGTGGGGTAGTGGGAGGTGCGAGTGCATGAGGGGGCAGCCTGGGGTAGTGAGTGGAGGTCAGTGTGGGTCAGTGTGGGTGGAGGCGGTGTGAGGACTTGAGAGGGCTTCTTGGGGTGGTGGGCAGAGGTCAGTGTGGGTGGTCAGATGTATGATGACTTCAGTGGGCTGCCTGGGGTATTGGGCTGAGGTCATAGATGGTGGTCGGAGGAGGACCAAGTAGCATGGGCTGCCTGGGGGAGTGGTCCAACATCTGTGTGGGTGGTGTAAGGACTTGAGGGTGATGCCTGGAGTAGGGGGCCAAGGTAAGTGGGGCTGGTGGGAAGATGACAAACTAGCAAAGGCTGCCCGGGTGGTGGGCTGAGGTCAGTGGGGGTGGTAGGTGGTGAAAGGACTTGAGGTGGCTGCCTGGGGTAGTGGACTGAGGTCAGTGGGGGTGGTGGGAGGTTTTGAGGACATGATGTGGCTGCCTGGGGTAGTGGCCGGAGGCCGGTGGGGGAGGTGTGAGGACTTGTTTGGTCTGCCTGGGGTAATGGGCATAAGTCAGTTGGGGTGGAGTGTGATGAGAGGACTTGAGGTGGCTGCCTGGGGTAGAGGGCTGAGGTCAGTGAGGGTGGTGGGAGGTTTTGAGGACATGAGAAGGCTGTCTGCGGTAGTGGGTGGAGGCCAGTGGGGGAGGTGTGAGGACTTGAGTGGTCTACCTGGGGTAGTGGGAATAGGTCAGTGGGGGTGGAGTATTATGTGTGGACTTGAGGGGGCTGCCTTGGGTAGTCGGCTGAGGTCAGTGGGGGTTCTGGAACTGTGCTCTCGCCAGAGGGTAGGCGGAAGCATAGTTCAACATGTAACAAGGTGTTGCGGCCGGGGCACTGCAATAGTCTTAGTAACCAAGATGCCTATTATTACAACTTTACACTTGCACATGGACATAAATGGACATATGCTCTGTATAGATGGTGATTATGGTCATAAAAAGAAGAGGAATGGTAAACAGAAAAAATCCAAGTAGTGGAACACTGCTCCTGAGCGTCCCCACGCACTGTGAGGAACATATGAAGAAGAGTGCCCAATAGTTAAAGGTACCACATGCTCTAACTATCAGGTTACTGGGATAATATGAGGACACATAATGCACTTTTGGACGTATCATTAAATATTTACTGATGAAACTCAACTTGGAGCTTGGTCTCCTTGAGTATTTGTCCTCATTTTAGTTTTGAGCGGTCTTGGCTTTTCGCTGCTATTCTCCATTGATATGCGACAAGAGTGTGAATGAATGATGATTAGCAACAATCGATAGACAAGAACCTTTGGGATAATGAATAAGTCAACTTACAGGAGTCGCCAAGCACAACAGTTATAAAGATAAGAGCCCTTGCTGTGATAATAGTCTGAGAAAGCATCTTACATGTGCACCCAAAATAAACATGCAAACACTGGCTAGAATGTACCAATCACTTGCTTAGAAATCCCAGCACCAGACCTGCTATGTTATATGAATTGGGGATTAATTGAAAAATAGAATTGTACAGCAAGGATGTGTTTTCAAAATGTAAGTATGTTCTGTGTTCATTTCATTAACACACATATTTAGTTTACTTTTTCTTTCAAAGGATTACCATTAATGTGTGCATATTTAGCAATAGCTATATTTTACCCCTTAAGTGCTAGGGACGAGAGCTCTGTAATTAACAATATTGCACTTGTTGCGCTTTTTCAATCAATTTTCTTTTTCTTTCACCCAGCGTAGCATCCGAAACCTAAAACACATTTAATTAACTCATTAGTGTCCACAGGATCCAAGGTGTAAATCGATGCTTAATCAGTGCATTTAATAACAGTTACACATTATGTTAAGGCCGTTATTGTATTTCAAGGGCACACATTGTGCAATTGTCAAATTATGTTCTTCACATGATGATTGTGTACTATTAGGTTTGTTGTTGGTTATTAGAGAGCATTTCTGACTTCCGAGCAATTATTATCATTATGAAATGGCTGCGCCTTATTTCTAGCAGGTCTTTCACAATTTCTCATAGTATTGGAGATGTTGATAGCCATTGGACGCACAGAACTTACATTCTAATTTGCATCAGAATACATCAAACAGTGTTAGTCTCATGTGTCTACATGGTCATTATGACAGACGCTTTGGAAATGCTTTGCAAAGCGCACTCTGCAGTCATTGTTCACACTTTATGCTTTTCGTTTTAAAGCGAGGGCAAAGAATCGCTGTTGAAACTCCAACATGGGGGGAGGGGGAGTGGCAGGGATTAAAATGTTTGCTGTATGTGGTTAGGGATATGGTCTGCAAAAGATGGTCTAATGTGTTCCTCCCTGCACTTTCCCTATTTACAAATAAATATACAGGAGCGAGGCAAGCTCATGTCAAGATTGATTGTTTTTCTCTTATCTGCTCAGATGTGGGTGTGTTATTTGGTCAGCATCTCCTCAAAGAGACTTTTAAACAGAATAAACGATGTACATTATTGTACAATTAGAAATGAGAAATCGGTACAAACAAAAAAAAACACTTACATGTGAATAAAACTAAATATATTATTTTAAAATCTAGTAGTTATGTGTTAATCAACAACTATACAGCCGGGTTTAAAACATCAGGAGTGTCATTAATGTACACATATTACAGCATCCTAAACAATATACAATTATTAAAATAAGACATATCCAAAAAGATCAGGTCATTACCCTTTTCCCTGCAGACTCTCCGAGGGAAGTGCACTGCCAGTGCTTATTGAATCGACCTCAGGTTGTCTTCACTTTGGGCACAAGCACGGGACAGAATGAATGACACCAGCTGGGTCCTTTCGGCGTTAAAGAAAAGATGTCCCATGGATACTCTGATTTTGAAAATGCAAATGAAATCGATAATTCTACACAAATCACACATCTTATCCACTGTTTTTGACAGCACTGTGTCGGGGGGAAATTCTGCCGGGGTCGGCCGGGCCGTCCGCAGACCTCCGGGCAGGGAGGCCCCAACTCCTCCCGTATATCCCAGATGAGATAGAGTATGAGACGCACACAAGGAGCAAGGCGACTCTGCTGTTTATTTATACAAAACGGCAGGGATGGGTCAAGGAGCGTACGCGTCCGTCCTGACACACACATAATCGTGGGGCTCGCAGGCCCTTTTTACTGCATTATGACGCGCTACTTGCGTCACTTCAGAAAGTTAACAAAAAACCTATCGCCAAACTTAATTGGTTGCTCGAGTGGTAGGGTTAGTATAGTACACATATAGAGAATGATATTAGTGGACAAGGTGTAGTCAGGTGGTATATCTGGGTTGTCCCTATAATTGGATACATAAGAATTGTTACATGAAGGCTCCTGAGGATTGGCTAATTTTACTGACGTCTGAGATAAGAGCCCCATGTTCTGATTGGTGCATCCGTGAGCTCCCCAGCCTGGGACCACCGTTGTTCCCAGCTCTCGGTGTACCTGTGTTTGCAACAATGTTTCAATATGGGTACGTGCAGACAATGTGAGGATTTATTCATAGGTGGAAGGCTGACCGCTCCCGCTGACCGCTCCCACTGTAGCAGGTGTCCATTGAGCCTTTCAAGTGTCTCGGCCTGTGTCTCGTAGTGAGGGACCCAGACGCCTTTTCTCTCCTGGGTTTTGGCATCTCGTCAGATTCGGCTTGGTCACGTGAGGCGGGACCGTGTTTGAGGCAGAATTCTGCACAATTAATATTGCTTTTCCACTGCGTGTCTGGTTTAATTTGTAGATATGACTGTAACGTTGGTACGCGGAGTACGAGGTTGCAACATCGTGCCTTTGATGATTTGTTCTTGGATGTGGGCTTGCAACATTGCGACCTTGGCTGGTTGCTCCATCGGGTTCTTTCTGCAGGATCAGCAACCTGACTCTTGCTTTGTTAATGTCCACGGGAGCTCTTGTTTGAGGCCTACTCGGGCCTGGTGCTTAAGTAGTCTGTTTGGTGCATAGGTGCTTTAGATTATAGTAGCATACATTTCCATGACCAGTATCGTGTTTCCATTATACCTCTCATGGTGGTAACGGGTTTCAAGGGAAGCGTGAGCAAGCGTTATAGATGAGTTCATGATGCATCTTGCGTTTCTGCATTCTGAAAGCCTATGTAAAAATAATAAAGATGCACGTCCGTGAATATGCCTGTCGCCTACGTCAGAGCACTGAGTATGTTCTTCGTGTAAATTGGTGTGGAAATGTTAAGTGTGTATACTTGTACAGATGTGCTTCCCGTTGTCTAGGTCGTCATGGCATCTCTAACGACGTGTGGTTTTTAGTCTAGCTGATCCGAGCCGCAGGTGTCGGCATGGCCAGTGCGGGCTGCTGGGCAGGCAGG
This sequence comes from Ambystoma mexicanum, assembly GCF_040938575.1. NCBI lineage: Eukaryota > Metazoa > Chordata > Amphibia > Caudata > Ambystomatidae > Ambystoma > Ambystoma mexicanum. Next base: position 1,060,174,986 of record NC_090937.1, on the reverse strand, counting down.
TGGACACATCCGTATGTTCCTGTACCAGGGTACCTGGTTGTCTGGTAAATGGACAAACTCTTCCCGCGGCGGGTGTCTGGGCCGTGACCCTCTAGGCCAAGCGCGAGAGGTGAAGGACGGGAGCCTGGTCTTCCATTCTCCCACTTCAGTCCCCCCTCTGGTCGACTTGTCGACCACAAACATATCCTTCTCGTTATCTCCTCTTACCCTCCATATCTTAGTTATCCCTCCGAGATGTCCATAATGGTTTACATGATCTTCAAATGACCAATACATGTATTCACATGTTCCTCCAGGAGTACAGTATACCCATCTTCCTATGTAGCTCCTGGGGTTCCTTGGGTTCTCAATCTTCACTGATGGTGGGTCTAGATGATTGGTGATGATTTGGGTGCGCAACTTTTCCCTTTCTTGTATTATCACACCTGTATGCTGGCCGTCATCTGCTGGCATTAAGGGGTGCATTCCCACCATTTCCAGCAACTCGTCAGTCGTGCGTGCTTTCCGGGCCTTCCAAAATCTAATTATGATCAGGGTAGCTCCAGCCAAAATAGCACATCCCACTATTATTTTCAGTCCATCTGACAGCCAAGATGGCATCCATGACCATAATAGTGAAAACCAGCTCTTATCCTTGTTTACACCGTTACTTTCGTCCATCATTTTGGAGTGCATCTGGGCCAATTGTGAAACTGCTTCTGTCAGTGTACCATTGTCAGCATCGTTGGCAGGTATGAACGTGCAGCAAGATTGTCCTATTTTTGCACAAACTCCTCCTTCCATTGCTGTGAGAAGGTCCAATACATATCTGTTCTGGAGTGCTACCATCCTTACAGCTCGCAGCTCCTCTTTAATTGCGTTGAACCCATTTACTGTTGAATTGATGGTCATCATTAGTTCCCACCTTGTTATTTGGAGCCATTTTGCGTTTGCGTATGCCTGCAGTCCCGGATGTATTATTGAGGAGAAGAACATTGCTGCTCTGCTGAATAGTCTGTGTTCTGGCGGTATTGATGTTAGTTCCGTTTCCGACCTTCCCCACAGGTAATTTCCTGTCAATGGCTCTCCTTGTCTTTGTATCCTGTTTAGGACAGTATCATTGCTGTTGGTCCTGTTTCCTTGCTCCTTCTGAAGTGGTGCAGATCTCTTTCTTCTCTTATCCCCTTCATCCATTTTAGGAAATTTCGCCACATCGACATGCTTCTTAGGTACCACTAGTGATGGTACATTGACGTGTACCATTGTGCACACACCATTCCACAGGGGAGGCAGTGTATGATATGCCTTTTCCCCACAGGCCCAATAATGGTCCATTATTACTGCTGTTCCCGCTCCCCCCTCAGGCAACTCCATCACGCTTGCACAATTGGTGTTATATCCTACGTCCACCTCTCCTTTATGCTGGTAGCATAGTTTAGGCGCAGTCAATGGTAGTATAGTTATCGGGTCTTCATCTTCTTCTACCCACGTGAGCATTGGTACATACTTGATCCACGTCGTCCAACATCGATGATTGTGTGTCTCGATAGTTGAGATAGTTTCTTTTGTTACCATGTTGCTGCCAATTACTCCTATCTCCCAGCTGTTGCCCAGGAACACCTTTCCTGTTATCGTCAGTAGCGGCCTCTCCCAGCATCCTTGTTTACCCGGAACTTCAGTTGCGTACCAATCACATGGTAGATACTGCAGTGTTACCTTCTTTGTTTCTCCTTTTGCAGGGCCACTTGTTATGTACCTGAATGCTTCAGCATGTAAACTGGTCTTGTGATAACTCAGATAGGTCTTGAGGAAGTTGTTTTCATATGCGTATGAGTCTCGTGTTTTCCATGTCATGTGCACTACTGTTCCTTGAAATCTTCCTTTCGTTTGGAACAGGGCCAAATATATTATGCACTGTGCTGTTTTTTCATCTATTTCTGTGGCAACAAATGTTCGTGAAGCGCTCATGGCTTATGGTATTAATGAGCAAACGTAACAGCTATCCTCGGTTGTCTGCTTACCAATGCGGGTCATGTGTTGGTACCATATGTTGTTTGTGACGTGTGCTGAATCTTGTACATAATTATCAATACCTTTATTGTCTGAGTACGTGCTGCGTTTAACTCTATTTTGCTTGGGTGCAAAATTACGATTACCACCTGACGTAACACCTGTTGCAGCAGGGGACGGGGGTATATTAAGTTTGGGTGCAGCAATAAAATCAATAGCATAGCTGTACTGCCAGACAGAGGCAGCCAAGAACCCGGTGATCATAAAAATCCCTATTATTTTTATTACATATGCTAATTTCACCGGCATTTTGCTCTTACCTTGCTGCGGTCCTGGCAGCTTATTCTTGCGACGTTACAGTTGCCCGCCTAAAAATTCTCAAAAGTGCTCGTTATTAAATGTTAGTTTTGTTTCCTTTAAGCTCTCCCTATCAAGTGGTCATTCAGTGCCCAGGCGAAGAGCTGCTCCCACGCTACTCTAAGTGATGGGTCTCTTAGGACCGGCAAGTATGGGCGGAGGTGGGGCATGTAATATTCTATGGCCAGGAGGAAGGCTGTGTAGTAGACACGTACCCTTCTCCTTTTTAGGTATGTTGGCCTCTTTATTTCGTATACAAATTGGTGTGACAATTCTTCTGGGTAGTTATCGTCTGGCAGCACCATCTACGCCTGTACACTGAACTTGTTAATTAGCTTTTCTTAACAATACAATATTACGCAGTTCCTGTATGTGCGAGAGAAAAAAGAGAACATTCACGTGTTTAAATGTGTATTGGTGCAAGCAATGTCCTTTAGTTTTAGTTACAACTGTACTTAGGAGTCAATGGGGGGGGGTTTGCGCTCAGATGGCGGAAGTATTTTTACTCTTTGAGCGAGTGATCATGGGGTGGGCAGTATGGGGGTCACCCCCTTCTTCGTCAGTTATTGTCTCCGAGGGAACAATTGGGTCGTTGTCTGTGGTGGAACTTTCTTCCGCTGTCGGCGATGTTGTTGCTGTTCTTCCAATGGACCTGTCGTTGGCGCTGGGGCGGGTCTGCAGTTTGTAGATCTTTACGTCATGTAGGTGGTTCCAGGCACGCTTATCCTTTAGTTTTACTGCTCTTGTTGATACGTCCTCTACCAGATGGGGGCCAGTGAACCTCTTCTCGTGCCACCTTCTATTGAAATTGCGAAGTAGTACGTGGTCACCTTTGGCAAGTTTGCACGAGTTCTCCTTTCCCAATTCCGTACTTTCGTCTTTTTCTTGATTGCTGGTAGACCCGCCCCGTGTGCGCTCGAGCTGTTGAGACACAAACACGACACTAGTAATCAAAGAAGACACATATTGATACATTTCATCTCCTAACACATTCGCTGAACTTTCGTTATCGGTGAATGCCCTTGACGTTGGTGTTAGGGGAAGGCGCATTTGACGTCCAGTAACCACTTCGTGAGGGGTGAGGTGGTGGTCGGACCCTGGCCTGTTTCTAAGTTCAAACAATGCTAACGGAAGGCAATACAACCAACTTTTCTTTGTTGTTTGTTGTATTTTAGCAATTGCCTCCTTCAACAGGCCATTCAGGCGTTCACATACACCATTAGCCTGTGGGTGGTATGCACATGCAAATTTGTGTTTAATGTTCAGCAGGGATGTAATATGCTGGAACATTTCATTTGCGAAATGGGGGCCGTTGTCTGATCTTAACACCTTGCACACTCCCCACCTGGGGAAGACCTCCCTTACTATGAATTTGGCTGCTCTAAACGCATCAGGGTGTGAACAGGGCCCTGCTTCAATCCACCTAGAAAATGGACATACTACTACAATCATATACCTATTGCCTTGACAGATGTTGATCATATCAACATAGTCAATGTGAAGGTGCCGAAAAGGTCCTTCTGGCCGGGGTATTGTACCTCTTATCACTTTTAGAGTATGACCGGCCGTAAACTGTTGACATGTGAGGCAATTGCTGATAAAATTTGACACATGGGAGGTTAACTCGGGACAAAACCAATCTTCTCTAATTCGTGCTGCAATTATTTCCTTGCCTGTATGGGCAGGGTGATGTAATTGGCTCAAGGCGGTATTTAACAGTGCCAACGGTATTACAACTTTCCCAGTGCCACCCTGGCGCCATAGTGCGTCGGTTGGTGACATTGTGCATCCTCTTTTCACCCATACTTCTTTTTCGGCCATTGGTGCAGCCGCTTGTAGTTCCATAATCTGTGTTGCTGGGAGATGGGTGTACCCTTCTCTTATTAACATTTCCCTCGCTATTCCCCTCCCTCTACATCTCTGTGAGTCTGTGGGGTTCCATATCTCACCAAAATATGCAGCATATTTCGCATGTGCGTCTGCTGCTGCATTTCCTTTTGAAACGTAGTCTTCTCCATTGGTGTGTGCGGTGCATTTTACTAGGGCTAGTTCTTGGGGGTCGTTTATTACTTCAATTAGTTCAGCCAACAAGAGGGCATGTTGTACTGGAGTGCCATCAGCTCTCCTAAACCCTCTCCTTCTCCATTTTGATAGCCCTGAGTGGACAGTGGATGTAACATATGCACTGTCGGAATATATAGTTACTCTTTTATTAAAACTTTCCTTTAATGCCAATATTAGTGCAACGAGTTCCGCCGCTTGAGCAGAGTAGTGCTGTGGTAATTGTACACACTTCATAGCCACACACACCGGCGCCTCCATCATTTTTACTACTGCTGCCCCAGTCCTTCGTATCCCATCTCCTTGATCAATAGTTGATGACCCATCAATAAACAAAAGCTCACCTCCCTCTAGTGCGTTTTCTTCAACTTTCCTAGTACATGAGTATATTTCAGTTACTTGGGTGCAGTCGTGGGCGTAATCTCCCTCTTCAATTACTTCTGCTAAGAACCTTGCAGGGTTAACCGTGCTACATCTAACAATTGCCAGTTCAGCTTTAGACAAAATAATCTCATAACCTGATGCCCTCTGTGTCGTTAACGTCGACTTAGGTTTATTCAATATCGCAAATAGTGCATGTTCCACAAATAGTGTAGTTGGACACCCCATAGTTATTGCTGATGCTTTTTCTACTGCAAAAGCAGCTGCAGCAAGACCTTGTTCACAAGAGAAGTGGCCTAACATTATAGGGTCTAAGTGACCGCTGTAAAATGCTACTGGTTTATAGCCCATGCTAGTTTTTTGGGCCAATACTGCTTTCATCACTGCTGAGTCGCAATGTGAAAATATAAAGAAGCGCCGCTCATAGTCTGGGGATGCAAGTACCGGAGCAGTTGATATCGCGTCTTTTAATTCGTCAAATGCCTCCCTCATTTCCATAGTCCATCCCAACTTTTTCTCCCCTTTATTTGCTTCCTTCAAACCCTCAAGCAGGGGTCCTATGTATGAGCTGTAATCAAATACCCATGCTCTACAGTAGTTGCACAGCCCCAGAAATTGCTGCAGTTCTCTCACAGTCTGTGGCACGGGAGTGCTTGAGATGGCCTGTGCTCTTTGTGGTGCAATCCTTCTTCCATGTTGGGATATCAGTTGACCAATGTAAAGTACCTGTTCCTGACAGTATTGTATCTTTTCCATGTCTACCTTGTACCCCTTTTCTGCCAGTATCGTCAACATTTTTAAAGAGTCCTCTCTACATTTACTTTCGTTTGTACTGCAAATTATTATGTCATCCACATACTGTAACACTGTGCTTTCCACCTCAACGTTACCCAAATCCATCTGTATTACTCTATTGAAAATTGAGGGTGATTCACAATACCCCTGCGGTAATCTGGTATGTTTCCACTTTGTATTTCGGTAAGTGAAGCTTGTCAAATCTTGTGAGTCTGGGTGTAATGGTATTGAGAAGAAAGCATTTTTAAGGTCAATCACTGTAAATCGTGATGCTTCTGCTGGAATGCCACACAATATTGTGGCCGGGTTTGCTGTTACTGGATACTCTGCTTCTACTATGTTGTTCAAGGGTCTGAGGTCCTGTATGAAGCGCCAAGACCCCCCTTTAGCCTTGCGCACCGGGTACACAGCTGTGTTACATGGTGATTCTGAGGGGACCAATATGCCATTGTTTATAAGGGCCGTTATGGTTTCAAATATGCCCTCATCTGCCTCTTTTGACAATGGGTACTGTTTAACTCTTGGTAGTATCGCACCTTTTTTCAATTTTATCCTTACACCCCCTATGCTTTTTATGCATCCCACGTCATAAGGGCTAATAGTCCATAATGATTTGGGCACCTTTGACATATCCTCCTTAAAAAATGGGACTGGGGTGCCTGCGGGTGCCTCAAGTGCCATTGCAATTTTCTGTGCTACTTGTTTGTGAGCCACTCTTAGCCATATTTCTACACTCATCATGAACACCATTTCATTTTCTTCCTTTTCTTCTGAGAACAGCTCTTCATCTGACACCTGGGTCAGCCTACATCCTTCTGCTAGTGCTATCACCGCCCTCCATGCTCTCCCTTCTTTATCTTGGGCGTGCACAGCAACATAATCAGCTGTTGCAATAATGCTCTCAATGTCCACTACAAACACCTTCCCTTCTAGTTCATTACCTGGTGTTTCTGGTCGGAATAGATAGGCTGCTGGTCTCCTCCATATTTTCCCTTCTATCCCTGGCATCCATGCAAATGCCATGTCAGTGCCATATTGGAATATCTCGCCATCTACTGGCTCCGCCCTAATCGCTGTCTGTCCACAGTATGCTTGCAAAATCTGTCGTGCTGCGAGCATGTTAATCCCTGGAGTAGAGCAAATTATGCCATCCTCTGTAAAGGAGATCGTCATGTTCAACCTGTTCATTATGTCCCTCCCCAGTATATTTACTGGTGAGGCACTATAATACAAGAGTGGAACTGACAGATCATAATCTCCAATAGATAAGGGAACATTATCAGTAAATGGAACCAACCCTTTAGCCCCAGAAAATCCTTGGGTGTTCATGGCTTCGCCTGACATCTTAAATTTACCTTCCCTTATGCAAGACCGGGTTGCCCCGGTGTCAACAAGAAATGATAATTTTTTGTCACCTATCGTTACCTCTATGCGTGGTTCCTCCGCACTATTAGGTGTTACTGACAGGATGGGACACACCGAGGCCGTCTGTGGGCTGGCCTATTGGGGGTACAATGATTGGCCATTCCCTGTGTAAGGGTTGTGTCCCAACACCGTCACCCCACCCAATTGTGTTCGTTCATTTTGGGGTGGTGGTTGTATTAACGCTACTTGTTGTTGTGGCGGTGGCAGGTACTGTGTTATTTGTTGTTGTGGCAGTGAATAGGTTTGTGGCTGTTGTGTTGTTTGTTGTTGTGGGTCACTCCCCTTTTGTGACGTCTGCTGTTGTTGTATGCCCTGCTGTTCTTGTAATGTCCTGGGTTGTGCTTGTTCATTCCATGCTGGTGTTCCTGGCCTGACCCTACATGTACGTGACATGTGTCCCAATAGTCCGCAGCTCCAACACACGGGTGGTTCCCTGTTTTGCCATGGGAAGCTCCCTGTGTTGTCCTGGTATACAGGTTGCCCTGTGGGGTAGTTATTTCTTAGTCCCCCAGCCTGTTGTTGGGTATTATATCCATATCCTCTCCCCCTCATAAACCCTCCTCTCCCTCGGTTATAACTATAATACCCAGTTCCTTGCATTGGGTACCCTCCTCCCATGTTTGGTGCGTGTAATTGCAGAGGCGGCACTTGCTGTATTACACCTTGTGGAGGCGTTATTTGTGCGGGACCTTGTGCAGCCACTACTTGCGTTGGGCTTTGGGCCATTGGTGTGGGCGTAGTTATTAGTGCCCCTTCCATTGTGTATTTAGTAAGTTTTTTCTGTACTAATTTGGCCTCTTCTGTTTTCCTATCCTCTTCCTTTTGTTTCATTTTTCCTTGCCATGTTCTGCAGTGATGTACTATAGTCAGTTGTATTTCTGGCCATGGTTTTGCTTCCATCCCCACTACTTTCTTTAGTTGTTTTTGAACTCCTTCTGGGAGCCCTTGTACTAGTATATGATAAAATATGGCTGGTGTTTTGTCCCATTGTTCTCTAGTTTCCATGCGCCACTTCTCTTGAACATCCTGGATATAATCAACAGGATCCTCATTTTCACCCATCTTACGGGAAGTAATGGCTCCTATGTCTGATGTGTCTGGGTACTGCACTCTCAGTGCCTGCCATAGCGCATGTCTGCAGTTTGCAAATGGTGCCCCATCATGCGATGTGTTCGTTATTGTTACCCCATGGAATCCCGCTCTTTTCCAAATGTCATCCGCTCTATCCCCTAATATTGATATTAACAGGCCCTTCACATCTCCTACTGCTAGTTTCTGTCCTGCGGTGTGTTTTTCCATTTCATATATCCACTTACCCGCACCTCCACTTAGTGATGGGAGCCTACATTTTATATTTTCCTTATCCGTATGTTTCCAAGGTACATACTGTGGTCTAACCCCTCCTCTCTCCAGCAGTGGCATTAAATTCTGTCTTGTGTCACCCTTTACGCTCCATAATGTTGAGTCTTCACACCCCTCCTCTTCCCCCATTTCTTTTACTACTCCAAATTCTTCCTTACTACCTCTGCTCCTACCTCCCTCTTCTTCCTTTCCCCTTTTTTCATCATTTCCTGTGTTCAATATGGGTATGTTTATTTGTCTGTCTTGCCTGCGACTAGGGAGGTCCCTAAGCCGACATGCATAAGGTGTAAGTTCATTCATGAAGGGCGCGAGCTTTATTCTGTGCAGAGAGCGCGCGGTAGTTGAACATGTAGGGCGTGACGTGGGAGGGTGCGATGGTGATGTGGGTGGCGTGGTTTCATTGGTTTGTGTTTCCCCTATTCTTTTCACTTCCTCCTTACTTCTCTCCAGCTCCTCCCATCTTCTACTCATCCAGGGCGAATCTATGTTTGTTCTAGTAAGGTATAGTTTATCTAAGCTTTCCCTTTCACTCTTCCTTCCATCCTTCTCCACTCCTCCTTCCTCCTCACTGCAAGAATCATTCATAAATGGCACCCCCCACTCTGCCTTTTTTCCTTTTATTGTTACTGTTTTTAAGTCTATTAGGTCTCTTTCTCCCTTTCCGTTGTTACCAACTGTTCCCCTTTGTGCTGATGTTGTTGCTACCTCTCTACTTTTATATACATCTCCCCATCTTTCACTCTCCCAACCCCTCTCTTCTCTTCCTCCTTCACTCCTCTCCTCCATTTCCCTACTATTTTCCTCCCTTTTCCTTTTCAACTCCTCCATTACTTCGTTGCTCATCTGTTCCAATATCCTTTCATCCTCTTTCTTCCTTTCCCATTTCACCCTTTCTCTTTCTACTATACTCTCTATTACCTTCCCCTCTTCATATTTCTTAGTTGCCTCTGATATTATCCTCCTCCTCCATATTTCCATTTCTTTTTCCTTTTCTTCTTCTTCCTTCTTCTTCTCTCTCAGCACTACTCTTGATACCCTATCTGCTGCTCCTTTTACCCTTTCAGCTTCTCTCTTTTGTTCCTCACTTCGTTCCCTTAATTTTTCCAATTCGTCCTTACCTTCTTTCCTTTTCCTCACTCTCTCTCTTTCTTCCCGCTCAAGTTGTTTGATCAGTTCATTCTGCTCATCCCTTAGTTCTGCTAATCTTTCCTCCAAAATCTCTTCCTTCTGCCGTAGTAGCTCCTCTCCCCTCATTTCACTCTCTCTGGCACTATCCTCGTTTGTTCTCCTTACCGCCTCCCTTTCTTCTCCAGTTAGTGAGCCTCGTAATTTCAACAATATCTGTGCAGCTATCCACTCATCGTTTCCTATCTCTACAGTCTGCTCTTCTCTAATCCTCCTGTCCCCCATTGGTATCTTCCCATGAGCCACATATGGTGGAGGGCTGTATGCCGGGTTTGAGTATCCTTCAGCCGCCCTTAACTGTCCTGCTATTTCTCCTAATTCTCTTAAAGGGTACAACCCTCCTCCCTCTGTTTTCACTCCCGGTGTTATGGGTATCCCATTGCTCGGTTCCTTTTTTATGTCGTCTGATTTATCAATCTTTTCTCCTCCCTGTCTTTCGTTCCCCGTATTCTTTGTGCTTTCGCACTCCTTTTCCCCACCCGTTCCTTCTTTCTTAATCTCCTTTTCTTCCGGTGTTTCCCCCATAGTGAACATTCCATTTGGTCCTGGTCGAGACCCCTGGAACATCCTCCATAAGTTAAACACCTCCACATGGTTTGCCAACTTCTTCCCCTTGTATGTATTGTGCAGATGGTTCAGTAGTGAATGTTGGGCATATGGATCGAAACTACCATTAGGCGGCCATGGTGTTAACATTTTGTTATCTGTCCCCTGGGTCCACTCTATGCTGTACTTAATTAACTTCTCCCTATGTGGTGGCAGTGTGGTGCATATGTGCTGTAGTGGGGTAGTGAGGGTGTTCCCCCACCCTCCCGACCCTCTCCCGTATGACATAAATTCACTCCCCTTGTTACCCTTCCCCTTACTAGCAGTTTACGATATACAACCTTGTATTGCTTACCTCGCCCCGCAAATGTGGGGACTTTCGACAATCCTTTTGACAAATTATGCAATAATAATAAATATGATGTTATATTATATTCCTTCCCCTACGGCCCCCTGCGGCCGAAGCGCACGCAGCCCCCTGCGGCTGCGTACCCCTTACGATGATCTTATACAGTCGTCCTGTTTCTCCGTTCTCCTCCCCCGTTTACACTTGCCGTGGCCGGCGTTCTCCGTGCGCAGCCACGCCCCTTTCCCCTTGTTTTCGATCCACTGGTTTATAGTTTATCTCCGTACCAGCTCCTTTATCATGCTTCTCTTCCCCACCACTCTCAAACCCAAAATTCCTTGTGCTCGCGATATCCTATTAAATCCCTACTGGTGACGTCACCGATTTCTTCGAGCTACTGGTATATTCTTGTTATGTTTTTTAAGTTCAAAATACACTTGCAATCTACCCCGCTAACCCTACAGCTGTCTTCCTGTCTCTCCTGGAACAAGGTAATCTCATCAATAATATAACCGGACTGCGCACGCTGCGTCGCCTCGCGTGTGATACGCCCCTTAACAGGAGGGCTTAACCAGCCAATTATCTTCCGTTTTGGGCAACTATGTAACTAGCTACCGCCCACAGGGAAACGTCATCTACCTATCGAGTTTCTTGCTCGAACAATAGGGAACCTCATCTACTCATTGATCAATAAATGTCAAGTCGTAGGAAACCACACACACCCACCCTCACACTTAGTCGCAATTTAGACCATCAGGGTCTTACGAGCGGCTGCACGTGATGTTTTCGTGCCCCGCCCCCCTCTTTCGCGTAACGTTAGCTGACTGTTACGAGCGGCTGCATGTGATGTTTTCGTGCCCCGCCCCCCTCTTTCGCGTAACGTTAGCCGACTGTTCTCGCACTCGTTTTCCTATCATTCATTCCATTAGCAACACTCAGTTAAACCTTCGCCGCACATCTCTACAATACCTCCCCCCTCCCTTATTTACTTTCTCCCCCTCCCTCACAATTTCGCATTGCTTGTTGTGCTTGTCATGCTCACCAAGTTCTCTCGATGCAGGGCCGCTCGACTGCGTGCACCCTCCAAGCGGCTCGCCACCTCCCCTCGTCTGGACCACGTCTGGACACTCGCCGACCGCGGGCGGTATACTTCTCAACCGGCTCCCGAGGGCCAATATCCGGATTGCGCTGTCCGGTCTTCTCGCGGCTCCACGATGGTCCTGTAGTCCTCAGAAGGGGGCAACGGCAGAGGGGGCCGCGCCGCCGGGCCTCCTCGCAACGGGAGTGCCTGGAAAAACTAAAAATAAAAGTTGATCTTAAACAGATCTCAGCAGTGCCTCCAACTTGTCGGGGGGAAATTCTGCCGGGGTCGGCCGGGCCGTCCGCAGACCTCCGGGCAGGGAGGCCCCAACTCCTCCCGTATATCCCAGATGAGATAGAGTATGAGACGCACACAAGGAGCAAGGCGACTCTGCTGTTTATTTATACAAAACGGCAGGGATGGGTCAAGGAGCGTACGCGTCCATCCTGACACACACATAATCGTGGGGCTCGCAGGCCCTTTTTACTGCATTATGACGCGCTACTTGCGTCACTTCAGAAAGTTAACAAAAAACCTATCGCCACTCTTAATTGGTTGCTCGAGTGGTAGGGTTAGTATAGTACACATATAGAGAATGATATTAGTGGACAAGGTGTAGTCAGGTGGTATATCTGGGTTGTCCCTATAATTGGATACATAAGAATTGTTACATGAAGGCTCCTGAGGATTGGCTAATGTTACTGACGTCTGAGATAAGAGCCCCATGTTCTGATTGGTGCATCCGTGAGCTCCCCAGCCTGGGACCACCGTTGTTCCCAGCTCTCGGTGTACCTGTGTTTGCAACAATGTTTCAATATGGGTACATGCAGACAATGTGAGGATTTATTCATAGGTGGAAGGCTGACCGCTCCCGCTGACCGCTCCCACTGTAGCAGGTGTCCATTGAGCCTTTCAAGTGTCTCGGCCTGTGTCTCGTAGTGAGGGACCCAGACGCCTTTTCTCTCCTGGGTTTTGGCATCTCGTCAGATTCGGCTTGGTCACGTGAGGCGGGACCGTGTTTGAGGCAGAATTCTGCACAATTAATATTGCTTTTCCACTGTGTGTCTGGTTTAATTTGTAGATATGACTGTAACGTTGGTACGCGGAGTACGAGGTTGCAACATCGTGCCTTTGATGATTTGTTCTTGGATGTGGGCTTGCAACATTGCGACCTTGGCTGGTTGCTCCATCGGGTTCTTTCTGCAGGATCAGCAACCTGACTCTTGCTTTGTTAATGTCCACGGGAGCTCTTGTTTGAGGCCTACTCGGGCCTGGTGCTTAAGTAGTCTGTTTGGTGCATAGGTGCTTTAGATTATAGTAGCATACATTTCCATGACCAGTATCGTGTTTCCATTATACCTCTCATGGTGGTAACGGGTTTCAAGGGAAGCGTGAGCAAGCGTTATAGATGAGTTCATGATGCATCTTGCGTTTCTGCATTCTGAAAGCCTATGTAAAAATAATAAAGATGCACGTCCGTGAATATGCCTGTCGCCTACGTCAGAGCACTGAGTATGTTCTTCGTGTAAATTGGTGTGGAAATGTTAAGTGTGTATACTTGTACAGATGTGCTTCCCGTTGTCTAGGTCGTCATGGCATCTCTAACGACGTGTGGTTTTTAGTCTAGCTGATCCGAGCCGCAGGTGTCGGCATGGCCAGTGCGGGCTGCTGGGCAGGCAGGTGGACACATCCGTATGTTCCTGTACCAGGGTACCTGGTCGTCTGGTAAATGGACAAACTCTTCCCGCGGCGGGTGTCTGGGCCGTGACCCTCTAGGCCAAGCGCGAGAGGTGAAGGACGGGAGCCTGGTCTTCCATTCTCCCACTTCAACTGTTCACACAAAGCCAACACGTCATTAAAGTAATACCCAATCTGTTTGCTCTCAGAGGCAGTTGTGTCAAATTCCCCGAAGTACAATTAAGCCGTAAACAATGTATTGATTTGTGGTCCAAAATTGCAGATGTATTCCTAGTATGAGTCTGTACAGATGTGAACAATGGCATTTTCTGCCCAAAAACTATTAAATAATGTTCTAACTCATTTGACGCAATATTATGCAAATTGATGGCTGGGATCCCCTGGCAGGATACAAAGCTACCTGCCCTGTGGTCAGCATCACACAATATAATACCTCAGTGGCGTTTAGTGTCAAGCGTACAACTTGGTGGCCAGAAGTAGCTTAGTCTTGCCGAAGCTAAATATGGTCTTGAAATTCTACACTGCGTGTACTGTATGTGAAATCAGCCTAGGAGATCTGGTGGACCTGGGTTGAGGGCCGTTTATGGATTGAGCAAACTGTGCAACATGTACAAATTCAGAATCTATTTTTTAAGATTTTAAATGACTTTGTTATGCAGAACTTCAGGCCTACTTTACTACCTTATGGCAGGTCTCAGGTTTTAAAAAACAAATGCCTTTGCAAGAAAATACTATTTAAAAGAATTGAGATTTTGATCTCGCCAAATTTTCTTCATTAATTCCAAGTCAAACATATGTTATGTGCATGCCGAACTAGAAACCATCAGTACATTACATCTAGAGCAGAATTACCCTTATCATTATTATTATTATTATTATTTTTTTTTTTTTCTGTAATGCAAACACTTGTATATGGTGTTAGATAAAATTCAATTCAATATTTATAGTACATTTCTGATGAGAATGTTTGGGATGGGATTGATGTAGGAAAGTGCTTTAGATCAGAAGAATTATTATATAGATAACGTAATTTGCAGCACTGCTTGTTGTCAATCTGACAGCATGTGAGTTGGAAGTGCCTAACCTTTTAAAGATCTTTTTGCACGCACAAACGGAAAATATTTGGTATGACTCGTGGAACAACACACACGCAGATGCAGACCAACATATCTAATTTTCATGAGTACACCCTGACCTCTATACACGCACTCACCATCGCCACCCCATAAACAGCAATACAACATAGTGCAACACATTCCGCTCAACCATCCATGCTCACAAGGCAGCCTGCATGCTCAACACAATACCAAAGCTATCTTGCATTTTCCCTCTCTCCCTCCAATAACCTTACACCCCCACTCTTTGAGACGCACCACCATGAAAATGGCAGTGGTGTGGTGTATAAATCCCAATCACTCCTTTACTCCTCATATTCCTGAACTCTCCAAGAACTCTTCACTCCATGTTCAGCTCTTCAAACATAGTAATCCCTTCTTCAATTTCACTGATACAGAAGAGGTTACTTGGGCATTGAACATCTCAAGGCTGCACTATTAGACATTATTGGACCTTAAAAAGACCTCATTCCATGTTCTTTGGATCACCTGGAACAAGGCAACTGGGCTCATCCTTGGCCCCCGACCTAACACCACATCACTTATGCATTAAAATGTATCCACTCTCTTCTAGTTGAAGGTAGAATATGCTTTGCGTCAGTCATTCACCATACCTATAGGGCAGGGGGGACGCTACCTCCAGGGAAATGTAAACAAATAATGTCCAGCACGGACCCTCCTCCATATGCGCCTGTCTAATTTCCTATCCCTCTTACTTGCAGCACTTCCCGCCCATTGAAACGCACGGCTTGCACGTTGCCATGCTAAATGCCATACATGAGTGTACTCTTGCGCTTTCCTGTTTGGATCAGCAGGCCCCTGGCACTTGCCCACCATCACCTTCCCTTTCCACAGACCTGATCCGCTTCAACTTTGTACTTGCCTGTACATTTGACGGTGCCTATTTTTATCAGTAAGATCCTATTTATTGCCCGCACTTAACCCTCTCCCTACCTGATAAGAACATTACAAGGCTTTGAAGATCAGTTATCCATCCCCATCTTATCCATGTGCGGCCCCACAAAATGACTGTGTTTCACAGTGGGTGCCTTGAAAATCCACGACAAACAAATCTAAAATAGATTGAATGTAAATGAAATGAGTAAAACTCATCTAAGTAAAGTCTTATGGTGGTCCTCTTGCATGTCCCCACACTCCCGAACCTATCATGTATTTGTTTATACAGTACCAAACAAATCCCGCACATCAGACGACCAGACAACCCTATGAGACCCCCTCCACTGGGAACGACCGCAGCTTAAAATGCATGTTCTGTGAGGAGGCGTCCACTCACGAGAGTCTACAATCACGCTACCGGCAACCGTTCCCTACCAGAATGGAAATAATCTTTTGCATATCAGTCTGGTCCTTCCCTCAAGGATGGTCTAATACCAAAATACTTGCCATTTTGTCTCTGAATAAAAATGCCATCAGCAACTCATGGCATGCTTTTGCCTTGCTGGGCCTCAATAGTGAGGCGAGTCTAGGCACACATAGCAGGTGTCCATGTCTGCATTGCCCTTTCCAAATGAGGGTGAAATGTTATATCATTCAAACCGAAACAAAATTGTGAGAGGTCAGAGCCCAAAGGTGCCCATTCAGCAGGGTCTACAATCACATTTTGCCCAGGGTGCCTTACCAGATGAGAATTAATAATATACATGTCAATCTGGTCCCGTCCAGAAGGATGTCCTGTATTCAGCACCTCATATCTCTGAAGTTACTGCAACAATCACTGTTATCTCTAAAGCATTCCGCAGCTTCATTGCACTAGGTGTACACCATGGCAGCACTCTAAAGTGTTCAAAGGGGGTGGAGCTCGTTGCTGATCATTAATACATGCATAATACAAAACATGACATTAAAGTAGGAAGGAAACTATGTATAAAACAAAGAACCCTCTTGAAAAAGGATACAAACACATAAATAGCATTATTTCGAATTATCATAACTCTTGACTGTAAGGTAAAGTAGTCTTATATATAACATCTCTGTTTATTCTTGCTAGCCTTGTGGCACAGTGTTCTGCAAAATAAATCAAGTGTTCAGAGGTGAGTGGTGAATAGGCAGAGGCATGTGCGAAGCGTGAGCGGGTGATGATTACAGGCCAGAAGGACCGGAGCCCTTAGTGTCAGCAGGGTTCTATGGGAATGTGTTTACTCTAGAGGGGGGAACCATCATCTATTTGTGGACACTGGCGGGATACACAAAAAGCAATTGTTGTGGTTGAGGGCATTTGGGTATGAGTTAGCGCGTTTTATGTAGCATGCCATGCCATGAGGTCTGAGTTACCCTGCAGAGTTAAATGTGGTGGTTGTGGAGTGGAGAGGTGGTTTAGGGCACCTTGGTTTTGCAGCATGAGGCTAGTCAGAACCGGTAGAGATCAATTTGGCCTTTTTTTGAGTAGTAAGTGGAGGCCTCATGCGTCATTATCTGGCATGATGAGGTATGTTAACATTTTATGATTACGTTATACCTGAACAGTGCATAGGCTTTCCAAAGTTTCCAAGATTCTGCCCTTTTATCACAGTAGCACACTTTCTACTTTGTAAAAATATGCACTTGCTTATGACAATGCTTTGATTGTACAGGTCTAGAAGTCCCTGAAGAGAAGTGTGGATGTGTGTAATTAAAACCCATTAGCTTATCATCATGAATATTCCTTTGACTCCCAGTACAGTTTCTGTTACTAGTCAAGGCACAACAAGATTGTGCCTGATCCGGGCCATGGGAATCCTTCTTGCATGGATGGACGTATTTGCATTCACTGTTGCTTGACACAGTGAGCATCTCCTTAGGCCTACCTTGTCCTTGAACTGGCCTTGCTAATGCAGAGCTTTCGCTGCGGATGCATCTTTCTTCAACTGTGAAAATCCCAAATTGCGTCCTGCTGATCAACTCAAGCAGCTCATTTGCTTGGCTTGGTATTTTCTAAAATGTAATCAAACCCTTATTTGGGGTTGGTCTGCCCAAGTCATCGCCTACTGGTAGAGTGCATTCATTTTTAATTCATTTTAGATTTCCATGGAAGCAATGGCATTTTTGTTCTGTTAGCATACTCTAATACTGCCAGTGCATTTGAGCAAAATGCACCTGAAATCCGACCGACCATACCGATATTAATGGTCATCAATAACACTGTGAATGCCTTCGCGCTTAGATGAGCCGGGGAAGCCTGTCTGTATAAAGGGCAAGATGTTTTAATATTTACTAAATTGAGTCCTTCTGGTGTGTTGTTAGCTACCACAGGTGGTCAATACTGCCAATCACTCTACTGCACTGTGAATGGCACTGCACACACACATTGAATATTTACATAGTGAAATCATACGAAGGTCGAGAAAACAGTGCATGCTTGGGCAAACGATGCCCAGCTTCCAGTATGGGCACCCAGATTGCACCCGCTCTATGAAGATCAGTGCTTCATAGCAAGGGTCAATCGAAGTAAGCGCGATTAAGCAAAGACAGATGGGAGTTGGGGCTGATAAGAGTTAGTTACTGCCATAGTCAGAGGACTCATCAGCTCTGGGATTATATTGCCGTTGTCCTCCCCTGGGTGCCACTGTTCCCTACCAAGGTGCCAACTGTTCTCTGCTAAGAGATGAAAATGTCAATCCAATATCTGCCCCGCATCCAATTCATTGCGCGGTGCAGCTCTGTGGTCGTCTCCTCTTTGCTGAGGGGGACTCACCCACAGGGAGATCTCCTTAATGACTTCCCCTCCAGAGCTGCATCTGTAACCGTCCTTCTTTCCTTCCTTCATTAATATCTGCCCAGTTAGAATTTGAAGATGTCATTGAGACCATATGCTGAGCGAGCAAAGACATATTTTAGTCAAATCATAATGTTTGATTTATTAATGCTGTAGGCACGCGCATTATGTATGTTAACAAACTGGATTTGTACTGCTCAGGATGAAATCCAGTGCAGTTTATTTCACACAGTTCAGTTGATCTCGCTAGCGAGTTCTCCACAGGCTGCAACATTTCCTCAGCATTCTTATTTTGAGAGTGCAGGTTCACACACATGCAATGACGCAGGTACCTTCATTTCTGAGAATGGGACTGTCACCGAAATTAATTCAAGGAATTTGTCTTTTACAAAACACAATTTGTATGCATACTACAGATACCCATGGATACAACTAAACACGCACAAAGGACGTTTTACATGATGTATTAACACAGTGACTAAATCCAAGATTGTGATTCTAGGAAAGCAGGAATAATGATATGGGGCGATTTGCGATCCATTAGACTCAGCGACAAAAAAGTTCAAACATGTTCTATGCATCGTAAATCACAGAAAAGTGAGATATTAACACATTACGATTGCAAAAAAAAGCCCATCAAAGTGAACAACTCATACATTTCCTACCATAAAAGTGATGTAGTGTTATATGCCTGGTGACAGCTGGTAAGCAGACACATAGAAGACGTGACATAAATTGGGAAATGGTAAAGTTAAAAACAGAAATCCCAATATAATATGGCTTTCATGACCCTGGTCGGGGGTTGGCATGGCCAGTAAAACGGCCCCACCAGCCCAAGCTAAGGGCTGTGGGTCAATAACGTCCATTTCTGCCCCCCTGCCGGTGTGAAAACCATTCGCACCCCAGGGTGTTTCCCAGGTGCAAACGTGTTTTTACCTTGCTTTGGGAGAGCGGCTGCTTGCACAGGTGTAGAATTTAATGTTGCACAATGATTAGTCCGGTTTGTGTATATAAGAGATTTATAAAGCATGAACCTAGCTGGGAAACAAAAAAGTGCTGATTTCAGTAGACGGACCTGGAGGTCACAGTTAAGGTGAAGGAGAGGTTGGGGGTGGAGCTCCTGGGGAGAAAAAGTATCATTAAGTAGAGCGATCAGTAAATGGCAAAATATTGGTTGAAGAGTAGGGTTTTTAGGCCTTGGCGATTGAATAACTTGTATTATAAGATATATTTATTATTAATTGTACCATTGTATCTACCCAAGAAGGTTAAAAAAAACAAAAAGCTTTTCACCCAAGGAAGGCGTGAACAGTTGACCTGGACACAGAACATATATTTCTGCCACGGATGTACTCAGCATCTTATCTCAAGTACCAGATCACAGCAATTGATATCACACCATTGTGCCTATGCGAATTACAGCTACATGTATCTCATAGAATAGCTCTCGGACAAAGTTGTCAAGCTAGCCAGACCATATATTTCTAGTGAAATTATATTAGTTATCTGCTGATGCCAGTTGTAGTCTAAAGAGTCATCTTGAGATTGTCTGATATGAATGTCAATGGGCCTCATTACAACCCCGGCGGTAGCCATGCTGTAAAAATGGCACAGCCGCAGCCAGAGTTATGTTTTTTTCCGGTGCCTGGCTTTGGGGAATTACCCCGGAAGCTAGGCGCCGGAAAAAGGAACTCCCCATTCCCATTCGAGTCCCATAGGACTCAATGGGAATGGGGACAGAAGCACTGGCACCGTGTGCAACAGTGCTGGTGCTTCCGTCAAAGTCTGCGAGCGGATGCCGTTCCACCCTCCAGGATAGACCTCGCAGGCGGGAAGGCATCCGGCTCGCAGGTTTGTACTCTGCCAGTCCGGCAACAACGGTGCCAGCGAGCCTACCGGCACCGTTGTTACCGGACCGGCAGGGTCGTAATGAGGCCCAATGTATTGATGTTATCATATCTTTTATTGATATAAGCACAATGTCAGCTTTTTTCATGTGGTCGTGATGGTTAGTACCAGGTAACATTTGTGTGAAACTGATGCTTGCTTCTAATATTAAAGTCATGCATTTGTAGAATGATCTTAAGTCATTATCATTTCAGAGGCCAGTGTTCCAAAATCCCTGATGTGCCTCATTCGAGGCATACTGCCTGCAAAATATGTCCATCTAGGTGGCACACAACATAGCAATTCCTGTGCAGAAGAATTACCCATGTTTCAAGGAAGCAAACAGTGGCAGAGGTTTAGGAGATGCCATCATTCACTGCACACGGTTATGCTAATATTGTTACCTCATCCAATGGTGATCAAAGCCTCAAAATGGATTAAAGGAGGAGAATGTGAAGACACAACCCTTGGGGATAAGTTCTTATGTTTATTTATGTATTCATATACAGGGGGGAACAATGTTCCTTTGATCACAAAAGAACATACAATAGATAAGAAATCATATCTGATGGGAAGCAGCGACCGTGTTACAATGGGGTGAGTTTGAGGGACGTTGTGACCAGGTTGGGGGTGGGTGGGTGAAAATGGAACAGTCACCAGGGACAATACATAAGTGGACACACATAGATCAAGGACAACCAACATTAGACATTTTTAAGTGCAGGTAGACGGTATGGCCAGCTGTGCTCGGGATGTGACCATGATGGAAATGTAGGCAGAGAAAGTGAGGGACAGAGCAGCTTAGACACATGGGAAACATGTTAGCTACAAGGCATACGAGAGGTAGGTTAAACAGGTATCTTAGAGGTGAGGAGGTAAGATTTTAGTGTGGTGTTGAACAAATCCATGTGGAGTGTTTCTCAGATTTCCAGTGAAAGAGAATTCCATGCAAGTGGAGCAAGAAGAGAGAAAGAGTTGAAGAAGGCAGAGAGGAGATTTCAAGAAGGCTGGTAGAGTTGAATAGATGAGGATGAATATTGTGGTCCCTTAATGTGAATAGATTTGTGAACCAGGAGAAGAAATTTAATCCTATCCCTGTTTATGTAGTTAATACAGTGGTTTTCCATCCTAGCATCAGAAGCTATAATTTTCAGTATTTTGTCCTTCCCCATAGCATTCATCCCTGTATTTTGCACCACAAAGTTATTTGCTGCCTTTTTCTGAAAGATAATGTTTGAGCTTTAGAAAACTGGTCTTAGCTTACATGTAGCTGCCATTCATGTTTTAGTGTGTAGTTTAAGTAACTGAGGACAGTAGCTATTGGTCCATAGTCTCACCTCATACACAGAGTTGCAACTTGCCTTACTTGACTATTACGAATCCCAGGATAGTGTCCCTGATTCCATAGAGGGAGCCTCTTCCCATGAGGCCAGGGAGGTGAGGCCGATACCCGATAGTCCCCTTGGGGGTGGTACTCAGAGGGTGGATCTCATGGGAGGGGATCCCCCCGTGAGACTGGGGATGATTTTTAAGGTAGATCTCAGTATAACCTGAATACTCCATAATCTCCCTCCTCTCCATAACCTATACAGGGTAACAAGATTCCACACTTTTCCATGTACCTATGTAAGGTAGTACACCAAAACCTCTTCCAAAGTATTGAGGCAAGGAAGAGTAGGGACTCTCTGTTTGAATCCTGCAAAAGTACTGAGACAAAATGGATTACAAGCAACCCAGTTAAGATGAATACTGCCAGTACTGGGATGAAGAAGAGGTACAAAGTAATGGAGAGCACTCCTCTGAACCAATTCCAGAAGTATAGTCAATATGGACAATCATTAAGCGACTGATACATAAAAAGGGAAGAAGGACTGAAGAGCACATTCCAGCAGCAGCCTCAAGCAGGTTGGTGGAGCGTTTAGGGGAGACTGGATATGTGAGGCAAGAAGCTGAAGCCTCCAAAAAGGGTAAAAGGAAGAAGGACCCTTTACCCTACTGGAAGCAGACCACAAAGGTCTTCCCGAGAGAAGGGGCCATGCAGAACACTCCTTGAAAGCAGAGCAGCAGCAACCAGCATCTACAGAGATGCTGTGGCTGGGGTGAATGAGGCAGACAGCACAGGCAGAAGAGATCAATTCCTGGAGCTGGCAAGAGACATACCGTAAGCTCCCAGAAGGTAGGGGCTTGCTAGTTCTATCTGTTGTGAATGGAGGAAAGAAACGGGATCCCTCAAGAAGGGTAAAAGTACTCTGGAATGCAAGGCTGGGAGGAAAGTCTGTGAGAAAGACTTTAAAGGAACAACTGTTTATGAAGTAGGGGTCTGAGAACCTAAGTACAACCCCAAATACAGAGACATTATGACAACCACTATATGAGCAATAGCAGTGCCTGGCAGGGTTGAGAACCAGGTCTGCTAACTAAAGATTCCATAATATGAGCAATCATAATACTTGACAGGATAGTGAACCGGGCCAACCTTACAAATAGCAGAGAAGCTGGAAAACAAACAGGGGAAGGGAATCATTCCCCATGGGGTTACGAGAAGTTGGAAAAGAGCCAGAGGGAAGGGAGTCATTTTCTCTAGCATTGTGAGAAACTGGATACCAACCAGGGGAAGAGATTAATTCCTCCTGGTATACAAGAAGATGTAAAGGAGACAGAGGTAAAGGAGTAATTTCCTTTGGCATCATAGAAAGGTCTGAGAAAGACCGGGGGTGGGGAGAGATTCCCCCGCCATTTTGTTGCACTGCCTGAAAGGTCTGAGAAAGACCCAGGGTAGATAAATATTCCTTCTCTGCTTGTTGAACTATCTACAAAATCTAGGAAAGGGCCCAGGAAGGGTGATATTCCCCATCACTTTTTAAGTTGTCGCAGTGAGTCCAAGAAGGGTAATTTGAAGAGTCTTTCCATTGATGGAGACATCCTCCAAGAGAATGGTTAGAACATTTTGTTTATGCAATCTGGAGAACACGTCTCATCACCAGGAGGTGAACACAAAGCCTCAGTCCAGAGAGACAGTGGTCGTTCTTCTGGACTAAGAAGATCATTGTTGTTTCCTTAGTTAGTTAAAAGTATAAGGGACAGAAATAGGTTTTGCCAAAGGGCAGTGGACTATTTGCTTTAGACGGACATCCTGACCAAATCCTTAATATTTTAGTTGAGGCAGGGAAGCCCCTCTCAGTGTTAGTGAGTTAGAGTTGTTCTCTTCTATTGTGACCCAAATAATAATCTATAACCACAACAATGCCACCTGTGTGTCGATCTCATCCTTCATACCCCTACACTACATACATGTGAAACTCTACTCCTGATTTTAATAACAGATCACGCATATTTAAGAAACTTGATGAGCCTGATACAAGACATCTGAATTCTCATTGTATAACTGACATGTGCTCAAATAAATAGGTGTTGGCTACAATCGTGTATAATTTGCTCTAAAACTAGACAATCCATGAAATCACACAGAGGACCCCAAAGAAAATATGCCTGCTTTTAGTTGCAGAAAGATCTCACCCAGGCTGCCACGGACAAGCACACGTTCTTACTGTAACACGATTAAAAACCTATTATCACAGTTGTTACAATTTACAACAAATTCAATTTTTGTTATCATAAGCGATTGTAATTGCCTGTGTTCTTCCATGGGGGAAAGGATATTACAGAGATTATGGAGATTGCTTATAAATGTGTCAGATGTTTTGGAATCTGTGTATGTTTTTCTTGTAAGCATTCTCTAGAACTCGGACACTCCAGAGTAACCCAAAAACATCAATAATCAAAGTGCGATTAAAAACATGCAAGAACAAATATGTTTCCCTGTAAATTTTAAGTACAATAGATAGTTTCTGTTAAAACTCACACACACCACAAATTCATCTTGCAGCCATCGTGGAAGTGAACTTCCTCTTCAGAGCTCACAGCAATCCACAATGGGGATGTAGATTACATATAATTATGGCATTCTAGCTCCACATGATATCATTGTCATTGTCGTATAGGGCAGCGCTTTTTTATGTATAGCAATGTCAAACTATGTACAAAGATGTAGCAATACTGTGCTAAGAGAGCACATGCCAATTTATCATAGACCCCTAAAAGGTTGAACTCTTTGCATTATCTCAGTAAGCAGCTCAAACCACCCCCATGTTCGCCTGTCACCCCATATTCTAACCTCAGAGCCAGGCACGCCCCATAGTCACAACACACATCAAAGTGATGCTGGGCACAGGGACACGACTGGGAGGGACCCCTGGTCTACCCTCCCGTCAAAGGGAGGATGGCAGGTACATTAGGTTGAGCTTTGGAACCTCAAATGCCCCTACGAAAGATAGACTGTATATTGAGCAGCAGGGAGATCTCCACTCAGCTACCAAGCATCTGCATACCTTGCCTGGTAAAACATATACAAATTAAATACATGAGCTTACTGGACTGAAGTTAATTCCCATGGTCAAAGGAACATGCTCATGAGCACAGGGACTTGTAAACAAGCAGGCCTCGGAAGTGCATAGCACAGCTCCATCCAGGGCTGTACATACATGCATGAATAACAAATTCAAGACTGTGTCAGCCGCAGATATCAGCTGAGCCCAAAGACCTACGAGAGGAAAAGACAGAACAAATAATGGCATATGAAAACCTGGGAGTTCAAACAAACTCATCACATTTACTTAAATATTTGCTCACACCTCTGAGACTTATAAGAGAGGGGAGATCCAAGTTCATACGAGCAGACCCTTATAAAAAGGAAGGCTTTTGGATGAAGAGTGTGCAAGTATGGAGAGAGTAGAGTTGTCTAAAGGAGTATTGTGGAGGAGATTGAAGCTGAGAGGAGAGGGTGGTGTGGGGGAATCTGGTGCAGCGTAGAGAAGGTGTTAATCATCAGGTGAAGAAGGTGGTGGAGGCAAAGGATGAGCAGTAGTGAAACATCCATAGTTTTGATGGTGGAACAACATGAGCAGTTGGTGAGACAATAGGGGAAGGAAGAGGTACTGAATCAGACGGGTGATGAGACATCCAGAAGAGGAGGTGGTGACACCGCAGGTGGAGGAGGTATTGAGTCAGAAGGTGGTTGTGACAGCAGGAGGTGGCAGAAAGTAATAAGGAGGTTGAGGAACAACAGAGAAACATCAACTGGAAGTTTGCGAAAGACCATGAGGATGAGATTGTAGAGATATTGATGGAGCAGGTTTAGAGAAGGATTATCTTGGGAAGGCTGAGTTTGGTAGACGGTACCAGTGTATGTTATATGACAAGTGAACCAATGCTGTGGATGGGAAGAGATAAAAGTACTTGGAGAGGTGGATTGTAGGACAAAAGAAGCTCAGAGTGAGTATCAATATTGTACCAAAGGAGATTGGGAACAGTGGTGGAAAATAATCCTACCAAGGAGGTGACAAATGATAACCATGGCTATTGTACATTGAACACTTAATATTGCACACGTAAGTCACAGAGACCCTCACAACAATTGCATGGGGGGAGCCCCGATTCCAGTTAACATTATGTTGGTTTGCTCTTGTCATAATTTAAGGAGAATAACTTTCTTTTGGTGTGCTTGATTTGGGATCCATGGAGAAGCCACCCCACTATGTTTCTTCCGGGTTGATAAATTTAGTTCCATTTGCCAAAATAAACCCACCCTAAAATTTTAAGTACCAGAATGTGTCCCTCATTAATCACAGTGCTTTGTGAAAGTCTTCAAATAGAATAGAAATAATGATACATCAATGTAATACCAGACAATACATCTGTCTTTAGAGGCTTGCATTCAGAAGCAATAGTGGCTTGCAGGCTTTGAGGTGCACATCAGTACAGAACATGGAAGTGATTGGCCATGTCATTCAAGATAAGAGGAGACTTGTTGCTGGAGTAGTCACCAGGCACATTATTGTGAACGTTACAAATGCGTTGGATTTGACTAAAGAAAACGGTCTCCAAAACACAGAAATAGAAGGGGTGTGGTTAAAGGGGGCTTGACAAAATATATGCGAATGTGTGGCCTAAACGACAGCTGTAAATACCAATACAACTGACCCTTTTTGTCAGAGGTTCATTTGAGATGTATCATTTTATTTAATCTCCCTTCTTTGGGCAAAAAGTGTGACTTCCAGATGTAAATGCCACTACTACTGACACATGTTGTCAGAAGCTCATTTGAGATATATCATTTTATTTAATCTACCTTGTTTGGACGAAAATTGTGACTTCCAGATGTATGTAATACATTCCAATTCATTGATCTCCTGAACCTCTGGGCTGTCTGAGACATACTTTACTCCCTGAGAGAGGTAACTTGGATGATCTGCTTCTTTTAGAGGATAAGTCTTACCCTGATGGACTGACAACAATGTCATCTCAAACTTGAAAGATGAGCAAGCTTTTCATTTTCTAACAGGAATGATCTAGGAAGTTCAGTGGCTTGAGAATCTATGCAATATGGCTTGGCTGGGCCACAGGTAATGTTATGAAAGTACTGCTACTGGTATACATGAATCATTTTGTTTCCAATGCAAAATTGGCAGGTCAGGCTGAAGGAACAATGGTCTGGAGGGTTGTTCACAGCAATACCAGTGGGAATGGTTAATTCAAAACCTTACAACCAACAATTTTGAGCTATGTTATAGTCATGAGTGGCAATGATAAACCCCACCTTAAGTACACGCTTGCTGTGCGTAAATACCTAAGCTACCTTAACTGATTAAGGCCAATGATACTGATACAGGGCTACTTTGAATATAATGCAGAAAGGTTGTATCATTTTGGGCTGGGTTGACCCTTTTTTGGGCAGACCCACAATGGAATTGCATGAGGTCTCAGCCTTCTCCAAAGTCATGGCGGGTTGAATAACAGTGATTTGGAGGTTTGCACAGAGCAAGGCCAGTGGTTATGAGGTATTCAACACCTTCCAGCCATCATTCTTCAGTTTTTCAAGAGATATAATCACATGCACCATAAAGTAGGGTCTGCACTGGTGGCTGGAGAGAGAGAATGCCTCTACTCGACTCAATAAAAACAATCAATCAACAGTGAATGCTTATCATATTGTATTGCTCCGATATAGAAGGACACTCATTTCTAAGCATGTGTGTGTTCTGCGCATATCAGTTATGCAAAATGTAAGTGGCAAACTGATTATATTTGTGAATTACAAAATGTTGCTGAATTACTACTTCAATGTTTAAAAATGGCTTTGAGTTTTGGTATTTATTTTAAAGGAACAACGTTGAGAACGTTTCATTGTGATTTATGACCTGTCTTTACCTAAACAACTGTTACTTGGAAGGGTGAAGATATTTTTCTTGTCAGATTTGTACTGAGCCTTTATTTAGGGAATGCAATATGTTCAATGTGCAATGAAGAGGGGTTATCTCTGGAGTTTGGGGAAGTGTAGCATTGTTGAAGGAGTGACGAGCACAGCTCACCACGCTGCAACTATACTTTGGCATTTGGTTTGGAGATCAGGAGTATATGAACCAGTACTGTCTGTTAAGAAAGATTTATCTTTTAGCCATCGTTGCTCCATATTCTATGGACCCCCAAACCTTGTGCTTTTGCTTTTCATCATGACCTGAATTTTTACAGTGAAGTGAAGCATTCAACTTCACTCCACTGGGCATTTGCTCACATGTTATGGGGAAACTAACTTGTCCATCAGACTGTCAGTATTTGAAAACTATGTTTCCCTTAGTCTTTTGACTTTGTTACTTTTTTGAGTAGCTTAACATTGCACAATGCATCTTAAAATGCAGTGCAATGGGGTTTCTTTGTATGACCCTGGATTATACTCAAGGGGATTTTTTTGGTTACCTAAAATGTCCTAAAGGACAGACTGGTGGCAGAAGTAAATTTTTCTTACCTGTTACTGTACTTTTTGTTAGCCTTACTGTGTTTGGCTACTAACAGCGGACAGTGTCCAACAAGGCCGCGCCACATGTTTTTTTGTTTTATCATTGGCCCACGTTGCCTTTCAGTCTTCTTCATGACCTGCTAGATCAGGAAAATCCTTTTATGGTCATGCTCTGTCTGGGAAAAGCATTGCTTTTCACAGGCTTATGCAGGGCATGGGTGTGGGGTCCCAGGAAATGGGTGGGGATTGTCTGGTCCAATCTACATACTGTTGCCAGAAGGTTTTGTGTGCAGTATGGCATGTGACCCACAGTGGTCACTGATTGGACCACAGCTGGTGTGCATTTGTGGGGCAGATCTTCCTATTGGAGGACTGAGTCTGATCACTCACCTCACTTTGGGATAAGAACAATCCCTTCCAAGGCTGCTGATCATCTCTTGCTGATGTCCGGGTGGAGCCCTATCAAGCGGCTGACCCTTGTTGGTACTTCGACCGTCTGGACTGGTGGAAACAACTGGTCTCGACGTCTCCTTATACCCTAGCCTCCTGAAGTCTTTGGAAGAGATCCTGGGCCATCCAGTGAACTGACCAATTCTACAATTGGACTACCGCTATAGGAGCGTTGTGGTTCTGCCTTTTGACCTGGAACTTTGGGAACTGGCAACTTGTTCTAAAGAGGTCATCCCTGCCAGATTTCGGCAGTCCAACATCCAAGGGGCCCGAGACAAGAGGCTGACTTTGACTGCAAAAACTGTGTCCTCTGCTGTCTCCCTGCAAAGGTGGCTGTCACCAGACACTGCTTTCTCACATCCAATCATATGCTGAGAAGATACCTGCACCAGAGTGAGCTGCATTCTTTAACTGCAACATGTTGCACCAGGATCTGTGGCCGCAAGTGGTCTCACTCAAACCTGCAACTCCTGGGCACCGAGATCCTAAAGAAATAGAGGGAAATATGACCTCTGATGACCCTCTGAAAACCTATCCAGGACCAAGAGAAATCACAGTATGGGGGTGAGTTACAGTTGTACTTACCTGAACACATATGTCCCCTTTTAAAAGTGTCCCTAACTTTTGGAAACATTTACATTAGTTTGGCTTTGCTACTGTTTGTTTTTGCAAGCACTCAAAATCTGGGGACAATTGTGTTCGCTAGAATACTATTTTATCCACATAACAGAGACAATTGCAGAAAAAACATGTTATAATTGCAACTTGCGAAAAACAACATACATAGCCCGAAATGGATGCTTATTCTACTCTAAATGCTTTTTGGAAGTTTTTGTCTGCCTTGTGAATTTGAGGTGTTTAAGAGCAGACTAAATCAGTGCCTGAAATACACCTTTAATGAGTCTAGCAGTTATTTTATAGAATTCCAGAAAGACAAATTATTTGTTATTCCTTTTCTTTCTTATTTAGGGTCACTGTTCAAAGTGTTTCACTTGTGGAACCTTCTTTCTTTTTAAGGGGCATGAACAAGAAAGCCAGCCATTCCAGAAACAAAGAGCCACATGGCTCTGGCCACAGCCCAAGAGCTTCCATTTTAAAGGGTTTAGCAGGGGTAACCACAGGGGTACCAAGGAGTAGCAAGGGTATCAGCTGCGACCCCAGGCAAACCCCCTGAATGACGTCTCTGCTGGAATGGAATGTCGATCGATAAAAATGCATTTTCAGTTCTGTTCGGAGATATGCATATATATCCAACAAATGTCCCTAATGTGTGTTATGTATCAAAATGGGTTATACTATAAGCATTGAGCCGGCCACGTTACCAATCCCTCCATAGTTTGACAAATAAATCCTAGGGATTTTCTGCCTCAATCTGTCATCTTGAAGAAAAACTTTTAGCATGCTGTGCAGGAGAAAGTATGCTGAACGTAACCTTTTGAGAAATATGCAGTGTTATGATTTCAAAATCAGTTTTGTAATAACAATGAAGTTTCCTTGTGTAGTATTCTTGGAAGAGCAAGTCTTCAATATCATATGAATTCATAATTAAGCATCAACTGTGTGCTATTTGTTTACAAGTAAACCATACACAAAAAATTAAAATCATATATAAATACAAATTGGACTAAAAACTGCTTCAAGAGAGATCCTCTGCAATCAGGCCTTGTTAGTGGCCTTGGCACACTCCCTAACATGATTACATTAAATATGCTCAAGTCACAATATGCGGCTAGGAAACAATCTTTATATTTTGCTTTTATTGATTTTCGTTCAGCTTTTGACTCCATAAATCGTAATCTGTTATTTCATAAGTTAAAATCCTTTGGTTGTCCATCCTCCCTTTTGTCAATAATTATTCAGTTACACACGGAGACTTCCATGCGTGTCAGGCTCTCTTTTGAAGGCCTTCTATCTGCATCCTTTTCCACGTTTTTGGGACTCAAACAGGGGTGTATTTTGGCGTCAATACTGTTTAATTTGTTTATTTTTGATATGGGTCTCTCTTTTCTTCGAATTCTGTTGGATGCCCCTGAATTGGGTGGCCAGCGTATACCATGGTTGCTTTATACTGACGATCTAGTATTAGTATCCCAAACTCCAAAGGGTCTCCAGAATCTGTTATCTGCCCTGTCTGATTATGCCATCGAGAACCAACTAATAGTTAATCTGTAAAAATCGCAGATCCTGGTTTGTAGACCCAGAGGGAGATCGAAGATTCAAAATGCAGTTTGGCGCCTGCAACAAGAACCAATGGAAATAGTTTTGGAATATAAATATTTAGGTCTATTCATTCAAAATAGTGTTGGTGATACCAAATATTCGATCATGCTACAGTCAAAACTTTTGACTCTGATGTCACAGGCTAAAATACTTGTTTATAAGTATGGTAAATTCACTCTAAAGCTTCTGTTCATGTTTTATGAACAAAAAGTTATCCCTATTCTTTTATATGGTGCTGAATCAAAGTTGTACTCTAATGACCAATCATGGGATAAATTGGAGGCCGCTTTTTGGAGAAAGGTGCTACATCTACCAAACTGTTTGCCCTTGCCCATACTGCGTTTTGAATTGGGCTTGAACTCATCTAGCAGGGTCAAATGTAGAATGTGCTCCTTTTTTCATAAGTCGTTTCCACAGTAGCCTTTCATTAAGAGATACCAGTCAAATTCAAAATTGATATTCAATAATTGATAAAACATGTTTCCATATCAGGCCTTCTATGA
The DNA here is from genome assembly GCF_040938575.1 of Ambystoma mexicanum. Lineage (NCBI taxonomy): Eukaryota > Metazoa > Chordata > Amphibia > Caudata > Ambystomatidae > Ambystoma > Ambystoma mexicanum. Next base: position 1,060,144,021 of record NC_090937.1, on the reverse strand, counting down.
TCATTAATTCCAGATCAAAAAGGGAATGATTTATTTCCAGTACATATATTAATGTTGGGACTACTTTGCTTTCATAGAGGTGGATTGTGTGCCACTAAAGAAGTTACCATGGGCTCATGCCATGACCTGACAACATATGTACAAATTGGATTTGGCTTTCAATTCCAGCCCCTGTCCAAAACAATTGAGTCTAGGATTATGAAGATTCCATATGACTAAAATTCACCTCAGCGCTGTATTGTGGGTTCGAATGGGACCCAGTGTGCTGTATATGGACCCCCAAACAATTTACCGGGTATGAGGGTTCTCTGGAGGTGTTGGGATGGAGGGCCCATCTTCCTTGTAGAAATTAATTCCCCCTCAGGAACTGAATGGATACATGACCTATGTCTAGGTCCCATCCACCAGTTAACTTCTTCCTGCCCTGAAGAAGGCTTGATGTTTTTTAAAAGACTGTTCACCCATCCGCCGAAACTCGAGTAGGCAACAACAGCTGTGCACTCCTAATACATTTTGAAGTGCATCTTTAGATATCCATATGCAGTTTAATCTTTGGTGTGAATTCACCTCACAGCCACATTGTACAGGGAAGTGGCACATGGTGATTATGTGATTTCTGGTGCCCGCTGGGATTAAGTTAGCAGTGTTTTTAATTTGTGATTTTGTGTGATTATGCATTTTGCATTTTTTTCTGTATTCCTTCTTTGTCATATGAGAGTGTGAGAATGGGTCAATGACTCTGTTTGAATGTTTGGATGGGTTGCTGTTGTGCTTGAGTTACACCCTATTCATGTATGAATGCCAGCATATGTTATTAATTGATTTTACACATGTGTACTTTATTTTGAACATTACAATGTTTTACAAAAGCAAATCACTTTGCATTTAATAAACATTAAAGAATGTTTTCCATTAAAACATGGCATGTTTTGATATGATTCAATTCTTTAGTCTTTGCAAACGTTGTATGGATTCCCCTTTTGCTTGGTTAGTTGTTGATTGCCAGTGAGCCCATACTTGGAATACGTTTGTGGGTCAGCCCTATTCTCATGTGGCTCATATAATTTTGTTGCAGGTACCATAGTGAATATTTACCAAATCGATCATGGAAATGATTCAAATGATGTAATCATAATGCTTTGATTTTCAAAAGATTCATTAGCGAGGTTTCATCAGGTCTCACTAAGGTGGTAAAGCCCAGATATTTTAACTTGTTTAGTAACCACAAGTTAGCCTGCATCCTCTGGCTTGATGGTTATATGCAAAATCGTTGATTGTTTACTATTACTTTCTAAATCATTCAAAACAATATATTATTTAAAATATTGCAGCAATCTGTGCAGACCTACTGGTGCGCGATCTAGCAAGATGACGTCATCTGCATATTGTACACAGAATAACGTTGTCCCCAAGATTGTAGGTGAAATGAAAGAAGACTGTGCAATCTCGTCAGCCATGTCCGATTTGTGTGAGTGAAAAGACAAGGGGAATAGCAAACACCTTGCCTTAAGCCTCTATAAGTGTTAACGCTGTCATTTGAAAAAGTACCTATTTTTACTGTTTCTGCCTAGCCTATATTGACCCCTTAATATCTCCATAATCTGAAAGGTTGATGCATGTTAGTCACAGGACTGCACCCTTACATGAAGACTGCATCGTCGTTTGGCCCAACTCCATAGATACACCTAAGAGCAGTGATCTTCAAATATTTTAGGCCTGGTCCCCCCCTCCCTGAGCAAAATGTGGGCAGCCGGGCCCCCCAAAATGCCAAATGGACAGTGAGTCCAAATGGCTATGAAACATTGCGCGGCGTCACTGCACCCTACTATAGTCCCTGGGCTCCCATCACAGTCTCTGGCCTCCCGTATCCCACTCCTAGCCCAGTCCCTGTGCTCTACCCACCCCACCACAGACAGGGGGCTCTCCAAACCCTGCTCTCACCACTATCCCATGGTTCGCACCCATCCTGCTCCCACCACAGTCCCTGAGCTCCCACCCATCCTGCTCCCAGCACAGTCCCAGGGTCAGTGTTGGCTGGTGATTTTTTTAAGTGGCGGGGCAGAGGGAAGTGTTCCGATAATACTCATAATGTGAGTTCACTGCAGCCGCACCGTGCATTCTGCGCCGATCTCTCGGTATAATCTTGTCAGGCCAATGATGATCATGACCGTGTTGCCTGCAGTTTCATACTGCGACACAAAATAAATCTACAAATAAAATGAATCGAATACATTACATTTTATTTGGCTGGTATTGGCAATGTGTAATTTAAAATGAGCCTCGGTGAACGGCATTGATCCTGTTTTGAAAGTTTTTATGAATTACATTAAATTAGATTCCAAGTATATTCCCCTCCCGCTACTACCACTGCCGTAGTGTCGAATAATTTATGGATCATTGCCGTATTGGCATTAGTAACTACTGGTATGTGACAGGAAACAAGACTGCTCTGTGTTTTGTATAAGAGCCCTTGTATGTAAATGGGGGAAAGGCGGTTACATGATTTACGGACACGGTAGTGGTTCTGTCAAACTGATGCATGGCAAGAGTGAGGCGAGTTCCACAAGCCTGTGATATATAGGCCTCACGGCTGCCCTCATTTTCTGAGCAGCTCGTGTGTGTCTTAATGGATGTTATCCTATTATAGATTATATAGGTTTCATCGACTCAGCGCCACAAATCCATGAAATGATGTCAGCTACAATATCACAGAGATGATGTCTTGCAAAAAGTAGCAGAAGGACGGACACCCACGGAAATGGTTGTAAATTAGAGGACAGATTGCGAGAAGCTCCGGAGGCAGGAGACTACAAGTGGAACTGAGTGCACACATTGTCACTGAAGGCAAAGCGATCACAAGTGAGCTGTGGGGATCGACAATCTATCCTGGTGCACACTATCAGAATGGAATCAGCTTCACCAAAGAAGGCATGTTTTTTTTTTATTTTTGTTTCTATTGTTTTTTAATGTAAATAATCTGATAAGCAATATTGGGATGCGATGGTAAAAAAAGAGATGTTGGGTGTTTTGAAACCTAGACACTGGGATTTGTGAGATTTTTTCGAAAAAATAATGAATAAAATATATAGAAATAAATAAAAAAATGAATACATAAATAAAAGTTGAATTTTAAAATAGCATTTAATCCAATATGATGCCATCAGACATAGATAATAAAGCTGTTTTCGTTTAAATGATAATATAGACCCGGATCATGCACATTCGGACTTTGGGGGGATCGTGCACGTGTGTCAGTGCACATTGCCCTTATTCTGCAGTTCCACATTGCCCTTATTCTGCATGACCCCCCCAACACCCTGTGTATGTTGTTTGGAACGGGAGGAGTAATCCTGTAGCCCCACTTTTCTTGGCAAGGACCTTTGATTCGCAGTGCATGTATCACCATCTTGAATGGAACACTGCGAAATACGTGTTTTCTTTTCGATTGAGACTAGTTAGAATGCATAGATGGACAAGGACCGCACAGGAGACAGATGTTTCGAACTGTACCTTAGTATGATGTGTATGCCATATTTCACAACAGTTTTAACTTTGTGAAATGATTATTTGGGAGCTTCCTCTCTGTTTTATGATTTTATTTGTAAAACTTTGTTTATTAATGGCCATGTGATCAACATTCAGCAGCATTGACAAAATACAAAATAGAAAAAAAGCCGTTTACAGTAACTCAGTACAATCAGGTCATAGACACTTAAGGCGTTGTCACGGAAGCAGTTTCATTGTCGGATACCATGTTACATAAGTACATCCTGAAAGGGGCCCAAATGTCCTTAGGACGACTAGTCCTCGGCAATGTCATTACATATTGTTCCTCGCATCACGACTTTAATTGTCTGTAGTACGGGGACCATGTCACTGTTTGACTGATTACGTTCCACAGCGATGAGGTGGATGGAGTCTTCAATGACAAAGTTACTGGCAAAGCCAGACTAACAAAATGGAAGCCGATGGTAGCTATGGGTTAGTTATCATCAGTGGAAATGCTTCCTGTGCAAATCCCATTTGGAGTAAAACACAGCCCGTGTTAACGTCTAACATATTCACGCCTGAATACAAGGCATAGGAATAGGGCACCTGGAGCACACACATCTCTTCTGTAAATAGCTCTTTGATGTTGGATGTTGTGGTGGTGCCCACCCCTTATGGAGGGGCACTCACTTCCTACAATGCACGTACTGCGCGGGGCTCAATAAAACAAGTGTGAGATGGTGTGCAGTCGCTCCAGGAACTAGGTGTCTCTTCAAGTTGAGGACATAAGGGTGTGTGTTTGGATGCATGGTATATGTGGCAACGTCCTGGTCTTTGCAAAAATGACACAAGATGTGGAGCAGGGAGACCAAGCAGAAAAATGCAGGGTACATATCATTTTTTAAAGTGCCTATATAACATGTTTCAGATATTGGTATTTGATTTGGGGTTTTGCTCTGGGTGCAGCTACTTACAGTAGACTGGTGCCAACGCGAGGGACTAGGATACAACGCTGAAGCAGGGATTAACCCGTGATTTTACGAAACTGAATCTCAAAAGTACTAAAAAGGATCTATTTTGCCCACAAATAAGTTTTGAAAAAGGCCCTTGAGAGGCTGAAACACGTGTTAACAACAAACAGGCAATGGAGCTAATAAATAAAAAAATTGCTCCGACAACACCTAATCAAGTGTGACTAAATTTAATTTATTTACGGAAACAATATGACTACAGATGGCGCAGTCTAAGTGTGTACCAATCTGTTAATGTTTTCAGATATGCAGGGCCGTCACGAGGAGAGTGCAGGGGGGGCAAACTGCCCCGGGCCTCGCGCTTGCTGCGGGCCTCGCGGCCCCCTCTCCTAACTGGAAGGCAGCACAGTCTCCCGTGTCCTTTATTCACACAGGGGACTGTGCTGCCCCTGCAATGATTTTGCTGTTTCTTGTGAAGCCGTTTGGCTCCGCAACAAAGAGCAAAATAATGGGAGACAGCAGGGCTCAGAAGTGGGCTCTGCTGCCTCCCGTCATTCAGCTGACAACGTGGACACGCTGAATGACAAGAGAGGACTCCTTTCCTGTCAGTCAGTGTGTTCACGTGCTCAGTGTGACCACACTGACTGACGGGAGAGGAGTTCTCTCTTGTCAATCAGTGTGTTCATGTTGTCAGCGTGATCACGCTGACTGATGGGAGAGGAGTTCTCTCTTGTCAGTGTGTTCACGTTGCTCAGCATGACCACGCTGACTGACAGGGGAGGAGTTCTCTCTTCTCAGTCAGTGTGTTCACGTTGTCAGCGTGATCACGCTGACTGATGGGAGAGGAGTTCTCTCTTGTCAGTCAGTGTGTTCACGTTGCTCAGCGTGACCACACTGACTGATGGGAGAGGAGTTCTCTCTTGTCAGTCAGTGACTGATGGGAGAGGAGTTCTCTCTTGTCAGTGTGTTCACGTTGCTAAGCATGACCACGCTGACTGACAGGAGAGGAGTTCTCTCTTGTCAGTCAGTGTGTTCACGTTGGTCAGCGTGACCATGCTGACTGATGGGAGAGGAGTTCTCTTTTGTCAGTCAGTGTGTTCACGTTGCTCAGCGTGATCATGCTGACTGATGGGAGAGGAGTTCTCTCTTGTCAGGCAGCATGTCTACGTGTCGGCTGCGTGGATGCTTTTTAAGGATGCATGGAGGTAAATTAAAAGTGTATATGTGTATTTAAATTAAATTAGTATGTATATGTGTATGTATGAATGCATGCATGCATGTTGGTGTTTGTGTCAATGCTGTGTTTGGTTTTATGTATGCATGAATGTATGGAGTTGTGTAACTGGTGGATGAATGCGTGGGTGAAAGTGTTTTGTGTGAGTGTGTGTTCAGCAGCACCCCTAAATGTAGCCGCCCTGGGGGCCACTCCATTAAGGGGTGGGATCATGGCATCAGAGGTTCACCTAGGCTAAAATGTCAGGGGGGAAAGGGGACTAACACTTCAAATGTTGGGAGAGGCGCTAACGTCAGAGGCTGTGAGGAAGGGGCAAACTTCCTTGTGTGGGGGCACCTAACATCTTTCCACATATCGAATGAGACTATTCTGGTGAAGCTTCAATGTTACAAGCAGCTACCTCTTGCCTTCATTTCTGAAACGTCACACTTAAGGACTGCTGTGAGAATGAGATATCTCATGTCACCACTTCCCTTCTAATCACTCCCCTAGCATGCAAGTGCTAACCCCACATCACAATTTCAATTACCTAAAAATGTATGGATATGAATGCAGGTGTTAACAGTGAAATGACTTCTCATGGCCATGCTAATCCCTATGGCAATTCTCACCCAGTTCCTCCCTTCCCCACCCAAAACACCTTCTCACTGAAACTCTTGAGCTACCTTTAAACAGCGTTTCCTCAAAGGAGTCTTCTGAGAATTCATGACTTCATTGGAGTTGTAAGCACGTGACTGGTGTCATAAAAATGTCTTAATCAGGTCTGCCTTTGGGCACTCAATTTAAAAACACCCTGCGTGTCTTTCACTGAAGTTCTTTTAAAAATAAGCATTGGCAAAGCCAACAGTTTTGGCTTGTGTACAAGTATTAGGCATTTACCAGGCACTGCTATCAGCTGCTCAGGTACTCAAACCATTTTGCACTGGCACTATCAATGGCCAGCTAATACCAATACAGAAGTGCCTTTCCCATGCCTACACGAATGCCCAAAGTGTTAGCATTGCCAGTGCTCTTTTTGCTTTACCCTTGATGCACAGGACTATGCATCAAGTTTAAAGCAAACATACTACTTGGCTAAATTGGCCCACATTGAATGTAGGCCAATCTAGCCAGTAATAACACTTATGGTACACAGTCAGCCTGGATATACTTTCTGTGGCATGGCATTTTTACTAGCTGGGAGTCCGTACATGGTAATAATGGCATATATTAATGCAGCCTGCATCAACATAATTAGAACAACCAGCATAACTATATTTTTATACTAGCATATCTCGCGTGGAAAGGCGGCATGAAATGTATTGGAAAATGTTCCTATGCACAATTTGAGATTTGCAACTATTGGGAATTTGCATGTGCTTCCATACAAAACCAATTGCAAACTGTATGGATTTCTACCCAATTTTGAAAAGAAAGTGCTGTAAAATGCATACTTTTAACCCAATGTTTCAAACATTTTCTTGGGAGTGAGAACCCCCCTCAAGCAACCCTTGTTTGGTCTGGGCTCCCTCACTGTGCTCTGTTGATCCTGCCTAATTGGCACAAATATTTAAGCCTCTTAAGTTCAGAAATGTACCAGCCTCCACTGTACATCATTTGTCACTGCGTATGATGTGTGTTTTAATGCGCACACAGGGGCAGGGTGCTCCTTAATGATATGATATGCCATTTATAACGTGCCTGTACACAAGTGTTTCTAGGCGCGACAAGGCAGGAGGGAGAAACAAAAGAGTAGGACAAAACACAGATCTTACTAGGCCTTGTGTCATTCAGATTGCGCAAGAGCAGGGAAGGGGGGAGGAAAGAAGTGCCGAGGGTGGGGTAGGATGCAGAATTGCAGGAACAAAGGAGAAACAAGAGTGCAGCCAGCGGGTGGCAAGTGTGGGTACTCATAAGTGCAGCCAACGGGTGGAGAATAAGAGCAAGAGTGGGGACTGTAGGGTTACAGATACAGACCACAAGTGCAGGGGAGCCAAGAGGCAGTGCGGGATTGTAACAGGACAGGCAGGGACCTGGGCCCGAATTCAGAGCTTGACCAGGTGACCAGTGCATGTATCAGGCAGGTGATCAGCAAGGGAGAGGAAGAGAGAAAGCGTAATCAAAGAGATAGGTCTTGAGTTGCTTCCGGAACCACAGATGGTTCTCCTCAAGTTTCAGCGAGGCAGGGAGGCTGTTTACAGAGGGAGGCCCCAGCCTAAGAAAGAGATCTGCCCTCAACTCTTTGCTTGGAAAAGTGACAAACCTTCTGAGAATTGGAGGTGGCGCAGTGGAGAGCTCATGCCATCCTATATATATTTATTCATATGATAAAAAAGTTAGTCTGGCATGAACCTTTCTTCAGTAGAGAAATCTAACTTTGCTGTAGTTGATTTGGAGTTGTATTAATAAGCCATATTTGGGATCCTGCACACAAACTCAAGGGGAGATTTCTCGAGTCTCCTGTTTGCGGATGTGCCGCTGCTGGCTGAGTGCAAAAAATTGTAAGGGGGCCTCACCAAATGTTTTGCCCCGGGCCTCACCACATCTTCTGGCAGCCCTGCAGATATGTATGCACCACTCGTGTGTGGTGGGATCAGGGCATGTGTGATTGTGTGAGAGCATAATAAGGGGATCAGCGGGCAATCATGGGATGGAAGTAACACATGAGGGAAAATGGGGCATATGGTGCGACGTTGGTACAGATAATGGGCATGCATGATGGTGAAACTTATGAAGCACTTTAAAACTGGGAACAACATTGAGGAACAACTATGATAGTGTGAGCCACGAGTGTACTCACTGAACGGCGAAGCGTTGGCGCAAGGGCAAACGAGATATCGGAGAAGACCATAAGCAATAAGAGGTACCTTGGGGCAGAATAGGGCAGGAGCACTGACAAGGAGCAGAACTAGGGCAGGGAGAGAAACATGTAACATAACTGGTGCAACAAGCAGCATATGAATGCCTTTTGTAGTACTAATGCTAACATATATTCTTGAGGCAGGCGTTGTGATTTTTGTTAACTACAAGCACAAGGAAATTATGTTTTAATGTGGCAATGGTGGCACATATTGTTGAAGAAAACATAATACTCTTTGGCCAGAAGCAGTATTAAAGGACACTGCAATAGCCGAGGTGCAATAGGCTGCATACATGTATTTGTGTATAATCAGCATGAACATATCTTTTGTGAAGGCAATGGTGGCATATATTCGTGAAATAGTCCTACTGATTTGGTTTTGCAGAAGTAGCACACACATTTATATACAGTAGCAACATTGCAAGTACTGTTTAGACATGCGTCAGGAATGCATTTAAGTACAAACAACATGAAAGGCGGCAGCCACAGCATACATTGCTGAAAGAAGGCAAACTATTAATCAACATGCAAAGCCATGAAGTGCTGGTATGTTCTCTTGAGACAGGCCTCAATGTTTTATTTGTATGCAAGAAGCAGGACATGTGTTTTATAGTGGCAACATCGACATACATTCTAGTGAGGTACTCATGACTGCCATTCTGCAGACAGCATGACAATGTGTTCTATATGCCCTTGTGTACTGTTTGTGATATGATCTCTCTTGCAGTATTTCATGTGTTAACCAACAAAACAGATTGTACACTGGTATGGAGTTGTACCTAATTCTGAAAATGGTGATTTAAAATGCACCATTGTAATTCGTTATTTAAAAAATGTTCTTGGGTGGTGAAATTTCCCCATCACCAACTATCCTGAGTTGGTTTATATTTGCTCTTTGTCTTCGATACTTTTACCCTGCCACATTAAAGGTTCACCAGCCGCCAATATCAACACCTGTGCTACATTTCACTTGCTAGTTATTTACTAAAACTACTATAAAGCCAGCTCCAAACTTATGTTATTTTGAGCAGCAGTTTATACAATAGTTTGGCTGGTCACCGAAAATGCATGTACTTCGGGTAGTAATGCATTTATCAATGGTAACAGAACTGAGGAGTCATGGCTTTTTCTTCAGGCATTTTTTAAAATCCTGAGAAAATGAAAACTATTGTTTAGGTATTGAATCCTGTCTTTCTCACGGACGTCATTTGGGAGTTGCGGCTGCTACCCCTTGCTCCCCCTCAGGTACCCCTGGACCTCTCTTTGCAACCCCTGGGGCACTGGAGACAGTACCGAGAGCAGTTACCACAGCTTTGGGCAACCCTCCAGACTAACGTTTTTCTGGTTGGACTTTTGCTGGTCAGTTGATGTTTCCAGTCTATGGCAAGACAGTTGGCAGGCACTAGATGTCTGCACATTGGGGTTTAGGCCTCTTCGAGGTGCTGCTCTGCTGGTTAGAGTTTAGCCTGAGTGATGTACAATAGTCCAGGTTGTTGTGGTTGACATCTGCTTACATTCGCAGTAATTTGGTAATATGGGCCTTTACACACTGATATTAACGCTGCATATGGTGATCCATTATTGTATGAAATGTATATAATATTACAGTGATATCGTAACCATATGTTTTTTAGTTTACTGAGGAGCAATGCTATGTAATGCCACTTCCTGTTTTATCAAGGGGTGAAAGGGCATGTGCCATAATTCCCATGAGGTCGCTTGGGGGTGGAGTCAAATGATCTAATTTCCTGTGATGTCATCAAAGGTCAATGGACGTGTGATGTCACTTCAGCTACCCTTGGCATTTTGGTGAAATTACGTCCCTGGTTTTACTGTACCCGTTGATGATTTCCTCAAGCAGATTTTGTTTTAATGTACATAGTTGCTTATTTATTTGCTTTGTCATGTCCAGATTCAACCTTCAGGCCACTTCAGGATGGATACTCAGTCAAACTGAGCAAATACAGGCACCAGCAATAAGTGTAAATAAATTGTGGCCAGAAGAGGAGAAAATTGTTAATTATTTAGTGTATGCCAGGGATGTGCGATCATTCTGGCAGAATGTTTTAGTTGAGGAAATTGACAGAGAGTAACCTGGTGAAAGATTATTAAGAGGTCACATTGTTTTGATGGAGTAAATAGAATAAAGTGAGAGAGAAGGTGAATATTATCAGAACGTGACAACAATGTGAATTGAAGGTAAGGGTAAAATGTACTCAGATTATTGACTGAGACTGGATATTTGAAAAGAAACATCACATTGTGTACCCTCATACAAAATAATACATAATGCCCACGGAGTAAGGCCAGAGTTGATACCTAGCATGTTTTACATTGCAATTAATGATTAATGATTTGTTATTTATATAGCGCCTTAAGCCAAAGAGCTTTACAGAGAACACATTTACATACAAATTTACATACAATAAAATTGAGAAATTTAAAATCCATGGACTATGCTCAAACAGGCATTCACAGTGAGTATAATCTCCTATACTTTTAAAAGAATCTGAACGCTCAGCTGCTCTAATTTACTTCTTGCACTTTATTTCAGTTAACATCCAGAGATGAATTTGATTGTGGTGCTGCAAATTAACATCAGTTCTTCAATGCAGGGGTGGCAACTTCCAGCTGTATCGAAAATGGAATCACATGAATTGTCATCACATGACCCTGTTACCCTAGAAAATGGAGTTTGAGTCTGAGAGAAGTAACATCTTCAACCCATTAATAATGAACTCTCAGTGCCTCACTCGTGATGACTGGTGGAAAGCTATGTTTGATGGATCAAACAGAGCGTTGTTATATGCTTTGATTTCCTTCCTTCGTGCTATAAAGGAACGTTTACACGATAGCCCGGTGGTCCCGCTCGTTGTGAGATCATGAGATCCGCATCTAGTACAAGTTATGGGAACCAGATGATGGGAGGAGGACTTATATTGATTTGAGATGAATGTAGAATGCATAGCTTGGTTTTGTCTTCTTTCCTTTTCTTCTTGCTTCTTTCTTTTTAAAGGTTTGTAATATAACCAATAAAAAAAAAAAAAAGAAAAAAAAAAGAAAATGGTATCAGTGAAGATGTTGTGAGGCTTCTGACCCCGATGGAGAAAGTAAAAGGATTCTAGATTGATCAACAAATATCCATCTTAATTTTCTTATTTTTTTAAGTGATGGTCTAGGCAGGCCTGTAGAGCTTTAACTGTTGACATATGTTATGCAATGACATGTAAGGTGGTCTTAAATAGCGCTCTTTTGACATGTTTATTTTTCCTGCTGTGCATGGGTCTGTAAGAAAATAGGGAGGGGATTTGTTATTTGGATAGCTGGAGAGACAGATACAAAACGTGTTGTGTGGATGTGTGCAGTTCAGAAGTACAGGAGTCTTTAATGATGATCTGCTTCTGTGGGGAATAGGCAGATGAGGGAAGGGGGTAGCCTGAATATTCAACTAATTACCATCATCTGTGTATTAAGGGTTGAGGAGGCCAGAATGTTTGGGTCAGAGAAGGGCTGATATAGGTATATGAACCCCAAGTTCACATTTCAATTTCCTCAATGTGTTGAATGGCTCCTGAGAGCTACCTCAAACATCCCTCCATCTTGTTCAAGTGCGGTTTTCAGTGACCAACTGGTAATGTTCCCCAATCTGGGCAACATCTGTAGGCACAGTGAACAGTGTTAGACATTTGACAGGTGATCATAGAGTGGTGGGGGTCAGAAACTGTTTTGGTTTCTTACAGAGGCTTCCCTCAGTGTCTGCCACAGGCTGCAAACTCCTCTCGCACACTGCACATTGCCACACATTAAATGTTCTGCCCCTCCACAGGCCACCAATTACCAACATCGAAGCCACTCCATAATGGGATTCTAGAGGATGCATGCCAAACCTGTTTTACTGGATGACTCTTCTAATAATGTTTTTCACAGTTCATCTGCTAGACATGAGGGAGCTGCCATATTGAAGGTCGCACTCCTTGACACCAGCTGTGATTTTAGCCATGCCACTGAGGGACAGACTTAATAATCTCTCCTGATCTGGATATGTGTTGCCTGACAGAAACATGGTTTTCTAGCTTTACTAACCATATCGCCCAATTAGCTACTGGTTATACCATCACTCATACTAACTGTGAGGAAGGTTGGGGAGGAGGTGTAGCAATTATCTTAAAACAGTGCTTTATTACTCACTCTCTTACCCCCAATACTTTAGACCAATGTGAATATTCATCAATACAATTACATGTTGATTATAACACTCTCATTAGTATTTTAGTCCTCCATCATACCCATCTGACATTCCCACCATCGAAGAACAGTTTTTAGCACTTATCGCTTACATCTAAAAATCCCTCATCCCCTGCTATCTTACTTCAAGATTTTAATCTCTGGGACAACAATATGACAGACCATATTGCATTCTCCCTGCATTTGTCCATTCAGGCCATCGGAATTAATCAAATCTTCACCAAGCCTACTCCCAATGGAGGCCTTACATTTCACCGGATTCTGAGCTGAAATTTAGAAACCTCTATTCCCATAATTTTGCTATGCCCTTCATATTGATATCAATATTGATATTTTATTTGTATTGTGCATGTACACTTGTGTTTCAGAGCGTGGCGAGGCAAGGGGAGAGACCAAGGGAGTACAAAAACAACGATTGTACTAGGCCCAGTGACATTGAGAATGCGCAAATGCATGGGAGAGAAAAAGGTGAAAGTGCATGGGAGGCGGAGAAGTGAAAAGTGCTGAGCAAAGGAATACAGATAAATAATAAATAAATACATAGTAAAAAGCAACAATCAGTCGTAGTACAGCCAGCATGTGGCAAGTGCTAGGTATAAGGCAACAGACAGGGTGTGTCTGTTAAGGGCAAAATAAAGGGGGTTTATGGTTACAGATAAAGACCTCAGTGCAAGGTATCACCAGGAGGCACTGCAGGTGGGTGGCAGGGTGAACAGGTACCTTGTCGTGAAAGTCAGAGAGTAAGCCAGGTGCACGGTGCCGAGACAGAGTAGATCAGCAAGGCAGAGGAGGAGCGAAGGCAGGGGCAAAGAGGAAGGTCCTGATGTGCTTCTGGTACCAGAAATGGTTCTCCTCGAGTTTCAGAGTGGCAGGGATGCTGTTCCAGAGGGAGGCCCCAGCCGAAGACAGAGATGTACCCCCAGCTTGTTTCTTTGAAAAACGACTGACACTGAGGGAGTTACAGGTAGAGGAGTGAAGAGCTCGCGAGGGAAGGTATTTACGGAGGGACAGCTGACGGTATTTTGGACCCAGGCCCCAGAAAGCCTTGTGGACAATGGAAAGGGTTTTGAATTCAATCCTTGTAGCCACTGGGAGCCAATGGAGAGATTTCAGGCCTGGAGAGATACGTTCCCAGGGCTTGAGGCCAAGGACAAGTCTTATAGTCCTGTTCTGGATAACTTGCAAGGGGGGGGAGTAGAAGCAGGTAGATTTAGAAAGTTACAATAATCCAACCTAGAGAGAACCTAAAGAGAACCATGGCTCGAGAGACATTACGCTTCTGGGGGAAAGGGAGGAGGTGCAGTAGGAAGTTTGACTTTTCTGAGACATCAGAGATGTAGGCAGAGAAGGAGAGTGTGTAGTCAAAGATGACCACAAGCTTCTTAGTCTCACAGGTGGGAGAAGGAGGAAGGCCAAGGGAGGCTGGCCTGAGAGTGACAGGAAAGGAGGGTGAAAGTGTGCCAATGAGGAGGATCTCCGTCTTGCTCGCATTCAGGTAGAGATCATTGGCAGCACACCAATCCTAAATGACAGATAGGCAGTCAGAGATGAGAGAAGGACAGGAGGTGGCCGAGGGGAGCCTGAAAATTAGTTGAGTGTCATCAGCACAGCACTGAAAGCTGGATGGAAAATGGCAATGCAGTGGGTGAGAGTTGCCAGGTACTGGTTGAAGAACCACAGTGAGAGGTTAGAACCCTGGGGAACACCGCAGGTAGAAAGGGAGATAGATGAAAGGAAGGACCTAAGTTGGACCTGGGAGGGTCGATTAGAGAGGAAAGAGGTCAGCCAGGCCAGAGTCTGATTGGTGATACCCAGGTTGTCAAGGAGACGGTTGAGCAGGATGGTGTGGCTGTCTCATAACCTCTGTTCTATCACTTCCTGCTCCTTATCAAAAGGTCAATATTAATCTAGGACAACAAATGAAAACTAGAAATGTATGTAAAGTCACCCCAGATCATTCAAAAACCTTACCACTCCTTTGTTAAATAACGCTACCCAAACCAAAGATATATACATTCTTACTCAGAATTTCTTGGATATTACTCCCTCAGTAATTAACAAACTCGCTCCAGTGGTTGAAAAAATACTCAAAGCTGAAGCACATAACCAATTCTGGTTTTACATAGACATGCTTCACTGTAGAAGAAATAAGAGTGTGCATTAGAGATCTTTGAGGAAACATCCTTGTCCCTCCACTCATGCTAACTATAAAGCCAAAGCTTTGGAGTACAAACAGGCCATTTTGTCTGCAAAAAAGGATAGCTTTAATCTTCGAGTATCCAAAGCGAAATCGGTAAGAAAGACCACTTCTTAATTCTTAAAGAATTGGAGGATACAACTACTCATGCAGCAGTGCAATCGGGTGTACGAGAATTCAAGAAGGCTTCTCTACGAAGATTAAATCAAACCAGATTCCCATCAATGCTCGATGCCAATACCTCGCTAATCATGACCTGCCTACCTCTGTCAATTAGGACACACCTACTAATTGCTTCACCAACTCTTCTGCTCTTACTCCATTTTCCCCCTCAGCTGTATCACTTATGATGCCCTTCTTGACCTCATTTCTGGACTTAAACCCTATGCTGTACTGGTGATATTTGCTCTAGCACCATTGTCAAAGACTGCATTCAAGGACTTTCCCCACTAATCATGACCATTATTACCTCCTCCTTTGCTCAAACGGTGGTCCCCCAATGTCTCAAGGGGGTTTGGATCACTCTAGTCCTTAAGAAGATAACACTTGACATTGAAGTCATAGGAAACTACCACCCCATCACAGCGGTTCCCTTTTTACGGAAGATCCTTGAAAGAGGTGCGCATCTTTAAATACAAAAGCACATTACTGATAATATCTTAATGGGTATCCATCAGTCTGGCTTTTGCACTATGCACAGGACTGAGATTGTCATGTGAAATCTCAAAGACAATCAGGCTTTATCTGCTGAAAAGGCAAGGTGTCTTTCTTGATGATACTGGACCTTTCAGCGGCTTTCAACTTGGTGGCTCATTCCTTGCTTCTGGAGAGGCTGGGCAGCCTTATTAATGGTTCCAAGCATTCTATAGCATGGATGTCATCTTTTCTTGGCCGCACACTAGCTAGGGTTAACACTGGAGGCTTTCAATCACAGCCGGAGACCTTAGCATGTGGTGTTCCTCAAGGCACATGCCTCTCGCCTACTCTCTTTAGCATCTTCCTATGTCCTCTGTTTGACTTGCTTGATGGTATAGACATAAAATAAAAAAATTAAGCTGATGATACACAGCTTGTGTTTGCGCTCTCTGGCAATTATGACCTTGACAGAGCCAAGGTGAATGATATATATGACTTGATCCAAAGATGGACGTCGCTTAAAACAATGGAACATCTAAGCCAATCATTTACAATAGTTGGACATCAGATACAGCCATCTTTGATTTGCCAACTGTTCTATCCAAATGAGTCCTCATGTTAAGACACTCAGAGTTCTTCTGGATTCCGGGCTTAACATGCGGAAGTACTTTTTACAGGTGAAGGCATCCTGCACTTACATGAGCAAACGCTTACGTCAGATCAGACCCTATCTCACCACTATGATACTTACATCAGTCACATTTGCTCTTGTTAATACCCATATTGACTACTGCAATAGCCTGTTGTTCGGTAATAGCAAAGGCAACATCAGAGCACTTCAGCTTGCACCAAACAGGGCCATTAGTGCTGCCTCTGAAAAAAACATTAGAGAACAAATCACTGAAGCTAGAAGATCCTTACATTGGCTTCTGATCTGTTATTGCATTACACACAAGGTCATCACTTTCAGACTATCTCAAAATGCACATACAAAAGGCCCCTGAACTGAGAAACCTACGCTCAAGTGGTACTAACAAGCTTGCCATTCCACGACACAAACTCAAAAGCTTTGGAGATACAAGCTTTGCTGCTTTGGAATCACTTTGGAATCAGATTAGTAACATATGCCTGTCCAACTTTAAAAAAAACTGTAAAAATACACCTTTTCAACTCTAAGGCTTAAACTATTACCCCTGTCCACTAGCATAATCTCCCTCCTGGCTCTCTTATCTAGCCAGCTTTGTTTGTTAGTCTGTCTCAAATTCTCATGCACAGTGAGGCCTCTGGGCGTGTTGTATTCTACAAAAATATAATAAATTAAATAAATACATATTGAGGTGCAGGAAAGTTAAGCAGTGCAGTGTGTATTTATGTGACCTTAGTGAACTTATCCTCAGCATTCGATCTGGCGTGCAGTAGTTGATTATGGGCAAAGCTCCAATCTTGGGGTATTCCATATTCACTTTTGAATATATGTGCGTTCAAACTCAAGCATGGTTAAATATGGATGGAAGTTTGCCTAGAAAAATAGGTACTACGTCAGGTATATGACAGGGATGTATTCTCGCCCCCTGTCTTTGTATACATCTTGGACACAGAGGAGTTTTTAATTAAGGAGGTCTACATATCCACGAAACTAACTGACCATAGATAGTTGTGCATCGCCTATGCCCATGATATGCTTTTATTTGATTGTACGCTTACAAAGGCTAATCGACTCTTTCACCAAATATGCACTTGAAAATCACCTAGTAATCAATCCCAGAAAAACGAAGGTTATGCGATTGAGACTAACACGTAAGGTCTCCAAATCTTCCTGGTTTTTGGATAAATCTAAGTTGGAAGTGTACCACAAATGATTTATTTGGGTTTTCCTATCTTGAATAAACCAAATAAAAAGTACATTACAGAATTTCAAAGGATAAAGGCTGTCACCCTCTCGGTTCAATTGTTAAACATCAATTCCAAATTCAGGAAGTTTTAATTGAAACCACTTCTCAAATCTTACGAGGGAAAAGTGAATTCCTAAGATGTTATATGGCCTGGAAGTAATGCATGCATGGGTTCTTGACACACTTGCTTATTTCTCGGATTATGTGTTATGTTTCCCTAATTGTGCCCCAGTGGCAGCGATAATATTCAAACTTGGGCCAAAACCATTGAAGGTGTGTGATGCAGGCTGCCAAGTTCACTTTGATTTAAGAATCACATTTGCTCTTGTTTAATTTTGTAGTACAAGCAAAACACACCTTTAACACAGTTCTATTCCCTGAATTAAATATTTCTAATGTAAACCTAACAATAACTTCCAGTCAGAAAATATTTGTTTCTGAATGTCATGCATCTTATAGAATGGACTGCACCATCAGGTCTACAATAGCCACTAGGGATGGCTTGTGGACCTATTCAGTGGGACAATTTCTTATGACATGGCATTGGTCATTATCTGGCGCCCTGAGACACCCAATGTGACATTGGGCATTGTCTGCAGCCGTTTTGTCTGAGTCCTTCGGTGGGCACCCCCATGAAACCATATTGGCCCGTTGGGTGCTCCTTATGTAGAGTCCACCCTAGGTTTAGTCTGCATCCATCCTCAGTGGCCACTTTGCCTGGGTCAATGTCACTGGAATCTGTCTGGGCACTTTAAGTTAGCAAATGAGCCTAAAAAGCCTGGTGTCAGAACAAGCACAGAAGGAAGGTAGCTAAGAAAGAGCATTTGACCCTGGCCTCAGCCACCCACTGTGTCTGAGGGTGGCTGAAGGACATTTGATGGCCTCCCAAGGCAAACAAACTGGCAAATGACTTGTGAACATTGCCAGTATCAACACTGCCTAGGTTATGGTATCAAGGCATTACCCAGTCAAACAAAACCACTAGTGCGGGGTATTGGGCATGCACTATGTGCTTGGTGCAAGTGCTTTGGCTGCATATCCTGCATGCATGGCTATTGGGCCCCTTGCCAGGGTTATGACTTTAAACAATATCCTGCCACTCCCCCAAGCAAATAACTTGTGGGTGATTCCAGACAGGACATTCAATCCTGGGTACCATTTTGAAGGATTTGGGAATTAGAACCATTGACAGAAGAAGACACATACTGAAGTCACAGATTTAAAGGAGGAGCACCAGAAGTTAATATCATTTGATGACTACTAATGATCTCATTGGTGTACAGGATACCTGTTCAGTGACCAACTAGATACTCTGAAGAGATACAAAGGGACTTGATGTAGTATTTTGTGAGCCGTATGTAAGGCTTGATAAAGACTGAGGGTCGAAAAATGTGTTGGCTTAGGCTGTACGTTTTATTGCACATTGTTTTGTCACAACTTGTCAAAAACCAACACAATAATTAAAATAGTTTGCTATAAGGATCAGAGGCTGTTGCATATGTGATCTATTAATTATTGTGCATTAGATAGTAAACGGACAAGTGCACTCATATTGGCATACCTAGGCAAGTTGTTTTTGTTCACAGAAGGTGAGAATTAAAACATTCAAAAGGTGTTAAATATCTAGACAAAAAACGTGTCCTATGTTGTTAAGGGACATTCCTTAGGGTTTGACCTGAGCTCATGGTGCACACAAATGTGAAAATAAGAATGCTTCAAACACACATTTAGTTTTTAGTTTGTATACATGATAATGAACTGTAATGTTATTGTCATTTTCTGGTTATGTTGTTTCTTTCCTCCTTACTGGCGTTTCCCTATATGTCCTTCCTATTTCTATGCATTATGGATCTTTATATGTATTGCTTTTACTAACACAAGTGTGTAGTAAGTCTTGTATTGTAAGCTAATAATTCAAAGTTTAACATTAGTCAACATTCTGATAAACTTGCTTTTATTATTTTACTGGCCAATATTACCAGATAATTAATACCGTACTCATTATATGGCGCATGTGGCACCCATTGCCTAGTGTTAGGGAGAATTCTCATAAATGTGCTAATGTCCCTTAACTTTTGAGACCCCCAGCAACTTTGCTGGATTTCTAGGACTTTAATTTTTACCTGGAAGGATTGTGAGCCTTTTTTTTCCCACTCTTTCATGTATTTTGTGTTTTACTTTTGTGTTCTTTGGATATGGAGTTTTAGACAACTGCACAGGCATCATCTTTTTCTTGTGTGTCACACAGCACCCTCAGTGCAGTGGCACAGGTATGTCTTTCAGACTTCCCAAGGTTTAAATACCTTCTCTGGGACTGACTACTGTCTCCCAGTGAATGTAAAGTTAAATTGACTATGCTAGTCTTTTTAAATTGCTAGACCCAGCACACACTGCCTTACAGCAGAGTGCTGGAGGGAATACCTAGTATTCCCTATGCCTAGAAAACTCATGTAGCCCTAAAAAGCTACCCTTTCCTCTCAGAATGGCTGGTGGCAGTGGTATTACCATGATTTTCCAGACCGTGACCCATTTAAACGCTCCGGTAGCTAAAATCCACTGGAGCCATGTTTTTCAAAATGGCATCTGAGCCCCCTCTGTAAAAACAGGTTCTGATCGCCTTTTTTCCCCATTTCTTTTTGGAAAGGTCCTTCTAGTGTTTGTCTCTGCGTGCCAAACCAAGTTTGGTCCCTTTGTTCGTTTGCCTTTGATGAGCTTCAGTACTGAAGCCCCCCTCTGGCGCCTGAGTCTCTGTGGTGGACAGGATGTGAGGGAGGTGCCCGAAACCTGGATGCACTCTGGCGTGATTAGCTGGCTGACTGTCCAGCAAGGACACCCACCATATTGGCAGCCAGGCTGGAATGAATGGAAGCAAACTATTTAAAAGCAGGTCTCTGGTACTTGGAAGACAGAGTCGACCACTGGAACGAAATAACCGAAGACGAGCTGAAGGAAGAACACTGCAGCAACTCCTGGACCGTTGGTTTGCCCGGTGAATCCCTGATTCAGGTCCGAATAGCCTGAAACTCCCTCGACAGAGAAGCCCCTTCAACGACGACTTCTTCCCTTGAGCTGGTGGGAACAACCAACTCGCAAGCCACCTGGAAACCATCTCCATACTGGTTGAATTTTCTTCAGAGTGCTGTTGAAAACTGGATAGCCAGTAAGAATGATACCAGTTTGTGGACTTTAAGGCACTCGCACGTTAAAGCGACGTTTTGAAAAGCTTGTGGATCCTTCCCTGTGCAGTGCAGGAACCTCCCGACATCCTCCCTTTTGTCCCCATGACTGAGGCCCAGGAACAGCGAGATCTGCTGGAACTGCCAGGAACAAATGCCTCAGCTACAGCTTTTCTTCATTACAAAGGTAATGTGCAAACGCGGTTGAGAAATCCCCTCTGCTGCGGTGAATGTTTGTGAAACTTTCCCAACTTTGGAGTCTTGTTCGCTCCTAATCTGACATATAACTCTTTTTCGTGCAAACTACTTCTAAGGACTTTGGCACAGACTTAACCATTTACTACCAGAACTGTGCTATCATATCCAAGAGACTGATCCATTGACTTTTGTCCAGATCTATTGAATTGAATTGCCACTTGTAGTGAACTGAAACAATTTGCCCTGCCTGAGAAAGTATTTGTGTTGAATTCTTATAACCTATTTCTTTTTAAAGTTACTGAGGTGCCATTTTTGCTTCCACTTTAGGGGATCCCAACTTGTTCAAAAACCTACTGCTTTGGTACTGGAGTGTATTATAGTGTGATATTGAGCTGCTTATTGCTAGGAATGTTTTCTAAATGTTTTCTAAATTATTGTGTAAATAAATTAATATTGTTTTACCAAGAAACCTTGAGTATGTGTTTTTTTTTTTTTGTGTGTAACCACTGTGATTGTAAGTCCTTTGTGTAACACCTTGTTCTGCTCACATCCCTCTTGAGATAAGCCTGGCTACTCAGCCCTGCTACCACAGAACTGTGTAGTACAGACTTATACCAAAGGTGAGATTGTGCTTACACCTGCAGTCTTAATTGTGTGTAATGTTCCCAAAGGGTACTGCATGTAATTCTGCCTAACACCTATGTGTATGTATTATTAGGGTGCTTTTTTAGCAACAACACTCCAATATAACGTTTTACTGAAATGAGTACATGTTTTAATAATTAAGTAGTTCATGAGATGTCTCCTGAACATCCCTGATATCTTGCTTTCAGCATTGTAAACACAACCATTGTAGACATTTTTCATCAGAATTATTTTGATTTGGTATGTCATCAGCGATGTCCTGGGTGTTAGTCTTAGCAGTGCACGGTGGTGGTGCGATTTATGGTTGCTTAGCTTTCCATAACTGCCACATTTCTGGGTGTTTTCGATTTTACTTAGCTTAATGTCCCTTTAACAAAGTTTTTTCACAAAATTTCATAGGTTTTTATCAATGCAGCTTAACCATAACGTCCTTACAATGTTTTTTAACTGAATTTCATAGGTTTTTACCAGTGCACGCTTATTTCCTACAACTTCCTAATATCATACTCACCCCCAATGTAGCAGCATAATCGTCCAATCTAGGATGTTCCAAGTGAAAT
Source organism: Ambystoma mexicanum (assembly GCF_040938575.1). Taxonomy (NCBI): domain Eukaryota; kingdom Metazoa; phylum Chordata; class Amphibia; order Caudata; family Ambystomatidae; genus Ambystoma; species Ambystoma mexicanum. The sequence continues at coordinate 1,060,121,939 of NC_090937.1, read as the reverse complement.
CTGTTCTATTCCCCACTTTCTAGCAACATTCTAAACACTTCCATCAACTTTCTAAACTTTTACACCGTTTTTTGTTCACTGACATTCGCAAAGATCTCACATTATCAGGGACTTTCTGGACAGCATCATGTGACCGCGCATGCACGTAGTGATGACGTGTGTGTGAACGGGTTCATGATTCGCAAATATTTCAAAACTGCATTTTCAGCCAATCTTGGAGGTTTGAAGATGAATGTTTACCCTTCTGCAGCTATTAGACCGATTCTTACTCATTTTCCATCTGCAATCCAGGAGAGAGCACCTTCTTGGAAGTGTATTGGCACACCTGCTATTTAGTTATGTAAAGGATGCTCAAGAGGACCCCCACAGAGAATCATGGGTGTGGCAAGACTGTACGAGGAGTACCAAAGGCTCAGGCTACCCATGTTGAATGCATTGAGTGTGGAATCATACTCAGTCGCAGACAACATGGGCAGTACTCTTTTGGTACCACCACCATGCGCCGCCACACCAACTCAAACCAACCAGGTGCTCTGAGAAAGGCAGTTCCTTTCCCAAGAAGTAGTAGGCTGTCTTTCTCTACCTCATCTTCCTCAACCAAGCCTCCCAAAAGATCCCACCAGCTGCCTTGCAAGCAATTAAAGAGGCTGTTGAGCCATATCTTTCCAAGACAGCAGCACTATGTATATACTGCAACACAACACTCTGCAGTGGGGGTCAGTTTTGAAGTGCTTTCGAGGCTGCAATCAGAGAGCATGAGAAACACTGCCCCTGCCATAGATTTAAGGCCTGCTCAAAATGTTCCCCTGTCCACCTGCCCCTCTGTATCTGTGGTTGGTGCCCATTCCCTCCATTCATAGCACCACTTTTCTTTCTTGCCTCTCCTACAAAAAACAAAAACAAACAAATTGTAAGCCATTAATACAAACAAAAATATTCCTTTAGTAGCCACCTTTCACAGTTAACAAATAGAAATAAAAAATAAAATCAGAGGACCTTTTGCAGCTGCATAGTCCTGCATATTCCCGGGACACTGTAATAGTCTGTAGAGACCTGGACAATTCCAGACACAGGTTGAGGAATTAAAATCAATGAACTTGTTTTCAGGAAAAAAAAATGGCTCTTAAAAGAACCCTTTAAAAACTCTTGTTGGGGGTTGTACATACTTAACTAATGTTCTACTGAACTTAATTATTTTTTCTAGCTTTGACAAACTATGCTTATAATTTCTTTTTCTGTTTTTCCTTTGTGTTAACTACAACTACTAAATAATTCTTCAATCCATGTTTTATGTATTCGCATAAACTGTTTCAATGCATTTTGAAAATTTCCAAGCAAAATCTCATTGCCAACATCAGAAGAATGCACTCCATCTCTTCTAAAAAATATTGACAATGTCAAATTTCACACTTTCATTGTGAAAAGATATAATTCCGACATCCTGCAAAAAAGCATACACAGATTTGTTTACACTGCGCCTGACTTTTCTCGATTTGTGGACAACATAAATTAGAATTCTTCCACATTTGCCTTTGAGCTATCCAGGAAAAACTTTTTTCGAATGTGGGAACAGTTCCATTAACTTTGCATATGTATCCTTCATGGCAAACTGTCATGAAAATCCGGTAACATGGTCAAAACTGTTGCCTCCACAGTGAACTACAATGATGTTCAGATGCTTCAAAGTAACCATACTCTCAGAAAACGCAAGCAATTCCGCCCACTTCATTTCTTGAACTCCATGCCAGGAAAGTTCAAATTCTTGACATTCAACATTCCCAGGTAATCCACACAGCTCACAGTACACCTTTAACCAATGGATCCAAGAATTGCACACCATCCAAAAATTCTTCTTTCTCAAAACCATAGCCATCTTCAGTGCACACAACAAAAATAACTCCTGCTACTCTGTCTTCCTGTACAGCACAACCAGGAAACCTGATTGTAGAATCCCCCGATGTCCACATATGTCCATAGCACAACGCTCATAGCCAGAATTCTCCAGAACGGCTAATTTCCCTTATCTACTGAGTCCCTCAGCAGCTTTGCAGGATTTCTAGGAATTTTATTTATCACCTGGTAAGAGTGTGAGCCTTTTTTCCCCACTCTTACATGTGTTTTGCTGTGTGTTTTATATTTTTGTGTCCCTAGACTGTCGAGTCTCACCTAATCCATAGGCATCATCGTTTTACTGTGTGTCACATAGCACCTTTAGTGCAGTGACACAGGGTTGTCTTTTTAGACTTCCCACTTTAAACTCAATTTTCTGGGACTGACTACTGTCTCCCAGAACATGTAAAGTTGCCATTGACTTTACTAATCTTTTTAAAATCACAGACCCAGTACAACCTATCTTCCAATAGAGTACTGTAAGGGTTAACAGTTATCCCTTTGTGTCTATTTCTCATGGAACATTATTTTGTTCCCCTTTCTCTAAGATTTGGCTGGTGGCAGTGGTATCTATAATTTCTTTCCTATCGCAGACTATGAAAATAGCCTTGGTACTGTTAGAGGCTATGGTGGTAGCCTCAAACATTAATCCGCTGGACCCCTTTTAATTTTATTTGGTTCCAGCTGGGTTTATTCAGCATTTCTTTTTATAAAGGTCTTTCTCGTGTTTTACTCTGCGCCCAAACCAGGTTTGGTTCCTTTGTTTGCTGTCCTTTGGCGGGCTTCTACACAGAAGCCCTCCTTAGGCACCTGCATGTCTGGGTGGACAAAATGTGAAGGAGGGGTTTGTGGCCCCCTGCACAGGGTCTCCTTGGAGACCCAAGTCACACTCTTATTTGATTGGCAAGGTGACTGTCCTGCCAGGGCAGCCAGCCTGCTGTGTGATTGACAGCCAGGCTCTGTGAATGGGGGAAAACTGCTTAAAAGCAGGTCTCTGGGACGTGGAAGGCAGAGTCACCACTGGATTGAGAGAACTGAAGAGAAGCTGGAGGAACTACTGCAACTACTGAATCTCCCGGTGAAGCCCTGCTGCGTGTCCGAATTGCCTGAAACTTCAACAACAGGGAAGATCTGCAAGGAATCTTCTCCCATTGAGCTGGTGGGACCAACCAGTTTGCCAAACACCAAGCAAGGCCTCCCTCTCCTGGTCGAATTCGCTGTGCATCGCTGCAGTGAACCGGAAGGCCAGGAGGACTGGACCCTGTTTGGGTTTTAAGGAGCGAACCTTTTATTCGTCGCTTTGCTCTGCTGCTGGTTTCTTCTCTGGGCAGTGCAGGACCCTCCAGTCTTCCTCCTTCTTGTCAGTCTGACAGTCGCTTCATGAACCGTGAGCCTACAGGACCTGCCAGGAACTTCTGCCTCAGCTACAGCAGTCTTCTTTTACTAAGGTACTGTTCAAATCAGTTAATTCCGTCTGACCGCGGTGAAAGTGTTTTAAATCTTTCACTAATTTGAGGGCTTGTCCTTCTCTACTCTTTCAAATAACTTTTCTTCTGACTAACTTTGTTTCAAACTCTTGGCAAAGACTTAACCGCAAACTACTCTGAACTGTGTGATCCTCTGCAAAGACTCTAAACCATTAACATTGGCCCAGGCCTATTGATTTGAATCCTAGTTGTAGTAAGCCTTTTCTAGATTGCCCTGCCTACTTATTTGATTTTGAATAACCTTGTCTTTCCCTCCCTTTTTAAATTGCTGGAGTACCATTTTGCTCACACTTCATTTTGAGCTTAACTTGTCCAGAATTGATTGGGTGGTGTGTAGTGTATTAAGATTGTGAATTTCTGCTGCTTTATATTAGTGAAATGTTTTATAACTGATGGTGTAAATACATGTATATTCCTTTACTCAGAAAACTTGAATCAGTGTTTGCTTGAACCATAGTCCTTGCTATCCTTTGTGTAACTTCTGATACTGCTCACTTTCCTCTTAAGATAAGTCTGGCTGCTCAGCCATCGCTACCACTTTACTGTGTAGTACAGGCTTGTACCAAAGGTGAATTTGTACTTGCACTTGCATTCTTAATTGTGTGTTGTGTTCCCAAAGGGTACTGTATATGATGCTGCCTAACAAAAGCATCCCTGCTAACATTTTTACTTTTATGTTTGTAAAACTCCCTTATTGGCTGCTTTCAAACAGGCACACATCCATCCACCAATCACATCCAAAACATGTAAACCTGTCATCTCAGGTCAAGAGTTCAGATGTACTCTGGAACTCTCAGAGTACATATCTCCTGTTACTCACAGCCACCTGCATCGAAAAATACTGTGACACTCTCTGAGATTTCTATTTGCACATTCAATAGCATCTGAAACTAACAAGACATAGTATATATATACAACTTATCACATTATAAGAAACATAATTATTCACAATAAATTATGTTTACATTTACTAAACATTATGTCTTAGTTTTTTAAAACATACAGTGCACATGGGTGAAGACAGTGGCCAATGCCCATGACTGAAGACTATGATTAGTACCCATTATTGTGTTTAAATATATTTGGCCATGTACACTGACCATGGCTGAAGGCCATCCTTAATGCTGGTTACTGTTGTAATGTAATACGTGATGTCATCAGTGATGTGATCTCTGATGTCATCATTGTAGTCCTAAGCTGCGCAACAGTTTGCGCAAAGTTAAGGTGGCTTTAGCCGAATTTCAGGGGTTGTGTTGCATTATGTTCTCACCTTAACGTCCCTGCAACTAACCTACTGTCCTTGAATTTCAAAGGTTTTGTTACAATGCATTGCTCACCTTAACGTCCCAACACCTAAAGAGTTTTACTTGAATTTCAAGGGTTTTGTTATTCCATACACAATTGACATGAACACTACAGACAATTCGGCTAGTGGAAATGATGTATCATGCATGTGTAGAAAGTAAAATTAAAATAAATTGTGCAACCACATTCCCCCAAATTACCTTGCTCTTAAAAAGCTTTGTTTGCAAATTTATTTAACTTTTAAAAGTTTTTACATGTATGTGTACTGTTGATTAATAGAACGTTATTAAAGTGTTTCAGTAACTGTACAAAAACTACACTCAATGTATCCTAAAATAAATCTTTGCAAGACTACTGCCCACATATATATGTACATATGTTTATTTATTTTGTTTAACTGGTTTATTGCCACGGCTACCAAGGATGCATGCATGGCTAAATGCAACAGCGACTAGGTGGGTTTTTCCTGGATATGTCATTTTTTTTTAACACACACTTTATTGAAAGGATCATTTAAATGTCTTTGATCCATATATACAGTATGTCTTTTTATTGTATATTTTTATAGCTGATAAGGAAAAAATAAGTAGGAACTGGGAAGGGAAAAACAGTAGGATTCCTACATATAACAAAAGGTATTTATATTTAGTACATTTGTTTGTGTTTGTTTAACAATAGGGTAAAAAACATTGACACTTAAGAATATACCTAGCATTGGCAATTGCCTATATGATCTGAAAGAGCCTTGCCCAAAGTGCCCAGGGTAACACCTCCCACCTTGATCAATGTGTGACAGGTTTTCCACATCACAATAAAGTTAGAAAGATCAGATACACACACAATGGACTGAGGTTGGGTGTTAGTTGTTGGCAAATAGCAAGTAATTGTGTTGGAAGTCTGTGGCACAGATGATAAATACTGCTGTGCTGATCTTGCTCCATTTGCTTTGACACATGAGCCTTCCTATATGATTGATCCACTTCATCCCAATGAACGTGGATAAGAGGTTCAATTAACGTGGATGTTTCCAAACTGCACAAGGGTTTGCATAAAGTTCCACTTGCAAAACCTTACAACAAAAATTGCACATAACCTCCTCGATTTCCTTTTTGCTGTGTTGGTATGTGGAAATATTGCCACTGTCAGAATTTTCTTGTGCATGTTGCTTCTTTGATATTGCTAAAGCTGAAGCCACCCACACCACCTCATCGTCACCACTGGTCGTACTCATTTTGAAATGCAGGACCATGGTGGAAAAATAAATACTGTAAAAATACACAGCACAAAAAGGACTCTGCCAATTAATATAAAACACTTAGAAAATTAAAAAATAACAAGCTAAAATAACAATAAATTACAAAGCACAAGACAAAGGATAAAGATATAGGATGAAGACAGGTAAAACAAGAATGGATAAATCATTGCAATGATTTCAAAAGTCTTACAAAGAGGTTCTCCTGCCAAGAGACAAAAAGCAATGACAGAAAACAGCTATAATGAATGTCCCATTCATCGCAGCGTCATCGTGGGACACCGCAGGAGGAGGTCCTGCATTTACGTAGCCAGGCCCCGCATTTACGTACCCTGAACCAGCCTTTTTGGGATGCCTGATGACCAGGTCTATGGCAGGTATAGGTTTCTACCTCAAATCATCCTAGACCTGGTCACTGAGTGGGAGTATGACCTCACATCACCCACCTTGTGCTCTCAAGCACTGAGCCCCTTGGAAAAGGTGCTCAATGTCCTGCATTGTTTGGCCACTGGGTCATTTCAGTGGACAACTGCCATAGTTGGGGTGTTTCACAGGCCAAGCAGTCACGCTGCCTACACCAGGTGTTGGCAATCATGACTACACGCCCCTCAGTCCGCAGGCACATATACATGCCCAGAACACCCGCAGAAAGGCAGGCCGTGGTACAGGACTTTTACGGGGTGGCACACTTCCCCAGAGTGCTCAGTGCCATTGATTGCAACCATGTGGCACTACATCAACCTAGGGCCACTGAGCACATCTATCGCAACCACAAGAACTGGCATTCCATCAACGTGCAGGTTGTATGCGATGCTAAGGGAATCATCACCTCTGTCTATGTAAACTATCCATGGTCCACCATGACAGTTTCATATTCAGAATGTCAGGCCTACAGCGGGACCTGGAATCTGGGAGGCATGGCAAAACACATGGCTCATTGGTGAGTACAAATGACTGTGCACATGCATGTGACACAAAGACAAATAAACAAACCCAACTAATGACAACCATTATCACCTCCCCAGGGGACAGTGCCTACCCTCTGAGCACCCACATGATGAGGCCAATACGGAACCCCATCACACCACCCCAGGTAAGATATAACGCAGCCCATATTGCAACCCTGGGCATAGTGGAGCGCACATTCGGAGTGCTAAAGTCACGTTTCTGCTCCCTTGACCACTCTAGTGGGGAGCTACTATATGCACCCCCAGTAGTGTGCAGGATCATTGTGGACGCACGTGTCCTGCAAAGCATTGCAAACCGGCAGGGCATACCGGTGGACATGGTGGTGCCCCCACATCCCCAACCACACGCACTCCCACTGCGCATAAGAGGGGAAAGGGCATGTCGCAAGGCAGCCCGAACCCAGCATGTGGCTACATTTTTCACCTAAACTCCCCGCCTGTGAAGTGCACACAGACCTGGCACATTCCTGGTGACAATCGATGATGACAAAGGGACAGTCAACTGTCACAACCTTAACACCCTGAGAATGTGGCCTTGGAATTGCCGCATTGTGTTCATCCCTAGCCACTTAAACAAACACAATCCCGTGTGACCAAAATGCACCCATGCAAGCCACAGATTCCAACCCCCCATGCAAAATAGAACATCCAAATGTTGTTATGTCACCTAAACCTCCCTCAACCCCAGGTCACCCACCCCACACAACATGGCATGGCATGCAATGTGAAAACCTCAATAAAAATATCAACACACATGACACAGCTGTGGAAACAGGCCACAGACAATCCCCTCAGACATGCACTCTGAAGAAAAGAGTGAGCAAAAACATCCAACCTATACTACAAGTACGTAAATGCATGCCACCAAAGGCCTGAACACCAAAACCTCAGACCATTGGTGGCATGCATTTCAGGGAATCCCAAAAATGAAAAGAAAATGCGGGTGTTGCAGGGTTATAAACCCGCAACACTCCGCTCACTATACCACACAGGACAGTGAGTGGTGTCAGTGGCCTGGAAACACCTGCAGCTGCATAAAAAAACAAAGGAAAAAATGAGCCAGCAGCACCAGTTCATGATCATGAAAGTCAATGTGAACATGTGCAGCAGGGACACAGCATGTCTCAGAAGGCAAGTAGTGAGTGGATGGGAGGATGTTGGTGGGGGTGGGCTTGGTGGTGTGTTGTGTGTGTTGTGGGGGGTGTTTGCAGGGTGATTCAATGTATGTTAGCATGGGAAATGCATGAACACTCAGTGTAGCATACATTTACCATGTTAACCACTCTGTTGTGGACACATCTTCAACGGAAACATATTGCTGATCCTGTGAAACATCATAAGCAAAACCAACACAGGACTATCAATTTACCAGCATAACACATCATGAACACAGGACCCAACAGTCACAATGTTAGACAGTGAGTAAACACCATAGCACAAGTGCCTCAATGTGACATTGCCACCACACGTCCCCCTAACATCATGAGAGTGACCTCGACAGCTAAAGTGGGCATGGGACCGCATACAGCATGAAGTGCAGAACAATGTATACAGACAAGGCAATACATGAATTAGCAGAATGAATTCATGCACAGTCAACAATATACTCACCAAAATGCAGTCCAACCATGCACTGGAGAAACCATCATGAATCCCCACTAGGGGTGTATACACGAGTTGAACTTCAGACTGGCCACAGATATGATGGAAGGAAGTTCAATGCCTCTGTGTAAGTTACTGTCATACGGTGCCATCCTTGCGAGCCCATGGAAAGGTGAAGCAGGAGTGGCATATGTGTCTGGACCCCAAGCCACAAACACAAGACAAGCCTGTGTGGGCCCAGCCGGAACACACAGTGGATGCCATTGGATGCCACATAGCACCACACTGCAACATAAATGCACAATAGACAAAAAATAAAAATGGCATTGGTGTACCCGGGGGGTGGGGTGCCACCCAGGAGGGGGGAGGTGCAGGGTGCACCTCAACACCCACATGTGTCGATGGTGAGACTAAAAGAAAAATCCTCCACGGGCTCATGGTCTTCACGGCATGACCTGAGTAAGCTATCGTCGTCATCACCCCCTGGTTGTAAATCAGGAGGTGCGAATGGCACAGGTGCCTGACCACGCACACCCCCAGCAAGCCCTTCCATGGCAGCAAGCCTGGTTCTGCATGAATTTGGCACAGAGGTCCCCATGCACCACCTCACATGTAACCCAGAGTTCCTCCTGCAAGGATGCACGTGTTACACAGAGGTCTGCCCGGGAGGCCTTACATGCCAGACGGACCTCCTCCCGGCTTGCATGGAGCTCAGCCGAGAGTATGCGTTCAAGCTGCACCATCCTCTGGTCTGCCCGTTCATCCTGGGCCATGATGAGAGCACCCAGAGTACTTCTGAGGGAGGAGTAATCTTCCCTCAGGGCTTCCCTGTTGGCCTGTATGTCAGCAGCAATAGCTGAGCGCAGAGCCAACAGTTCAGCCCGGTGGCCCCTGTTCGACAATGCCATGCACAGCCTGAGTGAGTGGCATGTGGACTGTGTTGCTGCTGCTGGAGCTCCACCCTCCTATCAGGGGGGAGAATGGAATCAGCCACATGGTCCATGCCTTGAGCCATTACCTCAATTGCTCCCCACCTGTTCCTGTGCAATGGCATACATGGATTGCTCCCACCCAGTGTTACCCGGTGGTGCACGGCCAGCACATTCCTGGGCACCACGCCTGCGGGGCCCAAGGAGACATTGACCTTGCTGTGCCAGCAGAGCCTGTGGCTGCAGGACAGCATTCCTCCATCGATCTGCTGCCCCAGGAACAGGAGCAACTGGTGTGGAGTGTGACTCTGCTCCCTAACCACAAGAGGCCGACATACCAACAGTGACTGGCCCCTTGAGGGGTCTACCCCCCCTGCAGGTGTGGCAGACAGAACTGAATCCATAGCAGAATCACCCACTGTCAGTGGCATGGGTTCATGAGCATCCGACTCAACATCAGAGTCAGAGAGATCCTCAGAGCCATACCCAGAGGCAGGCCTGGACAGGATGGCCTGGAGCACCGAGGGATGTTCGTGGCCTAAAACCCCACGACCAACACTGGTGCTGGGATGGTGACCTGAACCCTGCACCCTGTCTGCCATCTCTTCCTCCACTGCTTTTGCAGCATCATCACCTGTAAAGAAATTAAAATAAACATTAGTACACATGTCAGAAGCACATACCACACACATATACAACACTATAACACTATATTGAGGCAGCCATGTCACACACGACACAAACTCTGGCATGCACGCAGTGGCAATGAAAAGGAAGGGGACCCTGAAAGCAGACAGGGATGCATGTCAAATGCAAAACCCACACATGTACTGCATGTTGCATATCAACTGCTTCACACACAACCTTCTGGCAGGCATGAATCTTTGCCAAAATGTACAGATGTCAACTAAGAGATGGCTGGTAGACACAGCAGTATGTCAAATAGAAGTGTCCATGACACATGTAAAATGCATGTAAACATGCACTACAAGAACATTAATATCAATAAAAGCACACATGTCACAGGATGCAACAACGCAAGTGCCTTGAAATACAGTGAAGGGAGGCAAATGGATACGTACATGGCAGGTCACGTTGACAACACACAAGTGAATAGGCATGATGAAGGGTGAAACATAGCTCAGAAGTGCATGGGTGCAGTGCAGTACAGGTGTACGTCCTCAACCATCAACAGAACCCGAAATGTAGTCATGTCAATCTTGTGACACAACAGCAGTCATCGTGTGCAAAGTGTTGGCACAGGGTTGCAGGGTGCACTTCACCCCCCAGATCCCCCGGGGAATGGCAGGGAGCCAGCGCATGGCTCTGAATGGCTGACCACAGTACTGTGAAGTAGCAGACAGTGTATGCAAGTATCAATTGCATCATCTGAGACAACTGAGACTACAGCAAATGAGAGGGGGACAGAAAGCAGGACATATGAGGAACCATCCTAAGTACATCTATGCAGGCAGAAGACAACACCAGTCACCTGGAAGCAGGGTGGCTGTAACAGAGGAAGGCCTATACCCGACACAGACAAGGGCACCATAAACATGTGCATGATGATGAAGTTACCCTGAGTGAGCAGGACATGGATCAGCAAAAACCATGAGACAGATAAATAAAGGAGATGTGGTACAATGAGTAGCCTGCCACAGACCCATAGGGGCTTGCAGGAATGCAATGGTCCATGAACGATCACTCATGTGCACTTTGAGCCTGTGCCATCTGCATGGTCCAAGTGAGACACCCTGCATCAAGGACAAAGCATGTACCCCACAGCACAGGTATGGCAGGGTTGCACAGGGAAGTGTGCATGTACATAGGAAAAGGGAACAGCACATAGCAGTAGTCTGACACTGAAACCGCCAGTACCATGGATACAGTGAACTGCAGGGTGGTGGAGAGGCAAGGATGCTTGCCCGTGAGGAGCAGCAGCTTGCAGGGTGACCTCACATATCCGTCAGTCATGTGACGACATAGGCTGAGTCCTGGGTGGAACTACAGCACAGGCTATATGCAAATATGTCAGTGAGCTTGAACATGGACAGGAGAGACCACCGAGTGACTTGCATGTAGGTAAGGTGCAGGTGTGGTGATGAGGACTGCCCCTGTTTGCAGAACATGTCCTGCATGCAGACTGCATGACGACAATCACCATATCAGCAAAGCATTGCATGTGTCGCACATGTCACTCATCAATACATAGCCTGAACTGGCAGTCAATCACAACACATCACACTAGCAAAACACACATGGGCTGGACACACACGCGTTAACACTCACCGCACATTGCGTCATAATGTCTTAGGATTTTCTTGCGCAATTTGCATTGAACATCCTCCGCCTCCCTTTTAGAGCACTGTTCTTCCACCTTGAAATATCTCCAACTCTCTACAGGTGTTTTTATTCCTGTGCCTTTCTTCCTGGCTGGTGATGGATTGGTGACCCCGATGCTGCTGCTGAACTCATGAACTCATGAGCTCATGATTAGACATGTTAAAATGTCCAACTGGTAAGGAAAGTGTCAAATATCAAAAATTACAACTCTAAATGGACAATGGGCCTCATTACAAGTTTGGCAGTAGCCTTGCCGGTAAAACCGGCAGGCTGCTGCCAAACTTGCAAATTTTTATGGTGCCCAGAATGGGCAATTACCAGGTCATTATGGCCTTGCTGAAACCCAGTAATATCCCATTCCCGGGCCCCAGAAAATATTCTTCCCCATTCCCATTGAGCCCTATGGCTCGTGAATGGTGCCGGTGCATCCATGAATTGTGCTGGTGCATCCGACATGCTGTGCTCATGGGTACCGGGCTGCCCGCCAGTTCAGACCTGGCAGGCACACAGGCGCCCATGAGCACAACTTGTATTTTGCCGGTCTGGTAGTAACGGCGCCAGCAGCTTACCGGGGCCATTACTACCAGACCGGCACACTTGTAATGAGGCCCAATGAAGGCTCCTTCCTAAACCTCTCTAGCATTTTTGATATCTCTTCAACTGTAGTGCTCCAGTTATACACATGTTTCGAGACTGGCTTTTGCTGGCATAACCATTTAATGGGTGGAAGTTGATTCTGCACAACCACCACTCACAGCTACAATGAACAATTAATACCACATGTAAGCCTAAGAAGGCTACAGCCCAGTATGGGCCAGACCATTCAGGAGGCATTAGTTGCTAGTTTGAGACATAGTTCACAGTATCGATCCCTCATGAACATTTAAATAAAGTTCTCCCAATGAATGGACACGATCAAAAGTACAGGCAACCATGGACGAGAAAAAGGGGAAACAAAGAAAGCCCAGAGGGCACATGAAGGCCACACACCTCCGAGTACACCATAGAAGGATGAAAAGGGCAAGAAAAGCACTGAGATCAAGGATAAAAGAAAGCACATGGTACAAAATATCCTCTGCACTGGAGCACTACATTCAAAGAGTCATCAGAAATGCCAGAGAGGTTCAGAGAGGAGGCTTAATTTTCTGTGACATTTTCTTTTTAGAGTTGTAATTTTTCTTATTTTACATTTTCCTTACCAGTTGTACATTTTAACATGTCTAATCATGAGTTCAGCAGCAGCAGCATTGAGAAACTAAGATTGCTTCCTGGAACTCAAGAGGCCATGTTTTCTTCCTTAATCCAGTAGCAATTTTATAATTGTGTTGCAGGAGACTTGTCTTCTTGGTGATTTCCATATCGATACCCATCATATATTCCAACAACATGCTAGGAAAGGCGAAAAGGGGAGTCCCTATGGTGGACTACTTATTGAGATTAGCCATGAATTAACAGCTCGTGAAATCCCCATTCAAATTGCTTTGATAATCTACTAGCATAACAGATTAAAGTCAAAAATTTGCCAACCACCCCTAACATCTTAAATATCAATTTATATGACCCTCTATCCAGAGACTGTTTGGATGAGATACATGTTTCTCTGGACTTAATACTTACGGAATGGTTCATGTATGAAGGTAACAATGTGGTTTTCCTCAGTGGCGATTTAAATGCCCAATGTGGGGTTGCCACAATGAAAGCTAGCTTTGATAACATAACAGCAACAAATGTGATGGTGAAACCCACGACAAATGAAAGGGAAATTGCATGGTCTACTTTTCTGGATGACTGGGATATGTGGCCGATGAATGGAAGAACTGCCAGTGATATGCCTGGTAAATGTACATGGCAAAATGGCAATACATCTGCAACTTTAGATTACATATGTGGTATTATACCTGCATTTGATTATATATGTGATTTTGAAGTAATGCTTATGCCATCTAGCAATCACCTTCTTGTCTACACAACATTGGCCATTCCCTTGCAAGGTCCATCTGAGAGGGGTCCCTTGGGAATAGGGGTAACAAACAGTGGGACCAGAATGAAATGGAATGTTCCAATGGTTAAGGAAATGACTAAACAACTTAGTAATTTGCTTAACCATTTGGAAACTAGCATTGATGACATGAACTGTGATGATATTGAAAACTTAATTTAAATTAAAACTACTATGGAAGTAGCATCTGTTTGTGGTTCCCCTATAATTGCTAACGGGAGAAAATGTAATAATACACATGATGGAGAGCTGATTGTGATGAGACGTACACATCGTAGGGAACTTTGTGATTTAAGAAATAGACATCTTCGCTCGAGTATGGATATTTTACTAAAGAACAAAATGAATGCCATCTATAGAGGGTGGTGCAAATGTAGATATCTGGAGAGAGTAAATTGGAAATGGCAAAAGATGATATGTTTATAGAATCGGGGGGATACCAAAAGGATTTAGAATATGTTAAATAAAGTTAGAGGCAACTCTCTTCATCAACACCTAAAAGCCATTGGCGAAGAAAGATGGGTGGCCTATCTTACTAATATCATGTATGAGAACTCCCCTGAAACCATTCCGAGCTCCCCTCCTGATGAATGGCTGCTGACATTCACCAGGAACAATATTACAAGAATTATTAGTAAAGCTAAAAACTCCAGGGCCCCTGGTGCAAATGGGCTTGCATCAATTGTAAATAAACATGACCCTCATAGATGGTCTGAACACCTATACATATTATGCAAAAAGGTGTGTAAGGAAGAGAAAAACCCAGCCTCTTAGTCTAATTCAATACTTATTCCCGTCCATAAAATGGGGTCTAGAACCATGCCTGAAAATTATCGGATATTATCCCAATTAGACACTACTAGCAAAGTGTTTGCTGCTATTGTGCTTGACCATTCGCAACGCTGGACGGATGATAATCTTCTATTTCATCCTTTCCAATCCGGCTTTCGTGCTGGGTCGAGTACAACATTTTTCATACAACTTCTTGATGCAATTACCACAAGAGCTAAACAGCATTTGAATCCTTCCGTTCATGTAACGTTTCGTTCAGCATTTGATCGAGTTAATCGCCAGATGCTATGGGATATTTTGTCTGAGTTAAAGTCTCCTTCATGGTTATTAGAAATTGTGATTAAATTACATACTAATACAACCGCCTGCCTACATCTTGATAATCTAGGATGTTTATTGAGACCATTTAAAATCAATAAAGTGGTCAAACAGGGCTGCTTACTTACTAATCTTTATATGGCCCAATTGATTACTCACCTCAAAAATCATGCTAACTGTGTTAATAGCTGGGACGATTTACAACTGAATACAATGGCCCTCATTACGACCCTGGCGGATTTTTTCCGCCATCGACGGACTTTTCCGCCATGGCGTAAAGTCTGTTTACGCCATGGCGGATTTACCGCCCCATTCCGAGGTTGGCGGGGCGGTAAGTCCCCATTGACCCATTTACCCTTCCCCATTCCCATTTCGGCCCCATAGGGCTCAATGGGAGTGGGGAAGGCGTTAATTACGCCACCGTACATTACGGTGGCGTAATTAACACCAAGGTCCCATAGCGCCATGGATTTTTACGCCCGCAAAAAGCGGGCGTAGAAGTGACCATGGTGCTTTGGGAACTCGTAGTTGGCGGTAAGGGGTCGGCGCAGCTAACGCTGGCGTAAACCCCTTACCGCCAGGGTCCTAATGAGGGCCAATATGTGTATTTATCTGAACAAAACTAACATCATGCTGTTTTCGGCAAAGAAAGTGAATAGACCAAAAATGGTCCTAAATTGGGGATCCATCAAATATACTAACTCCTAGAAATATCTTGGAGTTGTTATGGACAGTAATGTAGGCTATCACACGCTAATAACCAGTAAAACTCAACACTCTAAACACATTTCTATGCTAGTGCATAGTTTTGTGTTACACTATGCTGGCTATTCATTGAAGAGCATCATGATGTTGTATACGCAGTGGCTTATTCCAGTAGTGGTATATGGATTAGCAGCTTTAACCCTGTACAATCTTTGTTGGTTCGATAAAATCGAGGGCCTCTTCTGGGGTACGGTATTGGGCCTTCCTCCTACTTGTCCCATTCAATATATCCATGTAGAATTAGGATTGATATCCCTCAACGCCATTGTTCTGCACAATAGAGGGCTTCTTCCATTAAAAGCACTATGTCACCCTCTGAGTCAGATGTTATGCATATTGGGATCGGATATTATACGGTTACATAAAACCAAAGTCCACAACATGGCGTCACCATGTGTATTGAGTTATATCCAGACTTACATTGGTCAGTTCATCATTCCTGCTGTGGTGGATATAGAGCCATTAAGACTGTCTTCAAAAAGAGACTCCCGAAAAGAGGTACATAATATGCTGTCCTAGCCCTGCAATACGTAGGGTCCGTCTCTTGATGAGGACCAATCAACTGCCAGTAAGAGCCACATATGGCACCCAATGGTAATTGTCAGCTAATCAGCGTTTTTGTCGAATTTGTAAAAACACAGCGTATGTGGAGACAGTGTGTCACATTCTTATTCTTATGGAATGCTACAAACTTGAGCTGCTATACTCAATGATGTATGAGCAAAATATTCAGTAAGCACAAAAGTGATGGGTGGAAGGTTTTGAATGAATCTGAACCACTGGCATTGCTCAGGGCAACCTTCCACACCACCGTTGTTTAGCACGTCTGCGCCATTTCAATGGTAGCAGCCCAGCACAAACTGATAGGCCAGGCCCCTCTGCACGGAAACACAAGCAACCCCAGACATGTTTCGGCCTTGTTGGGCCTCCTCAGTGAGGTGCAGCTTGGGTCCCTATGGCGCAGCGAGCAAGGGACCCACGTCTGGGCATACCCTCTCTCACATAGTGAGACAAACAGTAAGCACAAAAGTGATTACGTCCATACCTACTATATATTTTTGGCACTGCTGCTTAAATTCGCCATTCGACTCAATACTTATTGGCATGTATAACATATGGTCCATTGTGGAATCCCTGTGGATTTATAATATGTGAGTATGTGATTATTTTACCATTAAGTATCCTTTCTTGAATGCTCCTTTTATCACAAGTTAATCCATTTTAGCTTGGTGTAGAACAATATTCTGAACATACCAGTGGTTTGTGAGTGCCCCAATCTGCAATGCATTAATGTTTATACTAATGGAGGCATGTCTATGAAGTTTCAATGAAAGCCTTTGATGAATTACAGGATGCCACCTTGGAGGCTATTTGAAGATCAGATCATGAATAATGTAATGTGAACTATGAATTATGAATTACGAATTATGAATTTCTAATTAATCTGATATGAATTGTTATTATGATGTATGAATGAAGCAAAACATTAATGCATGTAAATTGATTGATTGCTGATGATGAATATGATTTTATATGAAATTGTATGTAAAGAAAATGATTGTAAAAGTTTTAAAATTTCTTTTGAACTATAAACAACTATAACAATAAATAATAAAAATGAAATAAATAAATACCATCTGGGTCCTCAATCCATCAACACCAAGGAAGAAAGGCACAGGAATAAAAAAAACCTGTAGACAGTTAGATATATTTCAAGGAAAAATAACAGTGCTCTAAAAGGGAGGCAGAGGATGTTCAGTTCAAATTGTGCAAGAAAACACTAAGACATGGCCCTTCTAATGTTCTGTCTCAAAGCCTGGGAACATCAATCATGATAAATTATCTGGTGTGAGTCTACTTGGATAATTTGGATGATTTGTATTGGAAATTTGCTCGAGCACCTCAACATAAAAATGCATGGGGCTCACGTATTATATGCATGGAGATTGGCACCACGTTCACCATCTAATTCCACCAGTGCCATGCTACTGACACTGAATTAATCCTCGACTTTGGCAGCAGTATCAACTCCACATGTTTCAATTTTACCAGCTCCAAAATTCAAAGTTACGAGAGTCATGTGTAATCTACACCATCAATGGGTAGCTGTGGGAGGTGCTGCAATTAAGGATTGGGACAAGTTATTAGCTGAATAACAGATTAATTGTCACTTAGTTGTTTTTTAAGTGGCAATTTCTTTGCACCTTCTTAAGAAAAACAAAAAGATTATGTGTACGTAGATGAAACACTTATAACATTAGACATAATGTTATTTATAATTTTGCTTATAATAACTTTGAATTTCTTAATAACAAATGTAGGCGATGATTGCATAAGTCACACTGTGCACAGGCTTGCTCTGTTGCTGATGTAAACATCTGTTGATCTTTTGGATAAACATATAGTAAGTGTCAGTAAATATTTATAGCTTTGTTTGCAGTGAAAACTCAGAGTGTATTTGCTAATTTGTTTAGTGCTTGCTTTATGATAAAATATTGTTTATGCTCTTACAGATCTATTTGCAGATTCAAGAAGATCTATATGTTTAACTTTCACTTTTTTTTAACGTATATTACTATTCAATAAAAAAGAAAAATATGTAAAGGAAGAGATTCAGGAATTAGTATACTTTCAGTCAAAGTGTGTAATATCTTGCACATCTGTGTTGCAGAAAATTATTAGTTAGCCATAAGCCCTGAGCCGGGGGAGCAATACCACATCAGGTAATGCCCCGGGGTCCATAGTGTCAGGCCCACCCAAAGTGAGACCCTGGGGGATTACTTGACATAGTAATGCCCCCCTGACTCTGGGTTAATTGCTATTAGGACTCTGGCTCATTGGACCACGGTACTAATAGTGTCATTATTTGATTGCACGACACACCAGCATTTTGAAACTGAAAAAGATGTCTGCCATGGAATGGGATACAAAGGGCCTCATTACACGTTATGCGGTAAAATCTGGCCATTACCAGCATGCCGCTATTAACGTGTCCGGCTTGGCATGATGCTGCTAATAGCGTGGCATTACGAGTATGCAGACACGAGCACAGCGCCATGCCGGTAATGACCCTACCGCCATGCCGCAAAAGAACCCAACAAGTCCCTACCGGCTTCGACGAAAGCGCTGATAGCACTTCCGACCTCCCGCTACATGCAAATAGCGGTCACCGGAGAGCCTCACCCGGCCAGCTTAGGCACCAGAGCCGTGTCTTCAGAAGGCCAAATGCCTGCTCAATCACGACGCGGGTACGGTTATGTGCAAGGTTCTATTCCTCTTCGTGCCTGTTCTGTCGGTTCCGTATAGGGGTAAGGAGCCAAATCTTCAGGGGATAACCAGCATCACCTGCATGGCTGGAACAATGGGGCCTTGTTACTGGTCACCTCAATTGCAACCTGGACATTTCACACTAATTCTGTTAGCATTCTGATTGGCATCCACGAATACCAGCATGCATGGAGACGATCAATGTAACTGCAATATGAGAAGGTAAGCTAGTCCCTGCAAGTGGACATGCGCCATGCATGCTTCCGGCAGTATTTCCCATGTCCTGGGTGTGGATAGGTCCTAGGTTTTCCTGGGCCCAGCCAACCTTTGTACAACACTGCTAGTGTACTGCCATTATGATTCCAATGTCCCCATGCTGTGAAGCGGTACATCAGTAGTGGTGTACGGGTGTGGTTCTGTACAATGGCTACAGGTGATCCATTTGCATGCACTGAAGGGCGCATATCTATTGTGATGTTGTTCAACGCATATTTTCATTATGCATATTGGCTGCATGTAGCAGGTTTGTGTCATGTCGGGTATGGTATGTTGTGCAATGTGCATGTGGATAGATGTGTCATGTATTGCGTAATGGATTGATGTCTTTGTTGTGCACTTTACTACTTGCATGTGGTTTCGTGTCCTCTCCATTGTGGGCTGCGTTGGTGGACATTGGCGTACATCTGTATGTCCTTTATGGTACGGACGACAGTCCACAACCAGTTGGAGTATGCATCTCTCCCCCCCCAAACACACCCCACATCACACTGCCATGTGCCTGCCCTGCTACTCACCAAGTAGCCACAAACTCTGTCCAGCATGGCACTCCATGTTGCGTGGTATCATTGAGTTCCGCAGGGCCATGGATTCATGGGTTGATCAGGGGTATCGTCACGACAATGTGTTATTCTCTTTTTTGAGTCACATACCATTTGGACATTGATGGAGTGATAATGCTTTCTGTTTCGGTAGACAGCCTCATTGTGATGTGGGGGCACCATTTCCACATGGGGACAGTCGATTGCCCCAATGCTACTTGGGATGCATGCCAGTGAATAGATGCCAACTTTGTCGTTGGAGATCTCCTCGGCTGTCCGTGGCAGGGTTATGTGTTCACTTGTGTGCTTCAGTGGGCCATCGAGCACCTGGGTCAGCGTGCGTGTGAATACTGGTTGTGAAATGCCATGCATCTGCCCTACCGTATGCTGGTAGGTGCCTGTGGCCAGGTAGTGGAGCACAGTTACCACCTTCAGTAGAGGGGGGATGGCAGTACAGATGTCTATGTGGCTCACTATGTCGTTGTGATTCATGTCCATCATGGTGGTGATGGTATCCCGGTCCAGGCGGCACAGGGTGTGTATCTGCTCAGGGGTTAGGTTGAATGGAATGGCTAGAATCCTGGGGATTGCTGGCTGCCTCTGTGGAAAGACTGGGTGCACTGGTGTGGTTTGCTGGGCCAGTATCTCCATACTCCTCCCCCTGCGTCTCCTCTGTGCTGCCTGTTGTTGTTGGTGCTGCAATGCAATCATGTCCTCCAGCCCATGTATTGCTGCAAGTATTGGAACCATCTCGGTGTGGGAAAGGGTGTGGTGTGCTCCTTTTGTGCTGCCCCAGTCTCCATTGCCTCCACCTGTGCTGTTGTGGCCACGTGTGGCAGGTGGGGACACTACTCAGCTCTCTTAACGTGTGGTTCGCAATGCCGGTATTTCCTCCATGCCGGTATGGGCTTCTTTGGCCAATACCATGCCACTATTTGCATGTCCCCATGCCTTGTAATGGCGTGCTATTAGCGCCATGCCGCTATTTCCGACCTGAGGGGTCGCGCGCCCACGGACTGGCTGCTATTAGTGGCACCGTTCTTAGCGGTGCCGGTAATAGTGGCCAGTCCGGGTCGTGATTAGCTAGGGAATTTAGCGATACCAGTAATCCCTTACCGGTACCGTTATTCCCTTGCCGCCTAACGTGTAATGAGGCCCAAAGTCCATTCACCCTTTCAATGGCTGACATTCAAAACAGGAAGATGTCATGTGCAATTTCTGAAGTAGGTTTTGCAGAGGGTACCATCACAAAGTGTGGGAACCTCTGCGTTTATTCAACATCTTGTACGGGTACATTGGGATGAAGCGAATGAATTGTATAGGAAGGCTCATGTGAAACATAAGGTCTATGTGCATAGAGCAAGATTATTACAGCAGTATTTATCATCTGTGTCATAGAGTTTCAATATGATTATTCGTTTTTTCCACTAACACTGAATCTCAGTCCATTCTGCCTGCACCTGATCTTTCAAACTTTGTGGTGATGTCCAAAACCTGTCACAGCTTGATCAAGGTGAGAGGTGGCATCCTTGAGCATAGTTCGTTTAGAACATACGAAGTCAAGGGATCAAATGTTGCTTAGCAGCCCACGGCCAGTATGTGTTACCAGAGGTGACAGGAGATTTGCAGTCTTCGGTCCAAAACTTTAGAACAGTATACCGCAAAAGATCAGGGAGTGCCAAACACTTGCCCAGTTTTGGAATGTCTTGGAAACCTTTCTATTTAAATAATCATAATATTGCAATTCGACAACCTCTAGTGACATAGTTATGAATCTACTAGCTAGTGTCTTCCATGTATTTATGATCTACATTGGTATGTAGGTGATTCCAACTGCGCCCCTACACGGTCCATCGTGGGCACGTTATAAATGCAAAAAATCAAATCAAAATTGCAAATGCCAGGAATATTTTTAAGTGTCAATTTGTTTTACCTCGTTCTTTAGAAAATAAATATAACAAAATGTACAAAATATGAAATGCAAAAACAAATAAATGTTCTTTTTTTTAACCTTTTATTATATGTATGAATTCTAATGTTTTTACCTTCCCAGTTCCTTCCCCTTCTGTTTTACCTGTTTGTATATTCATGGGTGCCAGCTTTTGATTTTCGCTATGCGGGTAAAAGTAACTGGGCATATGTTATTCTTGCAGTTGGTCATTTTGTCACTTTTTCAGTGCTGCTTAAATGTGATTAGTTGAGGTTGTATAGTGTACAGTGTAGCACAACAGTCCCAACAGTCACCAAGAGACAGCAATATAAATTAAGTGGTTTATACCACGATGTTAAACCAAAGTGAGAGATCCTCAGGAAAAAATGTAATCTCACAGTGTATTGCCTAAAAATATAGTGAGTTCTCAAAGTCTGCAATATTTTATGTATAACAACGCCACTGTCAAAACAGGTCAACCTGAGTTTTTGATTGATGAACATCTTTGATTGATGGGTTGCAAGTGTTTTAAAATATTGATAATCCATGCCCACCAGACAAGGCTGAAGGCCATGGTTTGTGGCGTGCTAGTGTTCTAAAATATACAGCTGGCATGTGTGGTAAAAATCTATGTAATAACAAAACCCTTGAAATTCTAGGAAAACACGTTAGTTGCATGATGTTAAGGTGAGCACTACATTGTTACTCAATGTTTGAAATTCAGTGAAAAATATTTAATTTCAGGGATATTAAGGTGAGCTTACTTAATGCAACAGAACCCCAGACATTTTGTGAAAGCCACCTCAACATCACGTCATACATTTGCAAAGCCTATGCACACAATTATGTCATCACAGATCACATTACTGATGGCATCACTAATTACATGTTGTCTGAGAACACTGATGACATTAGAAATCACATCACTGATGCCATCACTGGTAACAATAGTAATTACATTCCACATAACGATTACATCAATAATGGAATTAGACATAATATCATTTATAAATTAGCTCATGAAAACTTCTGCGGGCACCCATCGGGAGGGAGGTGGAGGGCAGTAGATCAGGTGCTTTATTTCGCGGATTAATTAAAAGTGCATCATACAAAACCTGACATGTCCGGACACTGCACGTTGTCTGCAGGCACGTCCATTTCGTGAACGGACACCCCTGACAGTCGTACTGTCCACAAACTATAAATTGGGGTTAAAAAAAATATGACTGAACAATACACAAGCTATTTATAATATTAAAATACATTTATTTTAGGTTTTGGAATGGGAAACATAAAGGAGAGAATATGGAATTTCTGGATAGTAATGATCAGAGGAGGAAGAGAGTGAAGTTTCATCAAAGTGTGTTTAATTTAAATTTTGTGAATTTGTTGGGGATGATTGCTGGGGATAAGGGGTACATGTGCAAGAAGGACAGTGATAATGAACATTTGTAAAAACATGATTTTTACCATCATTCAAAAGTTCCTTAAATGCATCACTAAGTTTATCTAATTTTGCAGACAACGTTATGTTTTCATTATATACTTTTGGGTTAGGGCTTCACTTTGTGATTATTGGAATTCTCCATAAATAAACTCGGCTGTGGTTTCTTCATGTAAACTATGAACTATAAGAAAAATAGAAATTATTATTTCACTGAGTTTTGTAGTAATTACATTATTTTGTTATATTAAATCATGTATTGTTTACTATTATATTTGTTATCATCACTCATTTCTTCTGTTTGAATCTGTTCTTCCAACAACTCAAATGTGCTTTCCATTTCTGTTAAAATTTGAAAATAGTAGCATACACTTATACAAAATCTCTAACTAATGAATGCTAATAATAAATATATAAATATAGTGCACATACTGTTTGGTGAGAGATTGTTTTTTGTTTATTGCTTTGTGTATGTGAGTCTCTATGAACATTGTACTCAACTGATGATAGGGGGTGTACAGTTATGGTTTATGCGTGGTGCATTCCATAATATTGTGTTATAAATAAGAACAAATGTGCACATTTTGAATTAATTATTTGTCCCAAGAACTGATATTTGCATTCAGTAAATATAACTAATGTTGTCTTATGTATATGTGTTTGTTAGTTAAAGGGTAGAATTTTTTCTGTTCTTACCTGTGCTTCTGGGCTTTGTGAACGCTACCTTCTGTCCACGGACTACCGCATTGTCCGTGGACTCTACAGCTGCCACATTGGGGGTGAGTATAATATAAGTAACTTGTAGGAAATTAAGGGTGCACTGGTAAACAGCTATGCGATTCAGTGAAAGAATATTGTTAGAGGGACTTTATGATTAAGTTGTACTAATAAAAAACTATCAAATTCAGTGAAAAAGACGTTATGGTTACAAGATAAATGGGGAAAAAAAGAAATTCACCAGTTATGGTAAGCTAAACAACATCTCATATCTAGGGCACTTGTTTTTGTTCACTGACATATCTAGGCTAGGTGTTTTGTTCACTAACAGTCAGAATACGAAAATTCAAAAGGTGCAATATATCTAGACATTAAATTTATTGTAAGTTCTTAAAGTACTATACTTGGGGTTTGGTCTCACCTCATGGTGCACATACATAGGGCAAAAGGCAGGCCTCAAATACAGAATTCATTTGTATGTATGAAGATGAACTTTAATTTAATTTACATTTTCTTTAACTCTTGTTACTTTCTTCCTTACTTAAGTTTCCCTGTATGTGCCACTAATTTGTAGGTATTCTGGGTCTTCATATGCATTGCGGGTAGTAATTCATGAATTGATAGATATTTTTCCATGTTTAACGTTGCTCAAAACTCTGATGAAGTAGTATTCATTATTTTACTATCAAAATTATATTATAAATATTGTACTTCTATGGTGCATGCTGCAGCCAGTCCCTATGTGTATGTGTGATTCAATTCCTATGTTGACAACACTCCAATATAATGTGTTGTTTACATGACTCCATTCTTTAATCCAGTTCATAGTAGGTCTCTCAATCAGCCTTGGCATCTTGTTACCAACATTATAAACAGAACCCCTTGTAGGGACTTTTCATCAAAATTAATGTCATATGTGATGTCATCAATGATTTCATCAATTACATTTGTGATGTCATCTTTGATGTCCTGGGTGTTAGTCTTAGCAGTGTACGGTGGTGGCATGAGTTGCGGTTGCTTAGCTTACCATAACTGGTGAATTCCTGGGGTGTTTTGTATAACCATAACGTCCCTTTAACAATGTTTTGGGATGTACATTTCTTTGCAACAAAAGTACTGGTCCGATTTCCACCATACACACAAAAGCACGCTTTCTGACCCAGGCCCCCGCTCCTGCAGCAAATCTGGTGCAAATCCGTCCAGTCGTACGGGCTGTATCCGTGTGCAAAGTTATTCCCCATTCAGTCTGTGGAAGAAAAAAAAAATGGGACCTCCCTAAACCCCTCTAAGTTTGCACTTGCTGCACGAAACCTCACCCAACTTGGCGAATTCAGAGCCGGCATATGCTGTTTTTGCAAAGTTTGGTGAGGATTCCTCCAGGGGGAGCAAAGTTATAAACCGCTGAAAAAGTGCTCTTCCTATGAGTTTAGCAATTTAACCATAACTACACGACGGCTACCGCGGGCCGTCTAATGTATATATACATGGTAAGCAGTCTAAATGATCGATGCTCATTTAAACCGTATTACTAAAATCAATTTATTGGAACAACTACTGTCCTCTTTCATCTTTTGCACATATGGAAATGGAGCCAAACTTTCCTGGCTGAATCAGGATTCCACCAATACTTCGAACTGCTAAGCTTGCAGTTATGGTCCAGTGATTTTTTACAGACGATTCTTTTCATTTCATTTTGTTGAATTATTTAAGAGGACACGATCCATTGTGACTGCTAAAGACTACTTTGAAATGGATAATATGTTATACAAGCTGACAACCTACTAGAGGGATTGACAGTTTAAAAAAAAAATCTCGGCAGCTTGCAAGTACTAAAGCAGCACATACATTAGCCTCACATCAAGAGCATCGTTAATGGCACGTGTGACAAAGTCACTGCATATACCTGAAAGAATTGGAGTAACTCTCTCAATAATAGACCTATGCACGGCAAGTTTAGAAAGAGTGCAGAACATTAACAGTTACTTCTTTTTTCTGTCAATCAGTCAACATCTACATTTGCATTACGACTAATATACAATGGTTGTGAATAGTAAGTGGGAAGCATATCTCAGATTTTAAACATTTAGATTCCATACCATGTGTCATGCTACGTTGTCAATATCTTCTTAAATATCGCTTTAAAGGAGAAAAAAAAACACTCAGGAAGGTCTCTGTATAGATGAATTGCTACCTGAAAATGTGAGCTTTGAAAAAAAAGAATGCATTTAAATATTATGATGAACTAAACTCTTAAACACCATACACTCAACACAGGATGGGCACTGTTGAGTACCCACTAAATAGTAAATATTTATCCTGCTTATAATTGGCAATGATGAGCAGTACAACATACATAAAATATGTTTTTGCTGAATTGTAATGCAGCTAATTTGAAAAATATAATGGCATGCAATGAATGTGTATTAGAAAGTGAGCATCTAATAACTCACTGATGAAGTAGCATTAAATCTCACTGGGTGAAAGCCTTTAACTAGACCAACTGGAGAAGGACCTCACACAGCTATTTGAGCATCAAA
The DNA here is from genome assembly GCF_040938575.1 of Ambystoma mexicanum. Taxonomy (NCBI): domain Eukaryota; kingdom Metazoa; phylum Chordata; class Amphibia; order Caudata; family Ambystomatidae; genus Ambystoma; species Ambystoma mexicanum. Next base: position 1,060,095,576 of record NC_090937.1, on the reverse strand, counting down.
TATAAGAAGAGCAGGTAGTCAAAAGAGATGTCTGTGCAAGAAGACTGAGATGGCATTGCATCACTGTGAGGAAATTACTTCTGCCCCACAGGGTGTAAAGGTGAGTAGTGGCTAAACCTGATACTAAACCCTCAGAAATCTTATAAACAGGCACAGATGAGGGATACACCTTTCCTTAAGAAGGGTGTAAATGTGAAGACAAAAACAATAGTACAAAAATCAAAAATATAGGAATGGCAAATCAAGGTGTAATAAATATATACGCGCAGGTTGAAGCAGGTACAGATGTGGTGAATCACAGTGATTCAGGCTGAGAGCGGGCATTGAGTTGGGTGGAAGATGAAGTTCAATGCGGTTCGATGCAGTGGTCGAGGGATGTCAGTCGATTGGGACATCAGGGTTGGTTTGGTTATGGAGCAAAAGTTTACATAGATGTTGGTAGTTGGAGGCACAGATTCCAGACCTGCTTGTTCTAAGGCTTCCACAGTGTTGAGCTTCTTATTCGAGGCAGGGAAATAAACATGCTCAGCTGGCATGGTGGGGCAGCGAGCTGGTCGGAATCACAGCATCAGTTGTTCAAAGAGGTTTGAAGGTGGGTCATGGCCAGTGAGGACGTGACTGTCTGAGCTCCTGCTTCAATCCTGTTAAATGATCCTGCGACGGGTGCTGAATGTATGAAGGGAGGAATTTGCATACATGTCTGGAAGGAACAGGCTGGAGAGGACCCCACCCGGGGTGAAAATCAGACGGACCACCCACAGGAAATAACATCAAGCCACAGAGGGGCTGTGGGGCAAGAGCGTGGGGGGGGGGAGCAACGAGCTGAGGAGATGCCGGTGCAGGAGTGAGGGATCCACAAACACTGATCAGCTTTGCAGCATTGGAGGAGCAAGGACGGCAGCCTGAGCGGACTGAGCCTGGGCGCTGGCACCATGAGTGCATCCCCCTCCCTTGCATCAGGAGCTACACTCACCTTGGGAAGCGCCGGGGAGGAGACTAGGCCCAGCCCCCTTCCTTATCTGGCTGTGGAGCCTGGGCAGGCATTGTGAGGAAAAGGGTGCAGAGACTGTGAGGCTTTCAGTCCACTGTGGACCCCCTGCTGGATGTGGGAGGCAACGGGGACCATCGAAGCTGACAGGGTGAGGAAGTGGGTACCATTTGAACACTGGCACAGTGGCAAGGCCTGGAGGGTGAGCCAGAGCACTGCCCTCCATGCTGTGGCCTGAGGGAGAAGTGCCCCGGACATAACATTGGAGCAACACAAGAGGCTACCGGCTGATAGGAGAGGAAGGAGAAGAAGGGAGGCAACCACAGCAGCTCATGGGTAGCTGAGGAGGAGCGCAGGAAGTGCTGCAGGAACAAACATTTTTTGGCCTGGAATGTGCTGGGAGATCCACAACTGAGGCCTGACACGCTGAGAAGGGGGGTGAGAGGGCGGCCAACAGGTCCAGCTGAAAAAGACAGCAGCGAAGTGTAGGGGGCCTGCATAGCCCAGGGGCTGTGCCTGGGTGCCATTGGGGAGTGGGAAACACACCACTGTACTGCCATAAACTGAACAGGTCTGGTCTACGCATCGCTTTCAGATGCCGGACAGGAGTAAGAAGGAGAAAGCCAGGCAAACCATCATGGAGGCCTACACTCAGAAGGATGGGAACAGTCCATCACGGCAGGGGGAGAGGGAAATGGCAGCTACAACACCACAAGTGGCTGTGCGGGTTGGAGGCCCAATACCGGCAGCCATAGCTGAACCAAAAATGGTGCTGGAATAGAAGCTTGATTCTGTGATTGTGGATGTCAGGTTGCTCTGCCAAGACATCATATAGTGGATGATCGCCGGGGCACGGCAGAACAAGTATGAGACAATACAGGAAACATTGGCAGTGCTCAGGCTCAGGTGGCAGAGCTATTGGATTGGGTGAAGACCCTAGAATGCCAGACAGAAGATGCGGAAGGAAGGATCCAAAGGAATAACCTCAGGAACCTGAGACTTCCTGAGGGGGAAGAGGGCCAAAAACCCACAACATAAATCAAGAACATGACCGGAGGTGGGCCCGGGCACATTGACTCAGAGATTCCATGTCAAAAGGCAGCATAGATTGCTGGAAAAGAAACCACTGCATGGCACCCCCAAGACTATTGATAGTGAATGTTAGGGATAATTCTCCAGAATGGCTAATTTCCCTTACCTAATGAGTCCCTCAGCAGCTTTGCTGGATTTCTAGGATTTATTTGTTTCACCTGGCGAGAGTGTGAGCCTTTTTTTCATACTCTTGCATGTGTTTTGCTGTGTGTGTTTAACATTTTCTTGTGTTTATATACTGTGGAGCCTCACCTACTCCACAGGCATCATCTTTTTGCTTTGTGTCACACAGCACCTTCAGTGCAGTGGCACAGGGTGTCTTTTAGACTTCCCAACTCAGACTCAATTTTCTGGGACTGACTACTGTCTCCCAGAACATGTAAAGTTGCCATTGACTTTATTAGTCTCTTTAAATCCAAAGACTCATTACGAACGATCTTACATAAAGTACAGGAAAGTGTTAATACTTATCCCTTGTTGTCTGTTTCTCTTGGAGCATTGCTTCACTGCCTTTACATTATGACTTGACTGGTGGCAGTGGTAACTACCGTATTTTTCCTACCGCGGTTATCTTGAATAACCTTGGTATTGTTTGGGGCTATCTTGGTAGCCTCGAACTTAAACCCGCTAGACCATATATGTTTTTATACGGTTCCGGCTGGGCTTAGTCGCCATTTCTTTTTGAAAATGTCTTTCTCGTGTTTTACTCTGCGCGCCAAACCAGGTTTGGTTCCTTTGTTCACCTTCCTTTTGCGGGCTTCTACACAGAAGCCCTCCTTAGGCACCTGTATGTCTGGGGGGAGCAGGATGTGAGGGAGGGAGTTAGGACTCTCTGCACAGGGTCTCCTTGGAGACCCATTTCACACTCTGATCTGATTGGTTGTGGTGACTGTCCCGGTGGGACAGCCACCCTGTTGTGTGATTGACAGCCAGGCTGTTTGAATTGGGGAAAACTGCATAAAAAGCAGGTCTCTGGGGCTGGAAAGGCAGAGTCACCACTGGAACGAAAGAACCGAAGAGGAGGTGACAGAAGAGGACCCCTACAATGATTGAACTGCCAGGTGAAGCCCTGATGCAGGTCCAAATCATTATACTCCAACGACAGGGAAGATCTTCAAGGAATCTTTTCCCCTTGAGCTGGTGGGACCAACCAGTGCACCCAAACTCCAAGCCAGGCCTCCCTCCTCTGGTTGAATTTGCTGTGCAGAGCTACAGTGAACTGGATAGTCAGGAGGAATGGACCCTACTTGCGTTTTAAGGAACACACCTTTTATTCGTTGCTTTGCTCTGCTGCTGGTTTCTTCCCTGGGCAGTGCAGGACCCTGCAGTCTTCCTACTTCATGTCAGTCCGACAGTCACTCCAGGAACAGTGAGTCTGCAGGACCTGCCAGGATTGTCCACCTCGGCTACAGCTGCTTCTCCATTTTAAGGTACTGTTCAAATCCGGTTGTTCGTTTCGTCCAGCTGCGGTAAAGGTGGGTGAAACCTTTCGCCAATTCAAGGGATTTTCCTTCTCTACTCTTTAAACTAACTTTTTTGTTGACCAACCCCGTCCGGAACTCTTGGCAAAGCCTTGACCGGGAACTACCCTGAACCGTGTGATCTTGACCAAAACTTGACTTTTGTCCTATTGAATTTGACCTTAAGCCTTTTTGATTTGATTCCCTCACTGTAGTTCTTTGTTCTAGATTGCCCTGCTTACTTAACTGTTGGTGCTGCTCAATTCTTGTCGAACTATGTCTTTCCCTCCCTTTTAAATTATTGGAGTGCTTTTTGCTCACACTTCATTTTTTAGCTTAACTTGTCCAGAATCTATTGGGAGTGGTGTGGTGTATTAAGAGTGCGATTTCTCAACTGCTTTACTTTAGTGAAATGTTTTACAACTGATGTGTAAATAAATGTATGTTATTTTACTCCTAAACCTTGAGTCAGTTTTTGTTTGAATCATTGTCATTGCTGTCGTTTGTGTAATTATTGATACTGCTCACTTGCTCTTGAGATAAATCTGGCTGGTCAGCCATAGCTACCACTTTACTGTGTAGTACAGGCTTGTACCAAAGGTGAATCTGTACTGTCACTTGTAGTCTTAATTGTGTGTGGTGTTCTCAAAGGGTACTGCTTATAATTCTGCCTAACAGTGAATGTCTTGAATTACAAATGTAGAGATCAGATCCTAAGTTTCTCAAGTGAAGAGGGGGCTATTATGAGAGGATCCTCGAAGCTGGAAATCTATCCCGACTACAGTGCTTTGGTCCAGAGGCAAAGAGCACTATTTGGGTCACCCAAGGGCCGAATTTAAAGAACGAAAATATGCTATATGCTGATTTACCCTGCTAAGCTGAACGTTCTACATAGAGGGACATCTCACATCTTTGAAAACACGGTGGCAGCACAATTCTGGATGGACACAGAGGGGATACCGGAACTCACAAATAGGAACAATAATGACTCATAGCAGGAGGGTGCCGATACAACCTGAAGGCACAGCTCCTTGGCCTCTTGCTTTCATAAGAGGCCTACCCGCATAAGCGCCAGAGACATTTGGTGAATATAAGTGGGAGCTCAGGAGATACAGAGCCGAGGGGGAACCTTGAGTGACAGTAGCATTGAACAGGTATCACAAACCCTGATTGAACTTTCAGATGCCAGTTCTGAGGCATCAAGCTGCTGCACCTAACCTGGGTGGGGGTTGGCAGGTGTGAGACAAGCGACTTGGCCTTAGTGGAGGACTTAACGCTGGGCCATTTTTCTGTTGTGTGGTTTGTTACTGAGTTGAGTTGATGTGAATTGTGGGAGGGGAGGTGGGAAAAATGAGCAAACAAGGGGCGAAGGGGATTATGCTGTGTTGTTTGACAGGTTAGACTATAGCAAGTTGAAAGCTGGTGTCCAATGTGCACAAAAGAGCAGCGGGTGCACCCTGGGTGTGAGGAGGAGGAAAATATGCATGGGGGAGGTGACCGACAAGGAAGTTTGGGAGACAGTCAGGCCTGACCTGACATGGGAAACCCTATTAGGGACAGAGGCACAGGAGGGACTAGGGCAGTGGCCACCAAGAGGCCTGACTCCACACACCCATGGCTATGGATAAGGGTGTGAATATAATCACCTTGAAGGTAAGGGGCCTCAATAATTACGTGAAAAGGCTACATATAACCCATACATTTTGAGAAGAGGCATACAGGTGGTGATGTTCACATTTAACGGCTGATAAACAAATTGCTATAGACAGGAAATGGGGAGGCAATCTATATGGGTCACTTTTCTCCCTGAACACCAGAGGTGCACTCACCTGGATTGCTTCGCCGGCCCCCTTCCAACTGCTTGAAGTTAATCATGATGATGAGGACAGAATGGTGGTGGTGCATTGATTGTGGGACAGTAAAGAGGTCTGTTTTGTGAACACATATGCTCTAAACCTGCTACTTAGCAGGTCAACTACAATTCACACTTTGAATACTGTGGAACAGTAGAGAGGGCTGTTTTGTAAACACATATGCTCCAAACCCGTAAACCACTGTGAATACTGTGAAACAATAGAGAGGTCTGTTTTGTAAACACATATGCCTCAAACCTACTGCTTAGCAGGTCAACTACAATTCATAGTGAACTGGTTGGGAGATGACGTCACACATGAAACCCTAATATTGCAGCCGGGGATAAGGCAACATTTTTTAAAGGAAGTCCTGTGGCTCAAGGAACCTGCATTAGAGAGTCCTTCCACATTGCTGAAACATGGTAAGGAAATACAGAAAAGGGTCTGGAAGCGCCTGGGAGTGCCAGACCCCTGCTCTGATCATATTCTCATAACTGGAGTCATAGGAGAACAACAGGGGGTAGTGGGAACGCAATGGGATAGCCACGATTGGAGACCTGTTACGAGATGGTAAAATGTTGAGTTTCCAAACTCTGGTAGACGAATACGACATACAAGAAGGCCAATTTTGACTATATTTGGGTATGACTAGAAGGATTAGAGAGAGGTGGACAGGCCCGAGCAAAGGGATAGCCACAATTGGAGACCTATTACGAGATGGTAAAATGTTGAGTCTCCATAAATGCCAGGTTCAGGTTAACCCAACTATATGTCAGACACAGGGTGTACATGACCACACACAGACTATCCTGTATGGCTGGGGGACAAAACCACACTTGCCTAAGATGTGCGCAAGAGGGGGTGGACATGATACACATGTTTTGGACATGCCTAATAATCGGGAGGTTCTGGGGGAGGATTACGCAGAGAGCGTAAAGAGGGGGCATCCAGATGCAAGCGTGGCCCCAGGAGTTCTGCTTGCTGGGGCTGTGACAGCAGGGAAGGGGGGCGAAGCACACCTCACTAAAATGAAAGACCTGATCTGCATACTAGCGAAATGCAGGATACCGATGGCATGGAAAGAAGCAGAGAGCACCAACTTGGAGGCCTGGTCGAGCAAGCTGAAGGAGATGGTCACTAGCAGAGACTGCGGTGTGGCTAGGAGCACTGCGTAGAGGGTTGCATGAGACCCACAAGCGTGTGTTAGCCTGGAATGCACTGATTCTGACCATGTTTATTGATGAAAGTGAAAAGTTGGGCCCACAAAATAATATTGATGAGGGGGCTGTGAGGGAGATAGAAGGAGTACAAGATCACAGACTCGATGAGCACCCAGTGGAAGACAGCCTATGCTATGATACATGAGGAGGTCCAGGGAGGGAGTTATAGTGGTATGTGATATGGATCTATGTGAAGCCCACAAAGATTGTGAACACATATTTGCAATGCCATGGTAAAACCTGTCTTTGTGTTTGGTTGGTTGTATGTTGTACAAACCATAAGAAAAAGAAAAAGTTTACAAAAAAAAGAAGAGGTGACAAAGGCTGTACCTCAGGTCAATAATTTACATGAATTTGACGCAGATGGCGATGGTTCAACACTGTTTGATGCCTGTGAATGCAGGGGAACAACTTTGCTTATTCAGTTGCTCTGATCCCCACATCCGGGGGCACAGGGGCAAGATGAATCCTTTGTCTACTTCACCTAACCTGGAACTATCTGGCTATCACCTGAAGGAGTCATTCCCCTCCAGTGAGGTCCTGTGTAATGGTGTAGTTGGCAGAGTCAGGTCTTGTTCCAACAGCAGTTTATCCCTCAATGTGACCTGGTGCTTCAGACCACTCTTTTACCTCTCTGGTTGAAATGTTTGGAAAGGTATGTTTTCCCAAAATAGATCCAAATTAATTCTTAGTGAAGTCCAGAAATGAATCTGTTCTAGGTGTGCTCGTATGTGTATGTGTGTGTTGTCATCAGTGGAATGGATGAGATTGTGAAATGTGCATGGAATTCACTGAGCTAGGTGCTCCACCCAAGGCTATTGGAATGATGCAGCTGAACGGAGTGCACCTGTGAGACCAGCCCCTTCATGTTAACTTAACATGTCAGATTAGAAGCTACCTCATGAAGTAACCTATGCAGACTCTTTCCTCAGGGTCTGGAGATCCTGCCTTGCAATACTGGTGACAAGTTGGCTCATGGAAAGACCAGGTAATGGACACAATTGTGCCTAAGGAAACAAGGTGAGAAACTTCAGAGTGACGCGATGCAGGAAGCAGAAATCCAAGGACCTGCTGTCTACCCCTAGTGCCCCACCCCTCAATGATGTCCCACCAACCAGGGATACCTGCATGCATTAAGTAGGCAAAAGGACTGTCTGTTGACAATTCATTGTAATGCCATCCTTCTGTCTAACACAATCCATGAAGAGTGGAGGTGAGCCATCATTGTTCCAATTTTTAAAAAGGGCAGTAGAGATAGTCCACTGGTTTACAGACCGATTTCTCTTCTGAATATGACCGTCATATAATTTCCAATGTCTTTTAAATATCATGGAGGATTTGGTAACTTCCAAATCTATTCTCACCCTGATCCAGCTGGGTTTCACTCTTCATTAGACACCTTGATACAAGGATTACATGTATATATGGTGATTGCTCATTCTTTGTTCATAAAGAACAAGCATGTGTATATGGCTTTTTTGGACCTAAGCAATGCCTTCGACACGGTTAACCGCTCAAAGCTTTGGCAAGTGCTTGGGTCCCATAACTGTTCAGGAAACATCTTAAACATACTTAGGGTTATCCGTTTTAATGACAAGGTCTGTGTAAAATCTGACAAGGATGGGTATTGGTTTCCCATTCTCTCTGGGTGGAGACACAGATGCATATTAGCCCCGGTGTTGTTTTCTACATATATTAACATGGTTTTCATGGAATTACTGTACTGGGCTGTGGATGTCCCTAAGATGGCGATACCAGCACTAATTTAGGCAAATAATTTAGTACTTATCGCTCACACCCCCAGGTCCTTGCAGGTTTTCATGAACAAATATACGTCTTTCATGAAAAGTATAGATCTGCAGGTTAACCCAAAGAAATCTGTGGTTCTGATTTGCCGCCACTCCAAGAGGATTGTTCATTTGCCCACCATGTGGTGTGGTGGAAATTCCATTCCCAGAGTTAGTCATTTTGACTATCTGGGATTCAGTTTTCTGAAACGTTCACAGCAGAGGATCACTTGATTAAACACATTGTGCTAATTAAGCAATCTATTTGGGGCATATTTCAGTTTGCAAAGCAACATAGGCAACAACCTCTCCCAAAAATAAAGTCTGTTTATATAGCTTGAACACTTGGGGCAGTTAAATATGGGTCAGTCATATTGGATGTTCAGACAATTTGGATGTCCAGATAGTCAAACATGTTTTTTATGTATGCTCTGTGCCAAATTTTGCAACACATAATGTGGTAGGGGTGAATTTTATTCAGGATTAGCTTGCATTGAAACCTATTTTATAATGGATTAGGGTTTGGTCCAATCCTAAAGCAAAATGAACGCATCACATTTTGGAAAATGAGGCGTCTTGAAAATATAAGACCTTTTTTCGCCTATTTAAAGTATGTTATATAATGTTAATGTGGTATCCCATTTCTATACCCCTAACCCTACTCAATTCTGTCATGAGCAATGATCTTTAAAAAAAAAAAGTTCACACCATGCTTAGGGAGGTAAGAGAGACCCATTAGATTATGAAACCAGCTAATATGTGATTTATGATACTAGCATTGGATTCCATGGTATCAGGTAATAATGTCTCCATACATAATGTCCCCATACATAATGTACCTGGGAAAAGCCATTGGCGACATTATATATGGTGACATTATAAGCCTAATTCACAGAAGTGTTGTATAATGGCACAATCCCATTGAAAACTGCTCTGTGAATCAGGTCCTATGAATGGGGACAGGTTGCAGGGGTGTCACCTGCTCCCCTTGTAAAAAAATCATATGTGGAGGTTGTGTGGTTGTCCTCCACATGTTCAATGTAATAATGTCTCTGCAAAAATGGCAACATATTTGTCAGGAGAGACTTTTTCTGGGGCATTATTAGATGGAACCAAATTCATTAAAGATTATTTGACATGGAGTAATGTTAAATCTCAAAGGAGCCAGATTAGTAGAACCTGATTTAATTGCTTGATATTATGTGAACTTTTATTGAAAACGAACATCACAAGACAGCAAGGCGAGATGCCTGATGTGATATGATAAATTAGAGGATATGCCACACTTCTTTTTCTTCTGCCCAGCATATGAGTCCTTGTGAAAAAGGCTGTTATGTGGGGTTGTTTAGCCCTTAAACAAAAGGAAACTGCATTTGGCAGACTAAGGCCTAAAAGTGCACTCATGGTGGGCTGGAAATGAAAAGGTTGCCATGTAAATTTCAACACTGTCACATTAACCAACAGCATTGTCAGAAGATGAACAAAATAAGTTGAAAGGGCCCTGTGCTGAAATGATAAATCCCAAAACCAGAGGCCTACTTTCCATTACATGTGACGGATGCCGAAAGTGTAACTTTGCGAGAAAAAAAATGGTTACCTTGGAAAGGTGTGCAGCTTAGAACAATAAACACATGGGAATCAAATCTCCATTGCCTGAGTAATAAGAATATATATAAGGATGTAAAGATGAACATTGATGGCATGATGCAGGAGTCTTCTATATATGACTTGAGGTCAAATATTAAAGTAGTCCACATGTGTAAAAGGAATTGCAAAAATCAAACACACCATTTTTCTCTGCATAACAAAATGCTGGATTTAGCCCATAAGAAATAGTTCTAAGGAGATTTTGCAAGCCCAGCACTGATCACCTTCCCCACATCGGAGGCAAAGGTAAATTCCCTGTTCAGCTCTTTATATGAAAGTCAATCTCTTTGAAGCCCCAACAGTGACCAGGAAGGAATTTATGGGGTTGAGGTGTGAAACAACTATGTAATAAGCAGCCCTTAATAGGTTGAACATAAAATCTACATTTGTCATCTCCACTCAGAGATAATGATAGAAGACCTGCCTCGAGGGATTTCTCATGAGCATGGAGGTAGAGCCTGCCTATCTGCTCTCAAAGATAAGGAAACCAATCAGTATTATCCCTGGGAGAAAGAACGTTAATGGATATATACCAGCCTTGGTCAACAAAAAGAAACAGATGGCTGGATCTGCATCTAAAAGGAGGAACAACAAGTACTGTTTATGGAACACAAAATATGTATAATTAAGAGATTGCTGTAGGTTTGGATGTACAATCATATTTTGTTCATTTTCTCAGGCACCATCACTCATACAATAATAGTTTAAGTATCATTACAACGCTTATGAACTGACCTATCTGTAGAGGGGAAAAATCTTACAACCTGTTACAACCTGCAATGTGATTATGACTTCCCAGAAAATGTCACGAAGCAGAGATTGTGAGAGATGCCAGCGTATTGAATTATTTAACAGTAAGCAAAATTTGATGACATTGACTTTTATCATTTGTGACTAATTCACAAAAACATGTCTTTCGAACCTGAAACATTGTGCCATCATGGGACTCATTTCTTTAAGTCTGTCATGATAAGACTAATTACATGGCCCATGGTAGTGGCTGTGTAGTTATGGTTAAGTTGCTAATCCCATAGGAAGAACACTTTTTGGGCGGCTTATTACTTTGCTCCCCTAAGACAAATTCTCACCAAACTGCATAAAAAGTATATTGCCCACTCTGATTTTTTTTTGCAAAATTTAGTGAGGGTTGGTGCAGGGGGGGCAAAGTTATAAGGGGGGGTCCCAAAATTTCATAGAGTGAATGGGGAAAAAAACTTTGCGGCAGGAGCAGAGGCCTGGTCCTGAAAGCGTGCTTTTGAAAATTTGGTGTAAATCAGTCCAGTAGTTTTTTTTAAAAACGACCAAAAGGTAGGTCTAGAAAAATGTGTGATATCTATGTCCGCTCTGTGGACACGTTTCCCTGTTCACTCCATGGACAGTACATTGATTCTCTAATCGGCTTGTTTTGATGCGTCCGCCATCTTGGATCCACGGACATCCACGGACAGCACAGCGACAAACGGGCGAAAAATACAACTTTGGGGAGTGTGTTGGTGTGTAAGAGTGCTTGGGGTGGGTGCGGGAGTAAGAGATGGGTCAAATGCTGTATTTGTTTAGGTGGCTGGTGCCCCTGATGTGTTTGTCATGTCCGCGGTCAGCACGGTTGTCCACGGACAAAAAAGATGCACCTCTGGCTATTTTACTTTACTATGATATTGGTTTTGGGTTGTTAGTACAGCGTTGATTGTAATTAATATCCTGTATAGTTAGCCCTTATATAGCACAGTTAAAATGTTTGATTCTATGGGTGTGTTATGCTGCAGTGGTTGTGGCCAGGGCCTAGAGTCTTGGGTGCATGGCCAAAAGCCGTAGGCCATAGGCAATGCACCCAAGACTCTAGGCCCTGATCACAACCACCGAAGCATAACACACCCATAGAATCAAACATCCATCAAATATCCACATCCAAATCTACAGTTTGTGAATTGTTTGATTTGTATAGTTTGTATGTGAAGTTTTGGCTATGTCATGCAATTAAGATTGTAGAGTTTGGTAACAAGCACTGCAGTATAACATATCAATGGAAGTAAACATTTTGGATTGTGGTGTATGGTTAGATGTTTGCTTCAATGGTTGTGCTATGGAGCAGTATTTGTGAGCTCAATTATTATATACTTATTGTTTGACTTTTGTGATTGGATATATTTTTTTCATGACTTGGGTAACTGGAGCCGATATTCATTTTCAATTTCTGTGATAAAAGAAAAGATCATGTTAGTGTAGGTAGTTCATAATGAGTTATTGCATTGCATAATAGACATTTCTGAATTAGTTCGACCCTCATATTTAGTAGTTTACAAACCAGTGTACTGTGCAATTTACTCAGTTTCTGTTTTTGTTTCTTAAATCATTGGGTCTGTGGGAAAAGAAATCCATGCTGGATACATTTTTTACATTTTTTTTATTATGGTACAATATATTTCTTTCTTTGTTTTCATTGTTTATTTGTTGTTTCTGGCTAATGTTCTATCTGTTGGCTTATTGCAGAATCTTGGGGCAGTTAGATACCTGTTGGCGTATTCTAACAGGTTATAGTTTTTTATTTATATTTTCAAGTTACTCATCTATCTGTTGGGTTGTTACAGATTTTTGAGGCAGTTAGATACCTGTTGGCGTATTCTAACTGTTTATTTCTTCTTATATTTTAGTGGTATTGATTTATCTGTTTGGTTGTTTCAGAATCTTGGGGCAGTTATATACCTGTTGGCATATTCTAACTGTTTATAGTTTTCTAATTGAAGTTTTATTAATGTTTATGCACAGATTAGTTATTACATTTTGGTTTTAAGAATATTAAATAAGTGTTTATAAGATTTGCTGGTAATCTCTGCTTTAGAGTAAAGGTACTATCATTACATTCAAACCATCCCCAATTATTGTTTATATGTGCAGTATAGTGACCTGCATTGGTTGTGGCTTCTGCGTGGTAGATTATACCTATTGTTGTGAAGGTTTTCCTACCAAGTGATACTTGACCATGTGTGAATCCAGACAGCTTGCAGTTGTTTTGGGTACCATCTGCATTGTAACATAAAAGCATTAGTATTATGTATTTACTATGTGTTTGTATTTGTACATTGGAGCAATTATCTGAATTGCAGGTAGTACATAATCTGCCATGGTTTGCATTTTGTACAAGTTGCTGAAATGTAATAGATTCACAGTTAGGTATGGATACATAAACGAAGCGTTCATTCGGGATTTGTTCCTGTGCCACATGGTTGCAGAGAGTGCATGTATGTTTCCCCATGTAGGGTATGTTTTTGTTTTCCAGTACTTCTAGTAAGTGCATTAGACATTCTTGTGGATCTTCTTGTGAGTTTATAGTGAATTTGACCATTCCAGCACAGTAGTCCAATTCTTGTCCTATTCCATGAACACTGTATGTGTTGTCAGGATTGTCGGTTGCATTTCTATGAAGGACTAACATTTGCAAACACAATTGGTCTGTATTGTGTAAGTGAATGTTGTGAATAATTGGTGGCAACTGGAATAGAATATTTATTGCTACATTTGCATAGCAATTTACACTAGTTATATTTGAAAATTTGAATGGACCTGACAGTTCTGTGTCCAAGTAATTTCTTCGGAGTGTGTGTTGCTTCTTTGAAGAAGTACCTGAGTTACTTTGAGTAGTAGATTCTTCTTTGGTTGTAATAATTGATGAAGTATTATCTTTTTTTACTCTCTTTGGAGGATTTGTAGTGAGAGCCTGTTGCATTTCTGTTTGAAGTAGTTTTCTTTTACAACATTTTGCTTTTCGTCGAACAGGATAGGTTTAGTAGTCTATTGTATTCTAAAATGCAAGGAATATCAGCATTTACTTACGTAAGCGTGATAGTGGTATGTAGCTCATGCCTTCTTTAAATACTGTGTTCCCAATATCTATCAATGCTTTATCTAGGGTAAGAACTTGTGATTTGTGAATGGTGACTGCACATGCTAGAGTTAGAGAAAATTGTTCTCTGCGTACATACATGTCTTTGAAAAGAATAAGTCGGGCTGTTGAGTGTCCTATCCTTTTAACTTCTGATAGTTTGTCAAAGAGAATATTGACAAAATTAATGTTATTGTCATGTGGGTATGTTTGAAAGCCAACATACCAAGTGCTCCATTAACTAGTCCTTGCTCCACATCAAGGTTATGTTTAGGCATTGCTCTACAGTTTAAAGATAATTTTAATATTTTCTCCAAATCAGCTGTGTTAGAGATAGAGTTTTCTAAGGTATTTAACCTTGTTGTGGCTTGTTGACACATGGGTAGTGTCATACCATGTACGCCCACTTTGTATGTGGAGCAAATTTCAATTATTGGTTGCATTTCTTTTTTGAACATTGTTTAATTGAATTTTGAACAGCTTGCAAGAGGTGGCATTAAGGACATACAATTGACATTTTTGTGTGCTAATTTTTCCATGACATCAGTAGTACATGAAGTTTTTAATATTCTAATTTGTTTTGGTGTTCTACTGGAAGGAGTAGTAATAGGTTTAAAGTGGCTCTGCCTATGTTGTAGGCAGCTAAACCCGTGGGGGCAGTTACAACAGCTGACAGTTTGTTGTGTGTCAATTGTTGAAGGAACTTGCTGATGGTTTTGATTAAGAATGTTTTTCCTGAACCAGCTTGACCACTGACATATAGTAGTATAGGTTTGTAATTTTGGCAGGTACGTTCTTTATTTTCATGTTGTACACTATGTGCAATTTCTTTTGTTAATTCTTGAAAAATGCTACGCTGCTCATTGTTCAGTTTTGATTTCAGTACGGTTAAGTCTTCTGTATCTTCTTCATAGTGACACATGGTGTTTTCTACTTCTGTCATAGCTAATTCTGCCTCAATTACTGTTAGTGTCTGTCCCAGTGGTTCTTGGCTTCCTGTAATAGAAGGTTGACTACTGTCGTGAGTGTTCTTATATAGTTGGGCCTGGAGTTCTTCTTCGTGTTTCTGTTTATTGTGCAGCATTTTTTTGTACTGTGTAAAGTTTACATCTGTTATAGTGGTTTTATTTGCTTTGAAAGCATCTTCGTAGGGTTCATAGATATCTAGTAACTTCTTCTTTTCTCCATGGTTTAAAAAGTTGTAGCAGGGACATGTAATATAGTTCTTTATGTTGAGGAGTTTTTAATGACAATTTAATATGATTAATTAAGCTTAGTTTGGTAAGTTTCATTAAGCTGCCTTCACAATTTGTCACTCTGTATCTTCCTTTGTTTTCATCTGGTTTTATATTATTTTGGTATGTGAAATTTTGGGCTATGTGGTATAGACACATGTTTTCCAAAGTGGTACTCCTATTTGGGTAGTATGTGTGTAGTTAATTGTTTTTCAAAATGTCTTGGCTGCTGGGATCATTTTCGGCTATTGTTTCTATGTCCTCGTATGATTTGAGAACTCTTTTTCTAGATTTAGCAGGACCAAGACGTAGCCACACTATATTTTCAGATTTCCCATACAAAGCAGTACCGGTTAAACAGTCTGCAGCTTCATAGCAGCCCCATTCTCTTCCAGAGAGCATTTTATGCCTAAACTGTACAATTTCTGAGACAGTGTTTTGTCCGATGATAGGTCATCCAGAGGTCTTGAAGCTCTGTTTTTTCTGCTTTGGTTAAGTAGGCTGTAACATATTGTGCAACTGAAGTGGAATTGTCAGCAATGTACTGCACATCTATGTTTGCATTCCATAAGAGGGCAATGATTGCATTGTAATCATTGAGACATTTTGCTTCTTCTGATCTTTTTATGTAATATGTGTTCTTAGATGATTTACCTTTAACACTATTTCTAACTGAAGACATGAAGTTGTTTACTTGACCTGTTGCTGTAGCTGGTCTAGGAAAACCAAAGAAGCATTTGGTGTAGTATTTCCCTTTGTTTTTGTATGTGCAACAACAATATTTCCCACATTTGTGTCTTTGAAATTGTAAAATGTAACGTGGGTGTGTTTGAAAGCCAACAACTGTACCAAGTGCTCCATTAACTAGTCCTTGCTCACCTCAAGGTTACGTTTAAGCATTGCTCTACAGTTTAAAGATAATTTTAATATTTTCTCCAAACCAGCTGTGTTGGAGATAAAGTTTTCTAAGGCATTTAACCTTGTTGTGGCTTGTTGACACATGGGTAGTGTCATACCATGTACGTCCACTTTGTCTGTGGAGCAAATTTCAATTATTGGTTGCATTTCTTTTTTCAACATTGTTTCATTGAATTTGGAACAGCTTGCAAGAGTTGGCATCAAGGACATACAATTGACATTTTTGTGTGCTAATTTTTCCATGACATCAGTAGTACATGAATTATGGCCATACAGTGCATGGATGTGCCAGGTTTTTAATATTGATTGTGCTTCTTGAGATAGTACACCAACTCTAATACTTTTTTAAAATGTTGGCGTATGTGAGGTCTGCAGACTGGCACATGTTTTCTGTTAATTCTCTGCATTGGAAATGTTGCCAAAGGTTGACATTTCCTATGCTGCCAACAGTTTTATGGCAGAGTTTGTGATCTAACTTTATAAAATAGGTTCACCTTTCACTGGTGTCAATCGAAGATCTCCAAAAACAATAATGTGTTTTCCTCCAAAGAGCTCTTCGTAGTTTGTTTTGAGTACTTCTTGTAACCTCAGGTGAATTAAAGCCAACATTAGGTTGGAGACCATGCTCACTTCATCTATTAGTAGCATTTTTATTTGTTTGAAAACTCTGCGTAGTTCCATTGCAGCTTCTGTGGAAAGTTTTTAATATTCTAATTTGTTTTGGTGTTCTACTGGAAGGAGTAGTAATCGGTGTAAAGTCGCACCGCCTATGTTGTAGTCAGCTAATCCTGTGGTGGCAGATACAACAGCTGACAGTTTGTTGTGTGTCAATTGTTGAAGGAACTTGCTGATGGTTTTGATTAAGAATGTTTTTCCTGAACCAGCTTGACCACTGACATATAGTAGTATAGGTTTGTAATTTTGGCAGGTACATTCTTTATTTTCATGTTGTACACCATGTGCAATTTCTTTTCTTACTTCCTGGAAAATTCTACGCTGCTCATTGTTCAGTTTTTATTTCAGTACAGTTAAGTCTTCTGTATCTTCTTCATAGTGACACAGGATGTTTTCTACTTCTGTCATAGCTAATTCTGCCTCAATTACTGTTAGTGTCTGTCACAGTGGTTCTTGGCTTCCTGTAATAGAAGGTTGACTACTGTCAGGAGTGTCCTTATAGAGATGCGCCTGGAGTTCTTCTTCGTGTTTCTGTTTATTGTGCAACATTTTATTGTGTTGTGTAAAGTTTACATCTGTTATAGTGCTTTCATTTGCTTTGAAAGCATCTTTGTAGGGTTCATATATATCTAGAAACTCTTCTTCGTTTCTCCATGGTTTAAAAAGTTGTAGCAGGGACATGTAATATAGTTCTTTATGTTGAGGAGTTTTTAATGACAATTTGATATGATTAATTAAGCTTGGTTTGGTAAGTTTCATTAATCTGCCTTCACAATTTGTCACTCTGTATCTACCTTTGTTTTCATCTGTTTTTATATTATTTTGGTATGTGAAGTTTTGGGCTATGTGGTATAGACACATGGTTTCCAAAGTGGTACTCCTATTTGGGTAGGAGTACATGGTTTCCAAAGTGGTACTCTTATTTGGGTATGTGTCTAGTAAATTGTTTTTCAAAATGTCTTGTCTGTTGGGTTCATTTTTGGCTATTGTTTCTATGTCCCCGTATGATTTGAGAACTCTTTTTCTAGGTTTAGCAGGACCAAGACTTAGCCACACTATATTTTCAGATTTTCCATACAAAGCAGTACCGGTTAAACGGTCTGCAGCTTCATAGCAGCCCCATTCTTTATGAGAGAGCATGTTTATGACTAAACTGTACAATTTCTGAGACAGTTTTTTGTCCGATGATAGGTCATCCAGAGGTCTTGAAGCTCTGTTTTTTCTGCTTTGGTTAAGTAGGCTGTAACATATTGTGCAACTGCAGTGGAATGTTCAGCAATGTACTGCACATATATGTTTGCATTCCATAAGAGGGCAATGATTGCATTGTAATCATTGATACATTTTGCTTCTTCTGTTCTTTTTATGTAATATGTGTTCTTGGATGATTTACCTTTAACACTATGGCCCTCATTACGACCCAGGCGGTAAGGGGTTTACGGCAGCGTAAACAGCGCCGACCCTTACCGCCTGAGTACGAGGTCCCTTAGCGCCATGGAGCTTTTAACACCTGCTTTTAGCAGGTGTTAAAATCCATGGCGCTAAGGGACCATGGAGTTAATTACGCCACCGTAATTTACGGTGGCGTAATTAACGCCTTCCCCACTCCCATTATGCCCTATGGGGCAAAAATGGGAATGGGGAAGGGTAAATGGGGATTGGGTCTTACCGCCCCGCCGACCTCGGAATGGGGCG
This sequence comes from Ambystoma mexicanum, assembly GCF_040938575.1. Classification (NCBI taxonomy): domain Eukaryota; kingdom Metazoa; phylum Chordata; class Amphibia; order Caudata; family Ambystomatidae; genus Ambystoma; species Ambystoma mexicanum. Next base: position 1,060,077,129 of record NC_090937.1, on the reverse strand, counting down.
GTAAGTCTGCCTACCACCATGGCGGAATTGCAACCTTAGCGGCATGGACCATGGTGCTAATAGCACCATGGTCCTCCGCCAAGGTCGTAATGAGGGCCTATGTCTAACTGAAGACATGAAGTTGTTTACTTGACCTGTTGCTGTAGCTGGTCTAGGGAAACCAAAGCAGCATTTGGTGTAGTATTTCCCTTTGTTTTTGTATTTGCAACAACAGTATTTCCCACATTTGTGTCTTTGAAATTGTAAAATGTGTTCCTGAAGATAACTATTTGTTGCTTCTGAAGGAATTTCACAAGTGACATATTTTTCAATAAACTGTAAAACAGTGGCATCACTGTCTTGACCAAATTTAGGAGCATCTTTAATCCATAAAAGCATGTGGGTATGTGGTGCTCCTCTGGCTTGGTATTCTTTTCTGCAAAGAAGTGTTGCACTTCTCCGAGGGGAGGAGAAGTTTTATTACAAACAAAGTGTAGCATAGCAATGAAGCGATGATGGAAATATCTTGAAACATTAACATGATCTAGAGAGCAAAGTTCTCCAGGTGTTAGTATATCTCTGTTTGTTTTGTTTTTGTTTGATATGCGTAGAATATCATGTCAATCTTCCCATGCATAGTCTGCACAACTTAATGTAACAAACCAAGTGGGTGGGCCAAGGTTTCTTATCATACAACGTACATCTCACTGTCATCGGAACCAGTATTCTTTACTACCATGCATGTTTGCTAACAGATTTGTAATGCTTGATTGTAGAACCTCATCTTTTTCTTGCACTTTTTGCATTAATTGCATAGCTGACATATATACCTGATTTCAATGTGTGTACAACTCTGTAGCATAGAGTTGCTAGTTCACTTTCAAAGAGTAGGTGGAATATGTATTCCACATTTTGCCTAAATCTGGGATCTTCAGAATACTTCCATAACGAGCGGTATTCTGATGCTGTTATCCGAGTCGGTCTATCATCGTACCTTCCTTCTTTCCCAGTAGGAAATAGTAGAGGAAAGCACTAGGGGTGTACCGAATAGTGAAATTACTATTCGGCCGAATACCGAATAGTTAGCAAAACTATTCGGCCGAAGCCGAATAGTGAGCCGAATAGTTGTTTTTTTAAATACATTGTCCAGCACATGAGAAATACTGCTTCGCAAGACAGTAAAGAGCATGTGAATGCGCGCATCATGGATGCACACATTCAGCTGCCCTTTTTCAACCCCATTTGAGCATTTGCACAACCAAAAGAGGCCCTAGAAATAATTTTTAAATTGGCCCCATATTACACATTTTCAGCAAGCCTAACCCTTTTCCTATGGGAAAATGTGGCCAATACTGCGATGCGCCGCAACGGAGGGGGTGGGGGGGACATGGGAGAACATCACGGGACAATGGAGGGGGTGGGGGGACATTGCAGAACACCACGGGACAACGGAGGGGGTGGGGGGGACATGGGAGAACATTGCGGGACAACGGAGGGGGTGGGGGGGCACCATAAAAATAAAAAATAAAAGCATTGCAAGGATCCTGCTAGGATCGGACTCCAAGTGGCTTGCTCTGTCCCACTATCTCTCTCCTGCTTATCCTTCTATCTTCAACCTCTTTTTCTCTCTCTCTCTTCCTTACACTCTGTCTTCCTCTCTGCCTGTCTCTCTCGCCCTCTAGGTGCCTCTCTCTCTCTATCCATACCTCTGTCTCCCTCTCTCTCTCGCACTATTTTAATCTTTCACACTGTTTCCCTGTCTGTTTCTTCTTCTCTCACTCCTCCCTTTGTTTCCCTCTCTCTCCCTTTCTCTCTCTCTCCCGCTTTCTCTCCCTGTAGCTCTCTCTCTGTTTCTCTCTATCTGTACCTCACTTCCCCTCTCTCTCCTCCCTCTGCTTCTCTCTCTGTCTCTCGCTCTCCCGCTGTCTCTCACTCTCTGCCTATCTGTGCTTTACTCCATCCCCCCTCCCCATCTCTCTCTATCTCTACCCCTCTTCCTCTGCCACTCGCTCTGCCCGGCCCCTCAAGTACCCCCTTTGCAAGCGATGCCCTTCACAGCCTGTATTTCTCGTATTGCCTCATGCCCACTAGGACGGTTTTACTGTGATGGTTTTAAAGGAAGACGTGCCCTGGGTGAGGGTACGCTTAGCCTTTGCTTTTATAATGCCAGCCTTTTGCTTTGTGTGCATGCCAGCTCATCTCTGCCCTTTGCCTAGCACCGTGCCAACCTTTGGAGCTTTAGTTGAAGGCTCCAAGCATCCCTGACACACATCACTTCCCAGAGCTAGACATGCTTCTATGCTGCTATTTGTTTGCTAAATCAAAGAAACAGGATAAGCCTCAAACTTTAAAATAGGACTACAACTTGGCAGTGACATTGGTAGCGTGGCGGGGCAGAGTTCTGCGATGTACTCTTGTGGGCAGTGACTACATATTCTAGAATGCTAATGCAGGTCGAAAGCTGTTTTCCCAAATGCAAGCCATGCCATTGTATTGCAAGTAAACGCAGTTCAAACTGTGCCAGTGCATTCTTCTTTCACCATGTTATTGGGGGGTGTGGGAGGGGGGGGGGTGCATGTACAGGCCCACTCTGAGAAGTAATCCAGAATTTCCTTTAAGGATCGCGAGATAGCCTAAATACACATATTTTAAAATAAAATGCTTTGAGTACTATGCAGTAAATGAAGGCATTATTTCCCCATTAGCCGGCTAGTTGGCATGGGGAGGAAACTTTGCAGGCAAGCATGGATCCAGTGTTTGAAGCGCTAGGGTGGTGTGAGAGAACTCTAGGAGAAGAGCCACTGCACGTGGCAGGGTATTTGGGTCCTGGGATTGGGGTGAAAGGGGTAAACAAATACCACTCAACTCACAGGCATTTGCCGGCTGCAACCCATAAAGCAGGCCTCATACCTCTGCAAAGACTTGAATAGGTCCTCACATCCACACAAAAAATACACGGTTTCAACCCCCCCTCTCCCCCTGCAGACACAAGGTATGAGTAAAGGTATGAGTAAAAAGTATGCCGTACCCCCCCTTGCCCCCCTCCCCCCATACCCCCTCTCCCGCAGGGCACCACAGCACATAGAATGGCACACAGACACGGAGAGCACGCTTTATCAGAAGAGCTGGACTCACAACACACGTATACATTTTTATAAATATACGAACAAAAGACTTACCTGATGCCGCCTCGATGTCCGTCTTTCTTCTGGTCGTCTTCTTCTAGTCCCGGCCTCGGTGCAGGGTATTTTTCTTGTGCTGCTTGCAGCAGCCAGTAAGCTATCAGCTTACTGGCTGCTGCTGCTTTTCCCACTGTCCTACTTTCTAGGATTGGCTATCGTCTCTCACATTGAGAGACGATTGGCAATCATAGAAAGAGGACTTACAAAAAAAAAAAAAAAATGATTTTTTTTTTTAACTTCGGCTTCGAGCAAGTATTCCAGGAACCTTCGGCCGAAGCCGAATAGCTGATTTTCAGCCGAAATTCGGCCGAATACTTACTCGAAGCCGAAGTTCGGTACAGCCCTAGAAAGCACATGCTTGTATACTTTTTTCCCATATGTTGATTGGTGATCCTTTGGTGTGTCGCATTTGGTATGTTTCTAGTGCATCACCTATGATGTCTTTAGAGTGTAATCCATGAATTGTATAATGGTTTAAAATAGTGGATACTGTAGCAGGATCTAGAAGTTCAAATTGACCAGTTTCTGGTGACTCTGGAATTATTTCAGTGGTTTCCCTCAGGTTTTCTCCAATATGAATTTCTTTGTAGTATTCATTATTGTCTTTTAGATAGTGCAAGGCTTGTCTAACTTTATGTAATCTACGAGTTGCTGCCTAATTTTTTTGTCTTTTGTAGGTACACCATTTACTAAGACAATTAAAGATCGATCTATTGAACATTGCACTCACAGAATGTGTACAATTTCTTTCAGTTATAATGGTAAATAAACTACTTTGCCACGAATGCCGTTCACTAATTCAGATGGAGGTAATTTTGGTGTTTTTGGTTGAAGGCGTATAATTGCTTGAAATGGATGCACTGTTTGAATTATGATGCTCTCATATAAATTGAGTTGTTGCAAGGGTTTTGGTAGTGGGAGTTATTTGTGACAGCATGTGAAGGAGTTTGGTTGTTGTCAAGTTTTGCAGTGCAGTAACTGCAAAGTATTAAGGGGTCATTTATTTCGTATTTGTTTTCTGCTATAAGGTAGAGAGCTAAATCAAACCATATGAAATCTTCATTGTCTTCTATTTTGTATGTTATGTCTACAGTTTTTGTGCTACTTTTATAAAAAAAAGTTCTGCAGCAACAGACACACGTGGTTTGTACTTCAGTATTTTGTATGTGTGTAGTAGAATCTTGCCATTTGTAGAATTGTTGCTAGTCTGTTGAAAAGCTATTGCATTTTGAATTTGCCTTTGCCTTTCACATACTGATTGAGAAACTGGCATAAAGATTTGAAAGATTTTTTGTCAATGTTACACGTTGACGTGCATGGCCATCTGTGCACTGGATGTTTTGGTTCAGTCAGATAGAGAGGTGATACTGAGTTTTCTGGGGATATTTTTGTAAGCAGCATTTATTGTTCCATTATGGTATTATGATGTGTTTCATACCCTCGTCCACTGCTATGTATGGCAAATGTGTTTGTTTGCTTTTATTTGTATGCTTCTTCATTGAAATATGGTTCTCGTGGTGTGAGTCCATTCACCTCCACAGATATTTAAGAAGTTATTTTTTTTATGTTCTGTTTATTGAGAAGTCTTTTTGTAGTTTAGTAGTTAGTTTTGTTAGTTGATTCATTATGTTTAACACTAAAATAAATAACTTATTTTTGAGAAGGATTGCACTGTCTGTGAGAGCTTCTTAGATTATTTTTCTACATTTTTAAGGGTTGTGCATGATTTCTCTCCTGTTTTTATAAGATTCTGAAGGACTCTGTGGCGGAATATTTTTTGTAAAATACTTTTTTGGGTATGGTTACTTGCCACTACATCAAGATTTATTGGAGCAGTGTTATCAGTAGTGGTAGATGAATTCTTGTTAATCACTTTCTGTTTCCTTTTACATTTTGAAAGTGAAGTCAAAGTTTTTGTACTGGAAGCTTGTTTTGTTTCGCTTAATGACTCTATTAGATCTTTTGTTTGAACTTTTTGTACAAATTCTGTTAGACATGGATGTTTATTTTGGACACTTTTATTTTCATTTGCTCTACTTCTGCGTTGCTTTCTACAGACTTGCTTTTTGGTAGGCATTCTTTGGGGTCTGTTGGAAAAAAAAGAAGGTATGGGTGCAGCTGTCCTGCAATGTATTTGTGCTGTGTGCATGAGTGTCTGAATATGATGGTAAGGATGTATGTGGAGGTGTGTGATTGTATAATGGGCAGCTACAACTAGTTGGGAAGGCTATTCTTGTATTTGTGTGTTACTATACTGGGGTTCAGATGACAATACAGAGTAAGCTAGTGGTAAGGAGAAACACTAATACTAAATCTAATGGTTTAGAATTAAAACAGTTCTTTGTTCTGCAATACTAACATTCTAGGGGCTGATTTATGGAATTTGTGCACTGAAAAACAGGGATTTGTGTGCCATTCTGCCCGCAAATCTCTGTTTGACAAATGGGGATTTGTGGGCCGAATGGTGCACAAATCCCTGTTTTTGGGCACACAATTCCATCAATCAACCCCACAGTGTGTTTGAGTAACAGTTAGATCATTATGGTAGTATTGTACTTACTTTTTGTGTTTGGAATGAGCAGGTTTCTTCTGAGTTGTTGTTTGCACTTCAGATGCTTCTGCTTTTCAGGAGAGTGGTCTTCACTGCAATTGTAAAAGAAAGAAGTTTGTAATGTTGTGTGTTTATAGCACTGTTGTTCATTTAGACGTTGATTCTTATGTTTTTGTAGTAGTATTGTTTGATAACTGAACATAGTGTGTGCATGCATTTTCCTTTGACTATGTGCAGCCTTTATATTTTACTTACAATCTGTTAGTTCAACAGGCTTTGCAAATGAGTATAATACTAAGTGTATGCAACTCAGTTGGTTTATTAAGGCTGTGTTATTGGATGTTAGGAGATAGAAGAAATAATCATATACTTATTTTGCTATTTTTATAGGGTAAATGGCAGAAACTGTATAGAAAAGTGTGGAATGTATGCATTTGTGAAGGTGTGGGTAATAAAGCAGAAGGATGTGATGTACAGGCAGTGGTGTTATTTCAGCTGGGAGCTTTTTAATGATAGTGTCTATCTGTGTAAGTGTATAAAGATGCATGAACTTATCCTGGCTGTGTGTAATTTTATATTAAACTACTAAGTGTTTTTCTACAATTATATTGTTATTTCTCTCATCTTTTAATATTATAATTTTTTAGATAGCTGTGTGTGTAAAAAAAGAATGTAGATAGAAGACAGATTTGGAAGTGACAGTTGATTATAGCAGATGGGAAAATAACAGTAAGTTCATTTATAGGTTATACAGGTTAGGTGGCTGTTACTCTGTCTATATGCATTCATAAGAGTTGTACATGTACTGTGCATAAAATATGCATACCTGTAGTTTGTATTCATGCATGTGGATATGCATGCAGTTGCAAGTAGAAATCTTGGATACTTGTACAGTAGTTTTTGTAGTAGGTGCTTTCCAAAGATATGAGACTTGTACTCAGAGTGATCAACAGTACATTTGAAGTGCTGATTTATGATGATGGAGTTAGATGTAGAGGTTGTGAATGTGATTGGCGGATGGTTGTGTGACTGCTTTGCTGTATCCAATGAGGGAATGGCACAGAGAGTGAAGTGGAAATGCTAGAAGGGCTGTCTAAGAGTTATGTGCTCCGCGGGGCGTGCCACATCCGGGGTTTTCCAGCAAATCCAGCATGGAAAGGGGACTGTAGGGATTAGCCAATCAGGTATTGAGGTTGTGGATTTGTGTTGAATGAGGATGTGTGTAGTGAAGATGGCAGAGGTGGAGAAAGTCAGGGTGTTGGTGGTTGGAAATATGGTTGTGCATGGTTTACAGCAGTATGCTCAATGCAGGCATGTGATAAACAGTTTTGATGTTAAAGGAGTGGAGGTGGTGTGGCACTGACTGCATTGTACGAGGAATTGTACACGTTTGTGAAGCTATAGGCATGATGAACAGTCCCGATGTGGTAGTTTTGCACTGTGGTGCTTTGTATTTGGGCTATGTCAGTGCCCCTACTTTGTTGGCAGATTTGGAACACTTGGTTCAAGCAGTAATGAACGTCCTTCCAAATGCGACAATTATTTTTTCTGGTTTAGTCCCTAGGGCAATATGGGACAATAGTTCTGTTTTCTGTTCTCAGCAAAACATTGCTAGGTGTGCAATCAACCGAGGCATGTTTGTTTTCATGCTTAGAGCTGGTATGTTCTTCTGTAATAATGAGAATATTGATTCCAGTAATGTTGTTTATTTTAAAGAAGATGGCATTTCTTAATCTTTTATGGGAAATGCCATGCTGTTTTGGAATGTAAGAGTTGCTTTGGAGAACCGTATGTGAATATTTTAGGAGTAAAGTAAGACAAAAATACAAAATAATAGAGCCAACCTCCAAGGGGAAATGGGGCACACTATTTAAATTTAAATTCATCACGCTCAGATTTTCGATATGTCCACGTACATGGCGTTTGTCCGTGGATACGGCCTATTACATACAGGGATTTGGGGGTGGAGAGGCATGCACATGAGAAAGAGTAGAGAAAGGGATTGGTCAATATAGTTTACTGGTGTGTTGCGTAAGGAGAGAGTTTGTCAGAAAGTCTTTTTCCTGAGAGAAGAACAGATAGCTATGGCTGTGTGTTTTAGAAAACAGATTATCTGGATTTTGGGAAACTCATGGATACATTGGTTGGAGGTGCATGCAGAACGCTGTGGAGTAGCTGCAGATCTTGGGTTCCTCATGTGGAAGTGCACTGGCATGGAGTGCGTGGAATGAAGTGCCTGGACTTGGTACCTCTCTGTGCTACTTTGGAGACACAGCATAATCCAGACATAATTATATTTCATTGTGGAGGGAACAGTTAAGGACATGTGTCTGGACTTTCTTTGCAATTTGTGATGAAGGAAGGACTTGGGAAGGTCATGGACATGTTTCGAAATTCCGAAGTAATATGTTCTCGTATTGCGCAGAGGCAAATGTTGCTGCGTTCTTCTTCATTTGGTCCACAAATGGTGAAAGCGAGACACAATGTCAATAAGGCTGTTTGTGCGTTTTTTTTTTAGAGATGTTGGCATGTCCACTTTTCACAATGAAAATATTATGTTTCATAGCACATACATTTTTCGCAGACATTGAGTCCATCTTACTTATGCTGGCAATCACATTTTTATGAGAAATGTACAAAATGCATTGCAACCTATTTTGGAATAATAGCCATCCATTTTGCAGTAGGTGTTGACCATTTGATGTTTTTCAAACACAAAAAAAACACCAAAAGGCTTTTTGTAGAGCCACCACTTTCTCCCCTAGAAAAGTGCAATGGTTATGATAGGGCAGCACTCCCCAAAAATAAATGTCCGTAGACTGTCTGTGGACTTCAAAAAAATGCACAGGGCTCTGTACAATTTATTTGCCACTTCTATTTTTAAACTGTGAAAGGAGGCTCTGATCTATATTTTTTTTGTTTTTTTTAAACACGACAAAAAAGGAAAGGAGGGGAAAGGAGGGTAAGGAAGGGACACCAACCACAGGGATAAGAAAGGACAGGTGGAGAGAAGAAGATGTAGGGTGGGCCTTATTCAGGTAGTGGGCAGACCTTCTTGTGATCCTTGACCGCAGTCTCGAAAGCACTCCGAAGATTTTCCCCCCTGCAGAGTACTGCGTCGCAGTACATACACAATATTGTGACCCTCGAAAGGTAAGGGTCAACAGCATCATTAATGGCCTGTGAGTCAGCTGGAGGGATGCGCTGTCCCACAGGAGTGTCTCTTGTGGTGACAGGAGCGGAAACAGAGGATGTTGTAGAGGAATAGCCCCACCATGGAATGATCGTAGGTGTTGCTTCATTGATGTACCAAAGCTGTACGAACCAGGCCTCCCACGACTCAGCACCATGTGGCACTGATTGCAGGTGACTTTATTTGCACGTTCTTTTGGCACTCCACCAAGAGTGGTAAACAACCACCACACCCAAGACTCATGGCGAGTGTTGGTAGTAGGGATCCACTACCTCATTCTCATCATCCTCTTCATCCTCCTGCTCTACATCCTCATGCCTGTTCTCCTCTGTAGGCCCTTGGGGAGGCGGTGGTGGTGGACGGGGTGGGGGTGGTACCGAGGCAGAAGTAGCACCAGCTGGAGCAGGAGCAACCATGGATGCCATCAGGTTAGATGATGGAAACGCAGCAAGAGCAGCAAGAACAGCAAAAGCTGAAAAAGCAAGTCAATCTGCAGTAGTAGAAAGACAGAATGAGGATGAGCTCTGGGGTGTGGCCTTTTATGGGGGTGCAGGTCTGCGCTCCGTGGACAGCCGCACTGTCTGCGGACAGATCAAACACCCCAAAAAGGCTCAAAAAGTTCCAAAAAGTATGTAGAACGCCAGGGACATTGTCTGGGACATGTGCAATGGTGAACTTTTACTGTAAAATACTTTAGATTGTCCAAAAAAATACTTTTAAAATGTTCGGGGACCCAGACAGTGTCTGCAAATCAGGACACATGCTCAGCGTGGGTGCGGTCACATGATGACGTTGCGGACACGTTCGCGAATGGGACGGCTGTCCGCAGGACACCAAATTCACATGAACGGTTGTGCGCATGTGCATGGGTGTTCTACGGGCAGTGTCTGGGTCCTCAAACTAATTAAAGTGCGACACACGTGCGATGGACAGTTACAGACAGGTGCAATGTTCGTAGGACCTATGGGTGTGGTGCACATGTGCGTAGATGTTCTATGGACAGTACGGACACTCCCATTATAATTACGAATAGTATGAACAGGTATTGTGTCCTTAGGACACCTCCATTTTGGTTAATTACGGACATCCCGGACATCGAGAGTGTTCTAAGAACAGTTCCATCTTGATTGCAGACAGTATGGACAGGTATGGTGTCCTTAGGACCCCTCCATTTTGGTTAATTGCGGACATTCTGGACATGAGTGTGTTCTAAGAACAGTGCCATTTTGCTTGCGGACAGTACAGACAGGTATAGTGTCCTTAGGACACCTCCATTTTGGTTAGTTGCAGACATTCCGGACACCGAGTGTGTTCTAAGAACAGCTCCATTATGCTAGCGGACAGTATGGACAGGTATAGTGTCCTTAGGACACCTCCATTTTGGATAATTGCGGACATTCCAGACACAGAGGGGGTAATTCATGGACTATTTGCGCTGAAAAAAACAGGATTTGTGCGCCATTCTGCCCGCAAATCCCCATTTGTTAAACAGGGATTTGCGGGCAGAATGGCGCACAAATCCTGTTTTTTTCAGCACAAATAATCCATGAATTACCCCCAGTTGTGTTCTAAGAACAGTTCCATTTTGCTTGAGGGCAGTACAGACAGGTATAGTGTCCTTAAGACACCTCCATTTTGGTTAATTGAGGACATTCTCTGACACCTGCCCTGTCATCAATGACATTTGTGATGTCATCTTTGATGTCCTGGGTGTTAGTCTTAGCAATGCACGGTGGTGGCGTGAGTTATGGCTGCTTAGCTTACAATAACTAGCGAATTTCAGGGATTTTCCAGTTTTACTTGGAACCATAACGTCCCTTTAACAAAGTTTTTTTCTGAATTTCATAGGTTTTTAGTAGCACAACTTAACCATAACGTCTCTTTAACAAAGTGTTTTTACTGAATTCAAATATATACATATATATGCACAAACAATCTCCCATTACAGACAGGCAAGAGCCTTAACTAGCCAGAACGGGGAAACAAACGCCAAGGCTCACGAAAATCCTACTGGATTATAAAGTACATTTTATTATTTACACTGCATCACAACAATGTAGAAGAAATGCATGGGAAAACCCAATACATGCAGATCAGGTGAAGAGGCACTTACCCCTGTGGGTAGAAAACACCACGTGTTCTGCTCTCTCATGAGCTTCTTCAGGCAAAGTAAAATCACAGTAGTTTGCATCCCATTTCTTTTAAATGAACGTTCGCCAGAACACACCCCTCCCACGGCAAATCATATGACCAACTTGCATGTTACTGCCTGAGCACATTTGTCACTAATATGGGAACCATGATGGGATAGTAAAATACAGTGCAATCGCTTAAGGAATCTAATGGTCCAAAGTCTATACTACAGTTAGATTTAGATGTCATTTCAGCCCATGCAAGTGGCCCGGCAGACATCCTGCATATTATCAAATGTATTGCGGGTGCATTCTGTACCATTGTACAAATATATTGTAAATGTTGCAGATGTCTGATATGCTTATCAGTACAAGTGTGACTAACCCTGCAGAGGTTACGTGCCAATGTGGGCAAAAGCATTAAATGCAGCAGCTGCCTGAAAGATATTAACAGAACACCTTCACTAATGTGTTAATCTGATCATTTTAAATGGAACAGAGTCCATGTGCGATATTTAATCACACTGTTGTTGAGTAATGCCATCATGTTTATAGAGCCCATATATTGCTGATAGGAGGGCTATAATATTGTGCAAATATAAAACTGCCTCTAGAACTAGTGTACCAAAGTCGCGTATCAACTAACATATACTGCATGTTACAGGAATTTGTTTGAATTTAACAAAAATACATGTTTAACAATGCAAAGAGTTGTTCAGAGGCACCATAATATGTTTCTCTTATCGTAAGTACAATTGAGTCTTCAAGTGAGTTTCCACGACTATCCCACAAATATGTTACTCTTGCCAATAGGTCTAATTCACAATAACTGTGGACATGATCACATAGCCAAAGCAGTTGTCTCTATTGTAGTGTGGCATATATTAGCCATAGCTTCCTCCACAAGTACAAGTCCTCAATGTGCAAAAAATCACTACTAAGCGCATGCAAAACATATATGAAGTGCAGATTCAATGTTGTAAAACCATTTCTGTTTTCATTGTAATATACCATCGGTTTCTACATCCCAATGTCCTAAAATTAGTTGCTCTGTATGTATGAACCACATAAAGTGCAAAGGTTTCATCCTCTTCATTAGAAATGGGCACATATTCACTGTCAACCACTTAAAAACAATTGGCTAACTTATCTGAATATCCTTAGTATTACTATACAAATGTCTCATCTGATGTACGTAAATCCCTAATAGTGAGTATCAATTGAGGAATACATACAGCTCTGAATCCTCATTTAAACCATATATTCAAGGAACATTTTTTAGTTGCAGGGACATTAAGGTGAGAACGTAACACAACTAAACCCTTGACATTCAGCTAAAGCCACCTTAACTTTGCTCCCCCTGTTGCGCATCCAATGACCACAATGATGACGTCACAGATCACATAGCAGTACAGTTTCAAGAACATTACAATGTTATACTGTTGCATATTCCCAATATTTGAGACACAACATTAGAAGAACCACATCTTAGTGTTTTCTTGCACAATGTACAACCAAGTATAGGCCACACTATCCAGAAGACGATACATACTAATATAACACACAGATCACAGCATCAATCCCTCATATATCATTACTTAAAATTCTCCCAAGGCATTGACAAGATCAGACATACTGCCTAAAATATTCTGATGTTTTCAAAGTGTGTATATGACGTCCTCGTGTACTAAACAACAACAATCGAAAGGGTGAACAGATTTTGTATCCCATTGATTTCTTTACATATTTTTCTTTTTTAATGAAAATGTAAATTAATAAACGATATACAGCTGTTAATGTTTCTGCGAATACACATCTGTAAGAAGGTAAACAATAGTTTTTAATAAAGCAAGCTCTAAATAAAACAACAAATGCACTCTGATGTTATAGATGAAATAGAACTCACCTAACTTACACATTTGCAGCTGGTAAAATTGCAACATATGAAGTTCACACAACTGCCAAAATCGACAGTTCATTAAGTGTTGGTGACATAGCACGTGTGCAAAGTACCTCCTCTGCCACTTTTCTACAACACTGTTTGACTTGGAAAAAGCGCCAACTGTCAGCATGTTGGAGTGTCCGACCGAGAAGGAATTGGTAAAATAAAAAAAATCACAATACGACAAAGACTGTGCACCAGAAAATGAAGTCTGTTTTCTATATCTCTCTAGCATTTCGAATATATCTTCAAATGCAGTTTCCGAGTTCAACAGGTGTTTCAACACTATAACTGTTGCTAGCACCATCTTAAATGGGTGGAGGTTGAGTCCACACAACTGCTGCTCACAGCTAAAATTAACAGGTTAAACCACATGTAAGCCATAAAAAGGCCACACCAAAGTATGGGCCATACCATTCAGAAGGCATTAAGTTCTAGTTTGAGACATAATCCTCCTGTTTCTATCCCATTCCATGGCAGAAGTCTTTCTCGGTTGCAAAATTTGTCTGTCTTCTGAGCAAATAATGACACTATTACTACTCCCGTCTCAAGGAACACAATACTAATAGCAATAAACCCACAGCCAGAGGAGCATTCCTGCATCAGATAGTGCCCCAGGGTCTGTATTAAAGTCATCATGCTAGTTGGACCTGTAACTATGGGCATGCTAAATGCAAGAACCAGTGTGCCAAGTAAACTGCCATTAAGAACTGACAGTATTTCTGTATCAAGTAGAAGTACTGTTTAAAGAACATTATAAAAACAATCAGTGGGTTTTCTTTTTTTAAACTGCCACATATTCCCAATAAATGTGACAGAACATTAGAAGCACCACGTCTTAGAGTTTTCTTGCACAATGTGCAACCAAGTATTGGCCACAATATCCAGAAGACGTTAGATGCGACTATAACACATAGTTCACAGCATCTATCCCCTATACTGAATTAGTTAAAATTTTCCCCAGGCATGAACACCATCAGAAATATTGCTTAAAAATATTCTGAGTTCTCAAGCTATGAACATAACCTCCTCCTGTATTGAATAGCAACCATCGAAAGGGTAAGCAGACTTTGTATCCCATTCCGGGGCAGAAACTGTTTTCAGTTGTTACAAAATACCAGTGTGTCTTCCAAGCAAATAAAAACAGTATTACTATTCCAGTCTAATGGCCACAGTCCGAATAGGAATAACCCAGAGCCAAGGGAGCATTCCTGTATCAGATAATGCCCCAGGGTCTTTATTAAAGCCTTCACATTGGTCAGACCTGTAACTATGGGCATGTTAGATATTTGCACAAACTCAATAGAGTACCAGTGTGCCAAGTAAACTTCCATTGCCAGTTGCCAGTACTTTTCTATCAAAGAACAGTACAGCAACAAGAACGTGAAAAAACTGTTTCCTATTTTAAACTGTTGCACATGCAAGCTTCAAATAAACCATCCCAAAATGTTCAAATCTTTAATTTGTGCACTATAATAGCATTGCTGAAGACATACTGCGACTGCACATTGGGGAAATTTGCACTGAAAAATTCATACCATTTCCTTTTTACATAATAGCAGTTTGCAAAACTAATACTATTCTTATATGCTTGATGAATATGTATTTAAACATTAAACCAAACAAACATAGCTTTCCATCCATCTCCTACTTGCAACTGCAGCAGAATGACAGTCGTTTGAATATAGGCTCACCTTTCACGGGAGTTAAGTGTACAACATCTACTGCAAATCCACTGGAATGATCATAACAATGCAGCTATAAGAAAATACAAAAATAAGCACAATGCAACCATATAATTGCACAACACAATCAATTGTACTACCTCACAAAATACTCCAAACACCCACAAGTACTGCATACTTCAAAATACATTAAAAGTACAAGAAGTAAAATCAGACAACCTTCAAACTTAATAACCAATAAAAAAATACCTGCCAACCGCAAATGAAAACATAATAAAGAACACCATTTGATAGTAGTGCACTCTACAACTAACACACACAGCATTGCAAATAAACCTTCAAATGTGTAAATGGTGATGAAAACATACGTTTACACCAGCCACACTCCTGCCATGTGCACAGTGAGAGTTCAGAAATCAAAAGGACAAACCTGCAGAATATGGTTGCTTTTATACTTTCCAAATTCAATATAAAAAAAAGAGAAAATATATACCAATAAAACTACTAACATGGCTGACTCATTTTCAGCACAAACTATCACTAATCCCTACACAAATTAAAAAGTAACAACAACCAACAGCAAACAATGAAACTGACAGAAATATAATCCCCCCCCCCACCATCTTTCAAAGCTGTGGCTATTCGATGCTGCTAAGGATCTTGTTTTGTACCTGTGGCTCCTCAAAAATATTTCTGCAAACCGAAAATCAAAATAAATTGGCTTTCAAACCATCAAATCAAATAAGTGAACAACTAAGTACATAAAATAACCTATATAAAGACAAATATGTACTGTGTCATCCACAGGAACATATGAATATTGCATACAAAATGTATGTTTGTAGATGTGGCCACAAATATAGCTGTGGCTACTACACATGACGTGACAATTATCCTACTAAAGCTACGGCTACACAGGGATTCTCTAGATGCCTACCTGACCCGTGCCTACTACACGTCCACAAACACATGACGTGTCATTTGTCCTTATATAGCCGCGTCTACAGAGGGGTGCTGTGGATGTCTACCAATAAATAGCAATGCAGCGACTAATAACAACAGCACCATCAACCAATTAGATACTACAACAAAAACACACACATCGTACAAACCCCACTCATACAAACTACCTAAAATTAAAATTAGAAATAATTTTCCTGTAAACAGAGAAACACTGCAGATATCATCATGGCTGCAATGAAAACTGTGTGGCTGATTGCAGACATTTGGCTGTTTTGGTTGCTGGCTTTTTGCGAGAAACTAAATATTACCATGGATCTAGGTTTGACAAATTTCACAATTGAATGGTTTTGAATGTGAGGAATGCAGTGGTTTGAAATTCTTCCAAAATGGCTAACTCTGAGAAGTACAGTGCACTCAGGCGTCAAACTCATTCATTGTGGAGGCAATGACTTGGGAAATATAAGAGGAGTGTCCTGTACTTAATGATGAAACAAGACATGGAAAAATGAATGGAAATATTTCCTCACACCATCTTCATCTTTTCCAATCTAACTAAGAGGCAAAAATGGAGATGGACCACCAGATTTAATGGTAAAATTGAGAAATCCCTGAGAAATCTTAATAACTCCCCAATTTCACTCAGTGCACTCTGGCCAGCCCCCCACATCTACCCTGGTGAATATGTGTATGTTTTTAACCTACAAATAGCTTTTTAATGCGTTTCATTTTCCCATAGCCTCGGCTATAGCCGCAAAAATCTCTTGCATTGAAAGAAAAACAAGATGTCCGTCATTTCATTTCAGAAAACCATGATCCTGCAATTCACCATGGGAGATATAACTATCATTTTCGAGGGTATGGGGGCACCCCCTTCTCCATAAAATTTTAAAATAACCACTGCATGGAATAACCCCAAACAAAAACATGATCGTGAGTCAACGCTTTGTGCCCACATTTTTTGAGACCTGGTCCAAATCAATCCAGCGGTTTAGAATGTGCACTTTGGCATGAATGACCTTTTTTGTCTATGTGAAAATGAATTGGAAGTAGGGCGCACTTTTGAAGAAAAAAAAATAGACGCGTAGTTAACTTTTTCTTTTTACAAGGAATCTTTATGAAACTTTGCAGTCTGGGGTGCCCGTAGACGTTTAATCCCTTCCAAAATTCCGGTCAAATCCATTAGTCGAATCTAAGGTTATTAAGAATAGAATTTTGAGGGGTTCCTATGCGTCTCCAACTCACCTTAACTATAGGGCAGTTATCGCCACCCTATTATATATATATATATATATATATATATATATATATATATATATATATATATATATATATATATATATATATATATATTGTAATTGCTTATTTATAACGCACTTCATACCCAGGGGTTTCTAAATGCAGACCTGGGGAACAAACCTGTGTTGCTTTGCGATGTCTTGCTTCCAAGGCAAGAGTATTGCCCCTGAGCTATCCTCCCGGCACCACAATCATAATTTTCTTTTTTAGGTTTAGTTTGAAATTAGAAGTTTGCCATTGTCATTATTTGAAGTGCAAAACTGAAATGTGTGAAATGTGTGAAAATGTGTGAAAATACTATCTCAGAGTCATAAATTCAGTGTCTCAGGAAGTGTTTTGCCTCCAGATGCTGCTGGTTGCACTCCTGCAAGCTCTGCATCGTGGTACTATAGACTTTGTACCACTAAGGAAATACCTGGAAATACCTGAAAAACACACTCAAACAGCAAAGCGTTTCATGAAGTGTCTCAGGATCTGTTTGGTTGTGTTTTGCCTCCCGACTCTGCTATTCACGTCTGCTGGCTCTACATTGTGGTACTGTGGAATTTGTAGATTTGAAGAAATACCTGAAAACACTCCCACAACGCCAAGCATTTTGGAAAGTGTTTCAGGTAGTGTTCAGGTGGGAAAACACACGGGAGGATGCCCTTGAAAGGTCATCGTGGGAGTGTGGGGGCTGCTGCTGTGTCAGTGCTGCAGAAGTGGAGGACTGGAGCACTGGTAAACTGAAACGTTCACCGCCACCCCATGTAAATCATTGTGATTGCCGGAAATGAAGTAGGAAATCGAGCTATAGCTACAGCGAGCTGCACAGTCTTCCCTACAATCTTCCTAAAATAAAAGCTGTTGGTTAGCAGTATAAGTAACACAATTAACATATTTTGAGAGCCGGTTCTATATATTCACCTGCTGCAATAACACCTAAATGAAGAGCACTGGCATTGACTGTGGTGTGCATTAAGCAGATTGCAGTCATGGCGGCCAACAGAATTATGGACTCACAATCGATTCTACCCACTTCAGGCAAGTTTGGAAGGAGAGGATTCTTTGGCATTAATTATCAATGCTATGCCGCATAAGCAATCTAAAGCAGTCACAGCCCCACTGGGAGCCCACTCCATATCAACGGTTAGTGTGCCAACCAAAGAAAGCACCTTAAGGGCATGGGCATGTACTCAGCACACTCTAAAAGTAGAGATCTTTCTGTGGGGTTTTAAGCCCGGAAAGTCTGTGAAGCCTGATATGAAGATCACAGACTTCCATCCAAACTTTGAAATTGCAGACAAGGAAGGGGCTTGTGTGCACAACCTCTGCTCAGACCAGGCAGAAGAACTCACAGCCTCCCTAACATGCATAGGGTAAAAAAAATCAATGCAGCGGGGAAAGTCATAATGACCACTAATTTGCAGCAATGGGATGCTGGGCAAGTACCTACCTAGCCCCTGCCTCAGCTCGGTGGGTAGAGATTACAGAAGCTCTAGTGTCACCAATAGCACCACGGCACAGTCCATTAATCCTTCTTTGTGCTCTACTTCAACAAATGCTGTCTGAAATTGAAACACAACCAACTGATAAGCATGAGCACGAAATATTGATTGGAGTGAAGGGACATCCTCTGGGTTTGATAACACCTGGCCGGACTTTGGTTTCATCAATTACATCAGCAAACATTTCTCCGTTGGTTGAGCCGCACCATTTCGAAAACTCAATTGATATGCTCCTGATGGCCAATGAATGTGCTTTGTCTGCAGCTATGTATAATATACTCGAGTGCCTATCACGCAGTTTACAACCAAGTGCAATGGTATTGCGGCCATTCTTGAACAGCATGGTAATGAAATCACCAAGTCAACAGCTACATGAAATTGGAGGATCAATATTGCTAAGGACCAAGCCAACAGTGGAAATATAATACAGACAGCCTCATCAGCACTGACAGATATGAACCAGGATAACTAGTATGCTGATCAAAACACTTATAAATACAAACAGCGCTTTGATAGGCTTGGATTTGGTTTCATGGTAAAGTGAAAAACATGGTCATTAAACAAGCACTTGTTATGAGCAACTAAACACAAAAAGAAAAGAAATTCACTGAATGGCCACTCTAAGGTAGCTGGTAATGCTGGTGATGTGATGATCAGTGTGTCTACAAAAGGGGCAGTGAAAGGTAGCAGAGGATAAATGCCAACAAAAAAGGGTCCTCATTCCTGTGACAGAACTGGACATTTATCCACAAGGGAACATATCTATTATTCAGCCAAAGAGCAACAGCAAATGGATGAAATACAGAGATAATCAAGTCATCAATTTGGAAGGGATGTTAAGCGAATATGCAGTGACAGCCCTGATAGCAATGGGGCCTGCCAGGAGTAATGCCTAAGTTCAAACGGATTTGGGAGGGGAGGTGTTGATGTGAAGGCCTTGGTTGCATCAGAGGCACTTGAGTGGGAAAAAACAGTCAGGGCACTGAGAATTGAAAGTATGTTTTGTGATGGTGGTGGTTTCTTTATCAATCGGTCACGACTGATGGAGTTGCTCCATACCATAATTCTGCTATGCTTTGTGCGATGCAGTGATATCTGCTTTTTGGACATTTGCAAAGAAATGCTAATAATGCAGCCTCGATTGTGCACTTTTCTGCTGAAAATACACTTGAGTACATTATGGATTATACTGTACCCCTAAACAGAATGGGCCATGAATGCACAATCATTGAGGTTGGGGACTTGTGTAGCAGTAAATACGAAGGTACAAATGAAAACAGTGGTTGGTCACTGCACAATACTAGACAGGCTGATAATAAAGGCCCACGTGAGGGGATAGCAGGGTTATGAGCAACTAAGGGTGGTAGGGCTGGAGTCAGGGAGGGTGAGCAAAAGTGAAGAGTCCCATTGGGACTGGTTGGCCCAAATGGTTGAACAACGTGGGAAGCCACATTCCCAAAATAATCTCTGACTGACCTTTTTACTTCCTAAACTGGAATACCCTTGGCCACAGGCATTTATTTGAGCAGGACGGTCTCGTGGAGTTTATTCATAGTCTCCCAATTGTGGTTTTACAGGAGACATGGTTGACGGAAGCATTGGTCATAGACAGATGGCATACCATTTCCTGTCTCGCAGTCCAAGGAAATAGAGGACATAAGAAAGGTGACCTAAGTCTGTGAGTAAAAAAAACTTTGGGTTTGGTGGAACTCCCTTCTGTGTCTGAAACATCTTGATTGGCAAGCTCACATTCAGTTATCATTAACATATACGATCCTCCCTATAGGAACAGCCATAGTGCGATAATGAAGGAAGTGCAGGTACTGATAGATAAGTTAACCAAATGTAACCCTATCTTGGTTTGTGGAGGCTTTAATGCTAGGACCCCGAAGGATACAATCTTGGAGAAATGGGAACTGGTATCTTTGTCTGCACCTATGAAGGTTTTGGCCCTTGAGCAAACCTGTAATCGTGGCATAGACTGGGAAAATGTACTCTATCTAACCAGATTTAGCACAGTAAATGGTGCTTATCCATCTGACACTCCGGCACAGTCTACAAGGATTGGGAACAGCTCCAACAGTATAATCAATTATATCTACACTGAGAACTGTTATGGGTTGATTGTAGACATGAGTGTTGTCCAACGTGAAGAGAGCGACCACTGTCCTTTGGTCGTTTGCCTTAATATTCGGAACCAATGCCAAAGTAATGTACAATCAGGGACCTTGAGTGTCAATCCCTCTCTCAGTCAAATCTCATGGAGTGATAGCAAGTAGGGCCATGCCTCCTCAAAGGCTGCGGCTGTTCTGGCCAATTATATAAATGATATTGAGGTTCCCAACCTAAAGCCTATAATGACCATTGCAGTGCAAGCGGCCATTGACTACAACATCTGTGTTGAGAGCATTAGAGCCAGTACTTTGATTAGGTCTATACATCAACATTATTTCAATAAACAGACTAAACAAAAAACAAAAAAAAAAAAACAATATGCCTGAAGAGCTACGTCACATATCACATTTAGCACTAAATTGTAGTGTACATACCTGCTGAGTTAAAACCATAAAAGTGGAAAATTATAAATGGCTCAGAAAGCATACGTTCGAACTAGAATGTAATCAATGGAAGGTGTTGGTGGATGCATCCCTAACCAATGAACCCATTAAGTTTTGGAGGATAATTAATGGAAATAAACATCTGGTTAGAGGTATTATTGGTGTGCCAGAGAAGCTTAGGTGACACATGTGGCGCAAACTTTAGGGGGAAAAGCATTGATTGGCAGTATACAAAAAGGGTCCATGACGATCATAGACCAATTTTGCCCAGTAAATCGTCCAGGACTCCTGCCCGAGATGGAATGTGTAGCACATTGCTTAAACTGGATGCAGAACTTTGGGCAACAACATTACATTGGCTTTCTCATTGGGTTGGGACAACTCAAACCATTCTGACCCTCATAATTATCACCTTCTGGTGGTGTTGGATGCCCCGGGAAAAATATTTGCCAAAGTACCGCTTAATGAGCTTAAAGAATGGGTTGAGGCAAATAATGGTATGCAATCAAATTGGGTTCTTTAGAGGACTAGGTATCTCGATTAACATACTGGCCCCGACTACGATTATCGAGTAGGCATGGATGAAACGCAACACATCGTTATATGTGGCATTAGTGCCACATATGACACAGGCAACAGAAGTAGACTGTGGCATAAACTACAGAGATGGAACATTCCACCCTGCCTTTTGAGGATAATTATGTTGTTGCATGACAACACTAAGGAGAAGGTTCTGTTAGATAAGCATGGCAGAACATCTGGCTGGATACCCACACAGAAAGTCTTAAAACAAGGACGTATTTTAGTAACAATGTTGTTCAACCTTTACTTGTCAGATTTGGTTGAGTTTATCGTGAATGGCTCATCAATTGAACTGAAACTGAGTGACGTTTCAATACAATGGATTGGCTATGCTGACGATATAGCAATATTGGACCTGACACGTCACAGGCTACAGTACTCTTATAATAGGTTGAACGAGTATACACAACTGAATTGCATGATTCTAAATACAGCAAAAAACAAAATTATGGTATTCACACTGAAACACAAAAAGGAAAAAAAGAGTATGTTGGCATTTGAATGAGGAGGCAATCAAAGTAGTTTCAGAGTACAGGTATATGGGAATAAACTTAGATAAACTCTGCGGCAAAAGACACCTTAAAAAAATGAAATGAGGCTAAAGGCTTTGCAGTTAGTGGGTAGTATTGGTTCTCTTGCTTACAAGGGTGGATAATCGGTTAAACTTAAACTACAACTTTACCAGATAAAAATGTCTTCCATTCCTGGCAATGAAAACCTTACAAAAAATGAGCATTGAATCTAGGATACTAAAGTGACTGCTTAGAATGCCTCCTCGTACACCTATTGAATATTGAGATTTTGACATTCTGCCATTTCTGGTTAAGCTTCACTCAACCTGTTTGAATATGTGAAACCCATTACCACAACTGCGCTGTTTGCTGATGAAAATCTATGTTATGATGATAAACAACTGACACGTGTTTCGACCATGGGTCTTCTTCTAGGCTGCTAATAAAATTGCATATCCATCATTAGAGAATCTGTCAACAATGACATACATACATGTTCATGAAGTTCAACTGAATAGGTTGCAGGGTTAAGAAATGAACACTCAATATATAGGCGTGCAGAATTTAACAGAAAGTCAGATTTCATAAATGCTGAATATGTTAGGCAGAATTGCATGCAGTACCCGCTGGGACCACCACATACAATTAGGACTACAGGTGTAAGCACAAACCAACCTTTGGTATATGTCTGTACCACAAGAGCTTATCTCAAGAGTGAATGTGAGCAGTGCAAGAAGTTACACAGAGGTCTTTCAATCACAGTGGTTCAAGTAGAAACTTATACTCAAGGTTTCTTGGTAAAACACTAATTAATTTATTACACAATCATTTGGAAAAACATTTAAACATTTCACTAGCAGAAGACAACTTAATATTATAGGCAAATACACTTCAATATAAAAAAAAGATTTTGAGACAGTTTGAGCTCCCCTGAAGTAGGGTCAAAATAGCAGTTCAGTTAACATAGAAGTGAGCAAAAGGGACAAGGCAAGTAGAATAGATCACATATACTTGTTTAGCCAGTGCAAATAGTTTCAGTTCACCAGAAGAGTTCAATTCAAGTCAATAGGCCTATGCAAAAGTCAATTGGCTAGAGTTCTGGATAGGAAAGAGCAGTTCTGGTATCAAACGGTAAAGACTTTGCAAAAGCTCTTAGCAGTAGTAAAGGCAAAAAAGAAACGTGTGGGAAACACAAGCTGATTAGGCCTGCAAGTTGGGAACGTTTCACAAACTTTCACAGCAAGAGTGGCATTCTCTCAATCGGGTTGGCACAGTACCTTATATTGAAGAAACAAATGCTGTTGAAGTCGATTTTTCCTGGCAGTTTCTGCAGATCTCACTGTTTCTGAGCCTCAGTCATGGGGACAAGAGGGATGGCATTGAGGGACTCACTGCATAGGTTCGTTGAAGAAAGCAAACAAGATGGAGTCACTTCCGTTCCAGTAGCTGTAGATTCAAGAACACAAGCTGGTGTCCCTCTCCCCGGTTAATCCTAACCAGCCTTGAGAATGGTATCCAGGTCTCTTATGAGTTGATTGGTCCCTTAAACTCAAAGGAAGTAGCCGTCCTTGAAGGAGCTTCTCTGTCGAATGTAGTTTGGCAATTTGGACCTGCAGCAGGGCTTCCACGGGCAAACCAATGGTCCAGGAATTGCAGCAGCCGTCCTCTTCGAGCTCGTCTTTGGTTCTTTCGCTCCAGTGGTCAACTCGCCTTTCCAGTCCAAGAGACTCGCCTTTAAACAGTTCTCTCCCTTTCATTCCAGCCTAGCTGTCACTCACCCAGAAGGGTGGCTGTCCTTGCCGGACAGTCAGCCAGCCAATCATGCCAGAGTGCATTTGGGTCTCCTAGGAGACTAAGCACAGGGAGTTTTGGGCACCTTCCTCACTTCCAGCCCACCCCAGACACTCAGATGCCAGAGGCAGTTTTCACTCCTGAAGCCCGCCAAAAGCACATGAACAAAGGGACCAAACCTGAGTGGGAGCGCAGAGACAAACACTAGAAGGACCTTTCTAAAAAGAAACGGCAAAAAAATTATGATAAACAGCCGACACGTGTTTCCGGGACCTGTTAAACAAAGAGGCTTAAGGAGCCGTCTTGAAAAAAATGGCTCCTGTGATTTCTAGCAACCGGTATTTGCGGTCGGGAAAAATCATGGCAGTTGGTTTTAAAACAACTGCCACTAGCCTTTTCAATAGGAAAGGGTAGCATGTGACTGCTACATGAGTACTTAGACATAGGCAATACAATGTAACCCCTCCAGCACTCCACTGTAAGATGGTGTGTGCTGGGTCTAGGAATTTGGAAAGGCTAGTAAAGTCAATTTCACTTGACCGATGAACTACTGTTTCTCTGGGAAACAGTAGTTCATCGGAGAGACAGTATTTAAACCTTTGAGAAGTCTAAAAGACATCCCTGTGTCACTGCACTGAAGGTGCTGTGTAACACACATGAAAATATGATGCATATGGAATTATCTAAAAGCCTATATTCACAGAACACAAGTGTAAAACACACATCAAAACACATGCAAGAGTCCTCAAAATCCAGCAAAGTTGCTGGGGGTCTCTAAGGTGTAGGGAATTAGCACATTTATGAGAATTCTCCCTAACACTGTTCCATGTGTCTGCATGCATTTGAAACCAGTGATGTTAAATTTGGTAACTTAGAGACACACCTGCTCCATACATTCCTTAATTAACACAAAATACGTTATGTATTGCATTATATTTGTATGCAGTGCTAATTACATTGGCAGCACAATACGTGCATTGATGGTACGAATGAGGGAACACATGGGTGCTATTTCTAGCCAAAATACCCATTAGCAACACATTGGCAATACCATCATCAATTAGATGATATCAAAAACTTGTGGTTTGTAGGATCAATGCAGGTATTGATATTGATATTTTATTTCTATTGCGCTTGTACACAAGTGTTTCACAAGGTAACTCTTCCAGCAAGAGGTGGTGACTGCATTTTGAAACATAGACAATTAGAATAATGCATGATCATTATGGCAAATTGTCTGCATGTGGCAATGAATTGTATTTGTAATGTGGTCTAATAAGGAAGACATTATGTTCTAAACTGGCTAACCCATGTGATTACTTATATGTGTTATTAAAATGCTTTGACTAACTCTAGGGCCAGGTAGGTCTGTAGGTGAGCATTGAGTGGCATGTTATCAAATACGTCCCAAGATGGAGGACATTGTTTAGACATTACAGTCTCCCGCTTACTGGCGGTCTATCTTAAAGATGACTGTTACAATCTATGATGTATCTTAT
Source organism: Ambystoma mexicanum (assembly GCF_040938575.1). Lineage (NCBI taxonomy): Eukaryota > Metazoa > Chordata > Amphibia > Caudata > Ambystomatidae > Ambystoma > Ambystoma mexicanum. The sequence goes on along the minus strand of NC_090937.1, from coordinate 1,060,051,777 downwards.
GATTTAGATTCATTCTAACATTATAAGACCAGGAAATGATTAACAACATTATTTGGAGCGCTATATGCTCCAACAAGTACAAATTGGAATTCTGGGATTAACACATTATGAATGATTAGATATTTTCATTGAATGACATTAAATCATATATTGGGCAAACATGCAATAAACACATCACTTGTGGTAAAATGTCAAATAGCATACTTATGATAACTGACTCCACTTCAAGATGGCATACTTGGTTTCTGAGTAAAGACATATCCGGTTGCACATGGCATCCTGATAAGTAACAGGAACTTGAAACAGCCAGGGGTCAAAATAATGTTAGACCAACTGGCATGAGATGAGAGGTAAGATTATAATGAGTAGAGTGTGAGGAGACACAGTGTCTTCCGTTAATTACATATAGTGTGTATATGAATTGCTGACTGATACTCAGTTACTTTTGGTAGATCCATACTGCAATGCCGACATAACACGGGAACTATCAGGTAGGTTCTAAGACTTTCGAGAAGGCAGCACGTTAGTTACCATAACATACTGTTACTAAAATGGCATTTACCATAGCTTCACAGTCCACCATTCTTATCTCTAAACCAACCGGGTTCAACTTATCTGCTTGAGCTCAGGTAGGCTCTAATTCCTTTAAGCTGAAATGAGACAAGCACTTCAGTATACACGAACGGGTTGGCAGTGTAGCACTAATTGTTAAGCGGCACATGTTAACAAGTCAGGTGGTCTAACAAGTGTAAGCACTCACATTAAATTGAGCTATGGGTAACACTGGTGACTTTGTTTCATACAATAGACATAGGGATGATACTTAGCTACTCCACCTCCAGGACGGTTGGTTCTAGGTTCAGAGAGGATCTTGTAGCCCACAGGGAGGAGAGTGTCAAAGCGTGTGACAGAACTGGCCATAAACCATGTCTCGCTGAGAGGAAGGGAATCTAGGCCGAGTTCTTCAAGGAGGTGACAGATGTCAGAGAAGTGTTTGTCAACAGAACAAGAGTTGAGAGTAGCAACATAGAGCAGGTTGCCACATTTGAAAGACTTCCGCTAAGGGGTACAGGCTTGAGGTAAACCTTGGGGAGGTGTTAGTGGGGCACACAGGTGGGCAGAGGTGGAAAATTAGGGTGACAGAGGGGGTAGTAGGAGAAGGGAGAATGTTGATAATATCCAGGAAATGCCTATCAAAAAGAAGGAGAACAAGACGGTGCCATTCACATAGATATTAAAGATGGCCTTGGAGGAGTGCAAGGGGGCCAAGAGGACCTCCCACCTAGTGCTCCCGTTAATGGGGGAGGAAGAGAATGGAGAGAGAACAGAGACCATATAAAGGTTTCAAAGGTCTGGAGAGGGGACAACAAAGAGGATGTCAGTGAGAGTTTGTCTGGAGGAAGCACTGGTGTAGGTATCAGCGATAGGGAAGTCTGGGTTGGAGACCATGATGTTCTTCTTGAACTTCTTCCTTCCAGACTTAGTGAGAGGGATAGGGTAGGAGATAAAGTAGCAGTTAGAGAAGATTATTTTTTTTGTTGTTGCATTTTTGCATTTTTAAAGTGCTCACACAGCCCGCGGGCATCGAGGCACTATTAAGGGTATTGTTTGTTTTTTAGTTGGGTAATTGTTTTTTTTTTTTGGTCTTAGTTGCGTATTTATAATGCGCTCAAATACCCAGAGGTTTCTAAGCGCGGACCTGGGGATCGAACCTGTGTTGCTTCGTGTCGTCTTGCTTCAAAGGTGAGCATGTTGCCGCTGAGCTATCCTCCCAGGGCTGGAGATTGGAGAGACAGAGAGCACCACAGGGGGTGTGAAGGAGGTAGGTGGAGGAGAAGTATGTGAGATAAGAGAGACACACATCCCTGTGCACACACAAACTCAGAAAGCACAGGGAGAGGAGGAAGAGGAGGCCTGGCCCACAACAAAGGAAGACACAAGAGGGGAACACGCAACTCACACCAATGAACGGCCAGACTAGAGAGACTCTTCAACAATGTCACAGTTACCGGAATGTGAAACACCCAGATTCAACCCTCCTAGACAGGCAAAACATTATCAAGGCTTGAGCACAGCACTAAGCACAACACTCAAGTTTGACTCTCCTAGCAGGAGGAAAAGGGACAAGTCCTTGAGCACAGCACAAAGCACAACACCCAGATTTGGTTCTCCTAGAAGGGGGAAAAGGCCAAGTCGTTGATGACAGTACAAAGCACAACACCCAGATTCGACTTTCGTAGAAAGGGTATAAAGGCTAAGTTCTTGAGCACAGCACAGAGCACAACACCTAGATTCAAATTTCCTAGTAGCATGAAAAGAGACTAGGTTTTTGAACACAGCGCAAAGCACAACACCCAGACTCAACTTAACAGGACAATTGCAGCAGGTTGATGGCTGCAGGTTTAATGCCACCATGGCAGACACTAGCAGACACCAATGGAGCTGCAAACACTGGAGCTGCCACTAGCTAAGTAACATGTCCAACCAGACCAAGTCTTGTGGAGGTCTGTTTGATTTAATATCTTCCTATTGTTGATTGGATGGGCAGACAAAGTACATCCATAACATGTTCTTACAAAGGAATCATTTAATTAATTCCCCTATAGCCAATGGACACGAGGTGATTTTGTTGAAATTCAAAATCAACAACATTGCTTCCAGTGTGAATACAAATATAGCCTGTTAAAGTAATTGGATACTCCAATTTCTCATTGCCTTGTCAAAACGAAATTCCTAACTTTTCACCATTCCTCACACCCTGCCTTAAAGCAGAAGGGTGCTGAATGTGATCTGAATATCTGGGTGTTGGTTTTGGGGCTGTAAAGCATCTTGCCAAACTAAATAAAGTGAAGTACCTGATTGGAAAGCATACTCTCTACTGAGAGTGGGAAAGTGACTCCTTGTAGAAGAGAGATTCTTCATTGCATTGTGGTGAAGGATGAAAGGCTCTATATATATAAAAAGTGTAATGTTTTTAAAAGTCTTTTGTGCTTCAACACTGCTAGCACTTCCAGGTGTGCAGGGAGATGACAAAAAAAGATCTGCATGTGTGAAACTGCTTTTGCCAATAGGACAGTATTGCATGTTATATAAATTAAACTTCATGTAAAGTGTATCGCTAAGTGTATGATCCGGTCATGTTTCAAAGTGCTACAAGTTATAAAGTAAACCCCATGCAAAGAATATTGTGGGGTTAAAGAGACTTATACAGTAACTGGGGTTTTCAATTTGTGTGAAAAGCGAATTGTTAGGAAAGAAAAGCATTTGGGCCACAGAGTGAGGTGGTGTAAATTGTGATGTTGTAGGTTCTTGGCTTACCTACTGCTAAAGGGTGAGGGACCTATGTGCATCTATATGAATCACAGACAGGGTGAGATTGAACATAAAAGGAATATTGTTGTGGTGCTATTGATTGGGGAGGTAAAGAATTCCATGCACTTATTGCTGCCACATGAATAGCTCCAACTGTTAGCCCGGTTTTTAAGAATAAGAGATTCATGCAGCATCATCTGGCAGTTTATTTACTACTAATTCTGGAAAATACCATCACAGCTAGGGCACTGTCCCTTTACATACGTAGAGCACGGAAAGTAAGAGATAACGCATTAAGGGAGGGTGACTAGGCTGGGTGATGGGTTTCCAGACCTTAGACCGTACATCCTCGGAATTATCTCTGCTGAATACATATTGCATTTGCACTTTAAGCCTTGGTTAAACTGTTGTATATACTCCTGGCTTTTTATAATATTGTATTATAACCCAAAATTAGAAAGGTATGTTGTTATGCTGCGCAAAGACCCTGTATTTAAATTTTCAAAGTTGATATCACAAGTTCTTTGAAAGTGTGTCTGCCCACTTGCACTTCCTCCCTGGCAACCCCTGTACCTGGGGACCGTTGTTCTGTATCCCCACAGTCCCCCTAGCAGCACTTTTTTCTGCACTTCCTTGCACTTGCCACCAGCTAGCCGTTTATTTATTTTCTTATTTATTCCACTTTTTCCGCATGTACTGTACTTTCCACCTCCCTTCCCCTCCGCACTTTTTCTTTTTCCCCCCTTCCCATGCACTTGCGCGATCTGAATGAAACTTGGCCTAGTAGGATCTTTGTCTGTCCTCCCTTTGTTTCCCCCCCTTGCCTGTCCCGCCTTAAAACACTTGTGTATAGGCGCGTTACAAATGCCATATCATATCATATCATATCATCAAGATAATTTTATTTCCAATGTTGAAAATGTATCTCATCAAAATAATCTTATTTCCAATGTTATTGTTTTATTGATACAGTGACACGTGTTTCGACCCATCGGTCATTTTCAAGGCTGATACATTATCAACAAATTCCCATATAAATAACAGTGATTAAAATCATACAAAAGGAAAGAATATTGGAAATTTCACAATTTCCAAAACCAAGTACATATATAGCCACATTTAATTAATTTTGTCATTCCGTAACATGAATGATGAGCGGATACAGGGGAATTGCAAAATAAAGTAAAAATATTAAAATAAAATATTAGTAATGTGTTTATATAAAGGGTAGTATACTAATTACATACAAAACTTATGTGGTATGAGGATGATACATTCTTAAACATGTTGAGTCTGCATAATACTTCTCCCCCATGAAGAGATGTGAGCAAGCATGCAGTGGCAGCCCCAAGCATGCCATTTAGATTACCACATTAATGGATATGATGTTGAGTCAAAGTTTTAAAGAAGTTCCTCAAGGTGTTAATTAAAGTGTATAATAATGTGCCACCATTGCCCATTCACTGTAATGAGGTTGACTCTTAATCGGATTGATCAAATAAAATGGCTCCATAATAATGCCACACTTATGTACATGCAGAGCCCCAAGGGTAAACTTGTATCTGTTGCAACTCACTCAGTCTGTTCCTGTGATAAGTTCAAAAATGTAATAAAAAAGGAACAAATGTTGAATTTTAAAACTTCATTTATTTTCTATCTATATTTATAAAATGTGTGGGTTTATTGCACAGTCTGTGTCGTTGTTCCTTATACAATTCCACACCATTTCAAAAAAATACACCACATTTTATCTAGTTTCCTGTTAGGACCCTCCAGACAAAAATGGCCACATGACATTTGGAAACCCCGCCCCATTCCCCAGATTTCAGCAAAAGTTAAAATTGGTTTGTGGCTTGGCGAAGCATTGTTCCTTATACTTTTCCACACTGTTTCACCAATCTGCACCACATTTTGCAAAATAACCTGTTAAGACCTTCCGGACATTACTGGCTACTTGACATTTGGACACTCCACCAAATCCCCTAGGTTTCAGCCCCTTCACCCATGAGACACTTGCCAGAAATTGGCAAAACATCAATGTGGTCATACAAGTACCGGTCATCAACCCTAGGATGCATGGTTTTTGGAACATTTGCACCGCAATGCATTGCAGCAAACTGCAACAGATGTGGAGAGAGCACAGTAGGCCCTAGTATGCAGCAGCACACCAACTCTCGCCTCCCTCAACGTCTGCTCCAGGGTATGTCAGTCAACCACACATGCCCATTCTCAGTGCAGTTTACTTCAGAGTGCAAAGCACATCAAGCAATAAGCGAATCAGAACAGCGACCTACAGGATCATTGATTTTCAGTAATTTATGAGAGTGTTATTATGTCTGTCTACAGAACCCGCTCAGAGAACAGGTACTTTTTGCCAGCACATACACTTTTTTTCAATACCCTGGTATGGACATCTGAAAATATATCCAAGTACATAGTTGTTTATTGTTTTGAAGCACTTAAGTCATTAAGAAAATGATATGTGTACTAATTTATCTTACAATAAAACAATTGATTATTTACATGTTTATTTTAATAGGTAGTACATAATTAGAGTTCAAAATGTGTCCCTTTCTATGTATTTATATTACTTGTGTTTGTAAATGTATATACAGATTAAATAATAGTGAAAATGTTTTAGATATATTTGGCACACATAGGCACATTCTAAGCAGTGTACTATTTATAATTCAGATATCATCTTTTGCTAAAGTACTACAAAAGAAAGGTTTGCAAGTAGTGATATGATGCATGTGTAGCTGTTTACTGTTTTAAACAATGTACTTATTGTTATGAACTATTCTAAAATGATAATTTCACACACGTAGAAACATAAGGGTGGTCTACATGGTATCCAGTTAATATGTGGAAAAAAAAATTCGAATGTCAAATATGTCGAATATATTTTACCTAATTTTTTTTCTGAATGTATTATTTTTTAAATTACAGGTTTTTTTGTTTGTTTCGTGAGTAATAAAAAGGGTTTAAAAATGGGGGGAACCCCCATTGCAAACAAAAAATAATAAAAAAAAGACATTCACATTTTTTTTTGGGCGGTGGCATGTTTTTGACATTATGACATTCGAAAAAATGTCATTCGAAATACGCACTTGGAACCGGTCAACATATGGTCCAATACCTAGAGTGATTTGATGTCTGATGCCATGAATTAAATAATCATTGATGTAATATACAATGTTATTAGCAATGTCACCAGTGATGCCATCAGTGATGTTATAGATGATGGCATTACTGATGTCACAAGTGATCTCATCAGTGATGTCATCATTGAGGTCAAAGGCTGCAGAATATGGATGTATGCATTACTACAATTGAGTTTGGTTCTTGTCAATTAATAATGGATGTGGTGTTACTGTTGAGTTATGGATGTGCTGATATTGTTAATCGAGACACTGAGAATGTGTGCCTGATGAGTTACAGACATATTGACATTCTTTATTGAGGCATTACGTGTGGCTAAATAGTAATGGAGGTATTATTACTGTTTATTGGGCATCAGCGACAGTATGCATATGTTTGCAGATGCATGGGATGGATTGTTATTGTTTATGCGGAATCACAAGGTTATGTGCCATATATATTGGATCGATTGTTATTGGGCATTACAAGTAAGTCTGCCAGATGTATTGGATGGATTCATATGTCTGTCAAAATGGTATGTGGAGATTGGTGTTATTGGTGTGCAGTGAATGAAAGTAAGGGCGTGACTGTGTGTCTGCCTATGGCAAAGAACAGTGATTGTTGTATCTGTTTCTATGTGTGTGTGATGTCATCAGTTCAATGGATGGGAGTGTCTCATGTGTATGGAATGTACTGACCTAGTTGTTCCACCCAAGCTACTTCAAATTATGAATCCTTGGTGGGTCATGTTTCTGTATATTAACTTAACATGTAACTTATAAAGCAATATAAGCGACTAACCTACACATAATCTGTGCTAAGACCGAGTACACCCCGTTATGGAATATCCACTGAAAGCACCAGAAAGAAGCTTGTGATTGATTCTAAAAGGATACCTTGTATGATTTGAAAGTAATGAGTTGAACGCTATGAAATTGGTGAAAGATAACCAAGACAGAAGAGCTGGGAAGGATCACAAGGAATGGTGCTGTGTTAGAACTGGTAAAAGACTTGAAACCTTGGGGAAGGGAACCCCTTTCTGTAGTGTGAACTATTTGAACCTTGGGGAAGGGAAACCTTTTGACCAAAAGCTGGATGAAGCTCTGAACTTGTATTTGAACACATCATTTTGAAGATGACATCCCTACACACTGTATACAAATGGATGTGAGGGGAAGTATAAGTTTTGGACATTTGCTTTGGACTTCCAGACACAGACTATCGTTAGTTTTAATTAGGTAGGAACTCCCACCTTAGCTTTGGGGCTTTTTTCTAAACTTCTTTATTTTAAATAAAGGTTTGTAGCCCAAACTTTCAGTGCTTTGTCTGTGTCTCATTCACAAAGCCTTCAGAACTGGTGAAGGTTCCCCACACCTCATTCTATATGACTGTGACTTTTGCCAAATCTATGCTGGTCCTAAAGCTATTTATTGCACTCCTTTGTCCAACATTGAAGAATACTTGTCAGTAGCTCAGCAGACACCATTGAACGGAGCAAAGTGCTTTACAGCTTTAATTGCAAACATCTGAAGATCTTAAAACATGATGTACCAAAAGCGGAAACCTAAGGCAAGGCCTTACATGAGAAGACCTGACATCAATACACTGACAGTGTGCTGATTTTGACCAAAATCTTGCATTGATTTTGCGAATGAGACCCTGTTACTCATGGCGTGAAGAGTAAGTAACTGGACCAAGTGGTAACAAGATTCATTGATTTGGCAATTGACTTGTCTCACTCATATACACAAGCACTTCTCACTTTACTAATGATCCCTTGTCTAGATAACTTCCTAAAAAGTAAACTATCACATCAGTGAGGATAAACCAAAAGGTTTAATTCACTGAGATAATATGCCTTTAATTTTATATCTACACCCATAGTTTAACCCTAAATCGTATGGTTCGATACTTTTATTTGCTCTCAGAGAAACACTAAAATCCTTCATTGACACTACAGTACATTACTGATTATAACTTACTGTAAAGTAATGCATATTGTTAAAACAGATCTCTGTCAGGTCAGCATTTCTCTTAATATGCTTGAATCTTAGCCTGCATCTTTATGGCCCTGCTACAATCATGGATCTTAGCCCAGGCTGTATGACCATGAAAGCCAATAAAACCAATAAAGACGCCCAAGGGATGGCTTATGAAACCATGTCTGATGGTTGGATATTGACAAGCCTCTACCCAAGATTCTGACAGAAAAAATATAAAAACAACTCCATAACCAATCACTTCAAGCAAACATCAGCAGGACCCATCACATATATTAGTGTTTTCCTTTTTACCCTGCACAACAAACATTGTTTATATCCTTACACATCAGACAAAAGAGTGCATTCACAGGCAGGAACAATAAAGATTAATGACTTTCCACATGTGTCACTGGGATCCATTTTCATAGTAAAAAGCACAAATATTTTTAAAAGTAGCTGGTCATTTTAAGATCATTAGGCTACAAAACAATATAGACAGTGTACATTTGAAATTACAATTTTGGCCAAAAATATTCGGGAGCAAATCTTTATGGAAAATATAGCATTTGGAAAACCACATCATCGACATGAAAAAACACCAAGTAGAAAATAATGTTTAAGCTTGACAGATCATTGCCTTAAGATACACATTAGGGATGATAATATAATGTATTGATTGAACTGTAATTATTTGTCAAATTAGAGGGTTTACCATATATTTTAAGTCCATCTTGAATCATGAATGTTCATTTAATCTACACACATGCATATCTTGTTGTGGGAGCTTGCTGCACTTGCTGCTTTCTAAAAAAATATTATTGCATAGCAGTATAATTTCAATCTTGCAAAGTTTCATTTATACTAGACTATCCTCTCCGAAGTCCTGTGTGATCATTTCCCCTTAGTTGCCGAGAACTCTATCCATTCTCAGGCACTGGTCACGTCCCCTTCTAGTAGGCTAAGTGATTTTCTTATAAAATTGACGACTGCGATCGATAAGCCAAGTTGCATTCCTCTCAGCAAGATTGGCCATCACTCTTCAGCAGATAGTGAGGCATATGCTCTAAGAAACCAACAAAAGTATTTGCTGCTGGTGTCCATTAAAATCTTGCATTCAGTAAATAGGTGGTAGAGATTTTCCGTCTGGCCAACCATTTTACAGAATTTACAGTTTTGTGCAGATTCAGTCTAATTTTCATAAAATCTGCTCTGTATAGTGGGCCTGGGAATTTTCTTACATAGTCCGGTATGTGACCCAGCATCTGAGTTCAATGTCTGTGTTGCAGAAAATGTTTACCTGCTTATTTGGATGAAGGTGCTATATAAATTATACATCATTATCATCATAATCATTATTTCATCCGCAGTTGAGCTCCAGTCTAGTGTCCACAGCTTCCTCTTTACGGTCCCCGGCGTAAGCAGCAGGTCTTCTCCTGCTACACCCAGTTCTTTTAGTTTGGTTTTGCACTCGGCATCCACGCTTCCGAGGGTGTTCCATTGATCCTTCATCATGGCTGTTCTAAGGATTACCATCATCGGAGGTGCATTTGGATCGATGCATTTGCCGTAGAAGTTCAGATTTTTCCAGTCAGCTGCTGCTTTTAGAGAGCAGAAACCCAGCTTGCGTTTGATTACTTGAATTGGTGTTGATCTGGTTAGGCCCAGGACCCTTTTCCAGAAGATCCCTACTAATGTTGCACACCATATATTTGGCAACCAGAGTAATGCTTCCGCCCCATATGATAGGGTCGGAACAACCTTCACTTCATACATTTCCACAATGGGAAGGATGGAGGATCAGCAGTATCTGCGTTTTATTATCAGTGCCTGGTTCCGCACCAGTCAATGCTTTTTGAATTAATGTGGACCAAGTTTGTGTTTCCACCATACTGGGGGAGATGTGCACCCCTAGGTATGTGAAGGCTTTTACACTTTCGATTTCTTCTTTCTCCAAAAAACAGTGCTGTCCATTTTTTCTTTTCATTTTTCAACACCAGCATATTTGTTTTTTTTCAGTTCACTAGCAAGTTGTTTTCAGTTGTGTACTCCTTCAGGGCCTGTAGCTGTCTCTTTAGCCTTATGGTGGTTTGATCTAGGATGACCAAGTAATCTGCGTATAGTAGGCGTGGGTCATGTACCCCCTCTATTGATGGTTAGAAGTATCAGATTTTATCCATCGATTTATGTAAGTCTGAGTTGTATAAATGGAAGAAGGTTGGTGCCTGCGGGCATCCTTGCCTTACACCTCTCCTCGTTGGGATCCCTCCTGTTAACCATCCCTTGGCGTTCAGACATATGTTAATGAAGGTGTTAGAATGGAGTGCCTTTATTTGGGCCCGAGATCTTCCGGGCATCCCCAAGTTGTTAGCTTTCCCCATAATCGATCCGTATCAATGCTGTCAAAAGCCTTTCGGAAATCAAAAAAGGCCAAGTCCAGCTTTCCGTTGGTCCTGCCATTGCTGCTTTTTCATTGTTGTGGGTGATCCAGCGGTGAGAAGACCTGTAGATCTAGACCCATCAAGAGTGGAGAGAGTGGTCTCTGAATAATTTGGACCATTTCACAACCACTTAGACCCTTGATCTGTAGTGGAGAAGAAGACACCAGTCAGTGCACTATTCCAGGTAGTAGAACTGGGGTTGAACAGCAAACTAAAATCTGCCAATTAAAATTAGGAGGACAGAGAAGAGAAAATGTGATGTTCAATGTAGTCTGTTATTATAAAACGTGTCAAATATTTTTTGAAACTACAATTATAGAGAAAAATCTGAACATTGTTAACTTAACAATTTGCTCAGACATAACAGAACCTCATAATGAGCGTTCTGGACATCATGTCTCCATTTTCATATCGAGCAGTTACTGTTACCACATGGGCAAATGTGCGCATCTCCCTGCGATTAGGGGTTTACTTCCTAGTGGTGATAAAATGGTATGTTTTCCTTTTCCAAATTTTAAAAGAAACTTTGGTATGCCTGTTTTGTGGATTGAAATGCACTGAGTAGTACAGCAGATGTTGCCCCCACTGAACTATGCTTGATAGAACACAGAACGATCACTTATTACACATTATATATTAAAAAGAGACTGGTAAGGTAAAGAAACATCTGATTACCATCTCTGGAGCACTCCTGTCAATTGTGGGTCCTTAACTTGAAGGGATGTGCAAGCCCATGCCTTAAAGTCAATTTCATGTTTACTGTTGGTCAGGTTTTAGCATTTCTATTCCCACCTTTTGAGTGCAGGTAAAAATGGCAAGAATCCTTCCAATGTGTTTGACCTCATAATCATTCAGCATTTTCTCAATGAACTGTTTCTTCGGAGTATGACAGGGGTTAAATACCACCTACGTGATAATCAAGCATGTGGTAGAAGCAGTTCATATTTCAGCACCTAATATTAACTTTATCATAAGACTCATAATGAGGACCCAAGTGTTTTTAGAGTAAGCACCAAATTGAGTAAAAACTATTGGGGTGTTGTGGCCTGCTGCTGGCAAATGACTGCTTAACCGCAGAGCTCCTTACCAACATAGACTTCCCCCAGGTTGCTGTCCCTCCAGAAGCATTGATCCACAAAAAACATTTGCATCTGTGGGAATGCAAAAGCCTGGAGAACAGAATGGTGCTGGCATCCTGATCCGGGGGGTGAGGGGGCTGGAAGACTTAAACTAGGAGGCAAAAACAGACCCAGTGAGTGTGGCCATCAGTAGAGAAAATGGCAGGTGGAACTCGTCTGAGGGGACAGCAGAGAGTGAGGAGCAGGGCACGATGCCAGCGGTGTAACAAGGGAATGTTGTGGAGGCTGGAGAGAGAGCTAAATATAGGGACATTGAAGACCTGAACATACGCAGTGAGAGGCAGTGAGTCGATCGTTAAAACGGCTGCAAATGAAGCAAGACCGGAGAGCGAGCAGCAGCCCCGGGAAGACAGAGAGAGGAGAGGTGGCTACTATGGTGTGACAGGAGCCCCCTTACAGTGCAGAGATAACCTGGTGGGTGAGCCCGGCAGATCACTGGCTCCCCGCAGATCACTGGCGTCCGGATAAGAGCAGAGGTGAATAGTGGATGCCCAATAAGGAAGGGTGCCAGAGGGTGAGTGCAGTGAGAGGATCGCACGGGATGAAGAGAGAGCGGGCACCCAGCACCAGTGCCATTAGGCGGGTGGCCTTTGGTGCCCCACTGGGATGAGCATGCCCACTAGATGAGCGCTCAGGGTGAATGGTTGATTCTTTGATTACTGTATCATACTCTGAGAAGTACCTATATCCAAGCGTAGCTTCACTCAAAAAATGAATATAAAGGGACACAAGTTCTGAACCATACCAATGACTAAAGGGAGCCCAGGCTACAACCAATGTCTGCTCTCTGTGTACTGCTGCCGGGACAGTGATGACATGCATTGCATGCAAAATAGTGGAATTATTAACAGCCTTCTCTCTTAGTTGAAGAAAGGTGAATAGACAAGAGGCAGTACTGTCGGCAGACTGTCTCTTACTAGAAGCAGACATATTGCACACCGGCAATAACCCCAAGTCTGTTGGGGGAAGACAGAGTCTCCTTGTGCAGGATCATTGCAGGACCAATATACCAAGGCTGCAGGAGGTGTCAGGGGATGAAGCAACTACCAGGAGGAAGGAAGAAAGGGCCCAGAAGAGGGACAACATAGGAGAGCTGATTGAGCTGTCACAAAACTAAGTCAAATGGATCTTGGGGGAGCATGCTGCTGACGGGGGCCAGTTTGGAGAGTATAGGGTCGGGGAGAGAACCTCTCAGGTGGCACAAAATGACTGGCGGTAGAGAATACTGTGCACTCAGGAGGTTCTTTGAAGAGATATATGGCCTTCATGCAGGCAGAGATTGATTTGCCTACGTTAGACCTGATTCCCAGCAGTTTGTGAAGCTCAATGAGGCCATTGTGGATACTGAAGCCAGGGTGAGAGACATGCATACTGAGGTGCTGGCAGTGAAAAGTGAGCAAACTGGGGAATAGGATGATGCAAGTGAAAGAGAGAGTGGTGCGAGTTGAAGAGGTGCCTAACAAGATATTTGCACTTCAAGAACAACTGAAGGAAGTGAAGGTAGCACGTAATGAGATGGAGGACAGTAGAAGAAGGTATAATGTGCACTTCTTCAGCTTCCCAGGGAAAGTGGAGGAAGATTATCCAGTGAAATTTTTACCATTCATCATAAAACTGGAGCTCAACATGCCCTTGCAGATCCAGAGAGTGCACATGGTCAGGAGGCAGAATGGAAGCAATGTTAAGAAACCCATACCCCTCATTGCATGCTTCCCAAGGTACCATCAGGTGCAACAGATACTAGCACTAGACAAGAAAGGGAGCCCTACGATTTGGGAGGGCCACAAAATATACATGTCAGTTGATTATTCCATTGAGACCATGAAGACCAGAAAATAAATTCTAGTGCATAGACCACAATTGAAAAAGCTGGACATAAGATACAGACTGCTTAACTCAGCTACAATGCTAATAACAAAGGGGCACAAGATGCTGGAATTCAGAGAGCCATAGACGCTGTGGGAATGTATACAGGAGCAGTTACCAACATGGATGGACACTCCTCATCCGGAGCGCAGTGAAGAGGCAAGGCATAGCATGAGCACCTGTGAAGACTCGCAAAATGGGAGGAAATGCTGGGCACCAGACAGACTGTCAGCATGCAGGAAGAAATGAATAGCTGACAGACCGACAATGCAAAACATGCCCGGAGAGGAGAGGCAAAGGGGGAAGCCCTGGTCTCAGATAAAGTCTCTCTCCTGAATGGGCCTAAGAGGAGGAGAAACAGAGCGATAGGCAGTCAGATGGCAAGTGCTGGTAGAGGGACAGAACATGTGGATCTGGTGTGTATACGCAAGAATGACAACAAACTGGAGATGAGATGGATATTCTGTTTGGGCAGCGGGAGGGGGAATGAGGAGCAAGCATAGCATGCCTCAGAGGAAAAAGAAGTAGGGGGTGTTCTACGGGTGCTATAATGGAAGATCTATGGCACCACCACCGAGGGGAGGGCAGGTGTTAGGAGGGGGTTGTGAGTCCCCCATGTTTTTGTTTTAATGTGCATAGTTTCTTGGCAAAACGTGTAATGCTCAACAATAACAGGAACCGGCTTTGGGGGCTCACATGGGTAGAAATAACAGAGGTCTGGAAGGGGCCAATGAGGATCTCAGTGGCCAGCCCCAGTGAACTACACAAGTGTACAGTCATGGACGGGAGTGCCAGCAGCCAAATAAGCAGGGGGCACAATGCCGAATTGAGCAGTGAATGTAATCTTGCTGAAGATCAACTGCCTTAACCATTATGTCAAGTGTACAATGGTGCTGCAGTATTCAAACTAAAATGGGGCCAATGTGGCACTAATACAGGAGACTCATCTGGTCAAGGCTGAGGCAGAAAAGCTGCATAGGCAACGGGTGGGGAAAGTATATCACACATGTTGGGATAAAGGGAATACATGTGTGGTTGCCATTCAGATTAGGAAGTCACTACATACTAGGGTTGGCAAGTTGTGTGGAAATGGAAAGGGCAGACTGGTAGCGGTCAAGGTTCATGTAGGGGACAACACACTGGTATTTGGTTTGATATGTCCACCCTCAGCGAATAAGCAGCCCTTTTTCTCATATCTCGCTAGGACATTGAATGAGATGCCCAACATTTATATTTTACTGGTGGGACTGGAACCTGAACTCTGGACCCTTTCATAGATAAGTCAGTTAAACACATAGATGGGCTGAGAAAGGAAAGGGAAATTCTAAAACAGATTATTGCTGATCATGGGCTGATAGATGCATGGAGGCTAATAAACCCAGCCTCCAGAGAGTACAACTTTACATCATGTGTCTATGGCACACAATCGAGGATAGACCTTTTCTTGGTGTCAAGGAGAGTGGTGCCTCAGCTAGTCATATGAGCCCTAGACACCGTGCAAAAACACCAAGGCTCCAAAAGGTGGAGATTAAATGGGCACATTTTATGTCGGGCGAAATTTGTACTTCCAGGGGGCCCTGATCCAGAAGGGGGCCAGGAAGAACAAAGCAGATAAGGAGAACGTGTTGACCCTAAGGAGAGAGGTAAGAGAATTAACACAGCAATAAGAGAAGAACCCCAGGGCAGATGTTCTATTAGTGCTTAGGAGGGAAAAGTACAGAGTAAATAAATACTTCACACAGAAAGCAGAGTACTCGCTTTTTGGGCTATGGCCCCCCTACTATGAATAGGGGGAAAAAGCAGGGCGATTACTGGCGGCCCAGCTTTATAAGAAGGAGGAGCAAAGGGTGATCACAATGATCAAATTCAAAGACACTAGAGGCAGTTGCACAAGCTGAGGAGATCCTGCAGGAATTCCATGCTTTCTACACAGCCCCGTACATGGTGGAAGCAGCTGATGGCTTGACAGCAGAGCAGCAGTTCTTAGAACCCCTGCCAATTCTGTGCCTAGATCTGGAGGACCAGTTGATGTTTGGGAGCATGATATGAGTGGAAGAAGTGTGGGAATGTATTGCTGGTACGAGCAGCAGGAGATTGTCGGAGAAGGATGGCCTGCCGGTGGAGTTTACCAAGGTGGGGGCGCAGAATTGCTGCCAGGTTGGCTGAGGTGTTTAATGAGGCGATAACACCAGGGGAGCTCTAGACAAAGTTTATTGAGGTGCTAATAACAGTGATCCTGAAACCTGGCAGGGACCTGCTTTTCTGCAGCAATTACTGACCGATTTCGCTGATTATCGCGGTTATCAATATTTTTGCTAAAGTCTTAGCAACAAGGCTGAAGAAAGTAATCCCAAAGATGATGCACGAGACACAAGTGGGGATTGTCCCTTGGCAGGTCGGAGAGGGATAACATGCAGCTATTGATGCCCTTGTTATGGAAAGAAAGGGGAGGGACGGAGCCTAGAATAGACTACTTGCTTGGTGCTGAGATAGCATTTGATTGGGTGGAGTGGGAATACTTGTTCAGGATGATGGACCACTTTGGGTTAGGGCATGGGTTTGCCATGATGGTCTGACCCATAGACAAATGCCCCGATGCTAGAGTTAGGGGGAATGGTTCGGAATAATAGACGTTTTGCATCAGCAGACGAATGAGGCAGGGGTGCCCGCTATCCCCCCTATTATTTATTTTGGTGCTGGAGCCGCAATCCATGGCTATAAGATTAAATATGGGCATTATGGTAATAGAAACACTGGTATGGGACAGAAGGGACTTTTATATGCAGATGATATCATGCTGAAACTGATGGATCTGGACTACGTGGTGAAGGAGCTGATGCGGACAATTGGCACTTTCTCCTCAAACTTAAGATATACAAATAAACTGGGAAAAGTGCAATGCTATGCCTCTGAATGATAGAACTTCCAAAAATTGTGTAAAGGAGACCCAGTTGTGGTGGGTACAAGAGCATTTAAAATACTTAGGCATATGCTTAAACAAGGGCCTGGCCAATCTGATCAGGGACAACCTGCAACTAGCATGGAGGAAGGCGCAAAAGGAGTTCAAAAGGTAGGCGTCACTGAACCTGTCCATTTGAGGGCAGACACATGTAGTTAAAATGGTAAGGGCCACCCGGCTGAACTACATATTTGGCATGCTGTCGCTGGAAGTACTGACACTACTGATGAAGAAAATAATGCAGGGCATCAAGTCCTTTGTCTGGGAAAGTTGGAGACCACGATGGAAAAGAGTCACACTGTATGAGTTAGTGAGAACAGGGGACTAAGGTTACGTCAAATGGATGTATGCTACAATGCTCAACAACTATCTCAAGTGGCAGAATACTTATGGGTGAGGCCCACAAGCTGGCATGGGTGATATGGGAGCAGACAACCTAGTGAAAGGAGGGTCTTTGGGTCATATTCGCAGTGGAGGGGAGAGACAAGTGTGAAAAAACAGAGGGTGTTTCACAACCTTCCCCGGGGATCACGTACTGAGGTGGCCAGGAAAAGGCCATCGCTTTTGGATCCCGTTCCTGGGGGTGGACAAGCAAAGGAGGATAACCAGGATTAGGGTCCTTGGGGAGTGGGGGAGAAGCACCCAGTGGTGAGACATGGTATCCCCATTGTTCCAAAACTCATCTAATCCATCTAACCCCTATCCCTGCTTATTTTATGGGAAACTACAACTCCCATCAATCCACCCCACTTTATCTTGACAGTAGTACTGCTACACAGAAGATGAGGAATGAGGTCTGATGGATTGCCCCCACTGACTTGCATTGGTTCTGTCCCTGTAATCAGGCTAGGTAGAGTCAGGCATGTAGTTATAACAATGTACACCTGACACTTATTAACACTCACTGTGAGGATAAAAGGTGGCTCACAAAGGAACACCTTGAGTGAGGCAGGGTATGGAAGGAAAAGCTCTTTCGAGTCTGATGCGAACCAGGTTGTGGAAGCTGGAAGGCCAATGGGCTTATCAGCAGTTAAAAGGATCAAGAGAAAGCCAGGCGAGAATGCCATGCTTTCGGGAAGCCGTAAGCATTTGAAGAGTGAAACCAAGTGAGCGGAGAAAGAAACCTTCAAGTTGCCAGAAAGATGTCTGTGACCCTCCCGGGTGAACGGGGGAGTTGGGCAGGAGCAGAGGAGGCGTTGGTAACGCCCTTGAGCTAGATGAGTAAGAAGAAAGAAATCGACTTAACACAACCTGTGAGTTATCAGAGGCAACAAAAGTCTGTTTTGTGTTAAAAGGATAATGAGCATAGTTTGAAAGTTGAAGGTTGTGTCTGTGCCAATAAAACACAAATGGAAAAGACAATTGTTGAAGGGAAAGGATGCAAAGTAACAGAGTGGTCTTGTGAGGTACATTCAAAAGTATCTTTGAAATGTTATGAGTTGAAAGGTATTACAGCGGAAATCAAAGGAAAGAAAGTAACCGTGATAAGGAAAAATGGTTTAATAAGAGGAAATTGAAATATGTGAACAATGAATATGCCAAGAGGGCAAAGAATTAGAACTTTTGGAAAAGGCCAAGAGGGCAAATTAAGAGAATATGAACTACAAGTAACTAAAAAGAATAAGAACTACAAGTACCAAGAGACATTGTGGGAAAAGAAATACCAAGAGGTATTAGCCTTGCATATGAACTTTGAAAAAGCCAGGAGAGCAAACCTTAATAGAATAAGAACTATAAGTACGAAGAGGCATTCGTGCTGCACGCTGAGGAGATTTGTGAATTGAAAAATTGTTGAAAGAGAGGTTGAAGAGTTCATACAGAGGTTTATGTAGATTCCTTGCAGTTTCAAAAGTCTTTGACATTGAAAAGATATCTTAGAAAAACCTGGGGAAGGGAACCCCGACGAAGAAGAGACAGGCTGAGAAAAGCCTGTGCAGAACTGCGTGAAAAACTGATTGAGAAACTGGCTCACGCCCAGCAAAGGGAAGCTTGTGCAAACTGTGAGAAATTGAGAAAGTAAATGTGAGTATTGATGACAAGGAAGTGATTGAACTAACAGACTTTTGAAGCCTAAGACTGTACTGTTGAATTGCACCAGTAAGCCGGGAAGGAAGTTGTTACTGAAGTCATTCTGACATTTCTTTTGAGACACTATTTTCGTTTTATATTCCCTTAACACGTTTGTCATGTTAAGAAAGAGGGCATGGTTAGGTTTTCTTAGTATAGGCCCTTTTTATTTTGATCAGAGTGACTTGGACATGTTTTCTACTTGTTTAATGGTCGAGACTACTTCCATTTTAGAGCTAGTTCCAGCAAGGAATTCTACCAACCCAACTAAAATATTAAATAAAGGTTTTCGAAACTTGTAGCCATTGTGTCTGTGTCTACTGCTCGATATTATGCCTTTCTTACACAGGGCACACCCAGTACTCAGCACAAATATACCAATACTCAGAATAAGCATCTTAGCATGGGAAAGAGCCCATGCATGGCTCAAGTTAGATGGATACTGCCATCTGGAGGCAGATGAAGGCATAAGGCTAGTGAGAGACAATTTGGCAGGAAACTGTTGCATGACATTTTGGCAACTTCCAAGTAAATGGAAGTTTGGGGCGGCAGAGGAGTGGAGACACGGACAGATGATACACTGCATGCAGAGGATCATTAGAGAGCACCAAGGGGAGATTGGTAGCTCGTCGATCATGACCCTGTTAGGGAAGTGGAGCTGGGGCAAGGGCCTTGTGAGCAGGCTTTACACTGAGATAAAGGATTTGCTGTACACAAGCAGTAACAGAAAAGGAATCATGGACAAATGGCAGATGTTTCTAGGGGAGCAGTTCTCAGAGGATGCAATTCACAGTATCTTCCATAATTTTGAGAAAGTGGTTACGGAGGGACTAAAACTAATGGACTATAAGATATTACATGGTTGGTACTCGATGCTGGAAAAGCTTGGTGCTGCCTGACTCACGCAGTATGATAGGTGCTGGAGGTGCGGGGAAAGCGAGGGGGACCTAGGGCACCTCTTATGGTGCCGCCCAAAGGTGCAGGGATACTGGGTAACCATGTGGATGGTGATACAGAATACTCTAGGGTGGGAGTCGAGAAGAACCCAAGATTATGCATTTTACAAAATATGCTGCAGGTGCTGACCATAGCCAGAGCAACGAGAAATGGCCAAGTACAACGCTGATGGTGACAAAACAGATGATTCTCCGACTCTAGGAATCAGACACAGTCCTGCCAGTGAATTCATGGAAACAGGAAATGCTTAAAGTAGCCACGTATGAGCGGTTGATCTATAGGGCAAGAGACAAGGAGGCACACTTTCAGTTAGCCTGAGAGATGTTTCTACAAGGTAACTGAGTGACACGGGAGGGGCGCGAGGCAAGGGAACCAAATGGTGTTGATGGTAGATAGGAGTAGTTACTGAGATCCATAATTGAGGGCATGCTGGGTGGGCGCAAATAGTAGATTACTGAGAGATCACTCTATTGAGCAGAGGTTACAGGTTCGGTTTCTATATAGGTTGTTTATGAATGTTGGGAGTGCATTATTACTATTATGGTTATCACCCACACAGAATGACCTAGGCGAGTAAAGTAAGGGCAATTACGGTATAGGAAGAGGTTTGTCAAGTGAGATGATACTCACCTGGGAAGAGCGTACAGGGAGGATTGGGGACAGGGAGGCTGCTTGCTCCCTACCAAATGGAGTCCAGGGGAGGGGCGAGAGGAGAGGCAGTAATGGCAGGCGGCAAAGGGAATGGATTCTAGCATAGAGAATGGTAGTAGCAAGAAATTCATATTGCAGGTGTGGTGATCAAATACGAGTGAGGGAGCACATTTGGGGTTGTGATGAATTATGCAGACTATGTGATACTGCCTTATATTGAAAGACATTAATTCAAATCTGAGTCAAATTCAATGTATCAATTTTTACTCACATTAATTAACTCACAATGCATTGATTTTTGAAACTGTACAGATACAGAATCTATTCGTGAAGGCGACAGAAGGACATGCAACTAGACAATATTTTCATTGTTACTGATTATAGTGCTTGCATCAGTAGTGTTTGAGACAATCATCAAAATCTCTATATGTGATTACAAATTGTATAAAGGGAAGTAGGGAGGCATTGTGAGGTCTCTTGGAGGATACAGACAACTTTGGGCATGCATATACTTCCACTCAGTGGGCTTCATCACAGAAATAAAACATGATTTTTTCTTAAATAGAAATCAGTTGTTTTCACTTAGCCTATCTTTGCCTGAAGCAAGAAAAGGTGATTGTATGTCCGTGAGCAGTTAAATCATCTGTGCCACTATGGAACCAGTGACTGGTTTGTTTATGTGTCCGCAAAAAAAAGAGCAACTCTCAAGTTAATCATTGTTGCTGTCTACTGCTGTATGAACTAACCAAATGCTATTCTAATCATCATCACAGTGCTTTCTGTTGAAATAAACATGTGTGTCAGATTAAGCACAGTCAATATGTAATGATAATTTATACGGCAGACCGATGCCATTTGTATAGTCTTCAGGTGCTCAAGTGGCACTGTAAGAAATGTGGATAGGGTTGGTTAGTGGGGGAGAGAGGAATAGGATAGAGTGTGTGCTCATATGTTGATACGTGCAGAACCAGGAGGAACCGGCACCTGTGTGTGTGAGCTTTCTGGTGTGCTTTGTTATGTGCACTGGGCTTGTGTCCAGTGTCTGAGTTGTTTGTTGTTCGCAGGTATTCGGTTTTTGCTATGATTAGACAGCTGTGCAAGGTTTGGAAGTTTCGTGGCGGGTTGTTTCACTAGCCTTCTGTGTGTATGTACTGCATGAGAGGTATGAGGCTGTGGAGAAGAAAAGGGGGGTGGTTAGTTGGTTTCTGGTGATCTATGGATGTTGGTTAGTTTTATTGTCACTTCTTCATTCTGTATTGTCCTGTGTGTGTTTTGACCCTGGTGCATGGATTGCAGAGTGCCGGTCTAAACTAAATATAGACAAATAAATAAGTGCACTTCTAGTGTGACTAAATTCCAAAGCAGCGCGCACCAACTCAGTACAATTCTCAGGTCAGAGTTAAAAGGCCAGATTGAGATAGCTAGAGTCAAGAAAGCAAATGGTTTGGCCTTCCACATAATTTTTTTTATTTTTTTTATTGTGCATATACTCAACATTTTGACATTTTACACAAGCAAAAATCACATAATATAGATTAAAACACTTAACACATTAACATAACAAATAATCCTTCCATCCAAACAAACGGAACATAGAATTTGCCAATACTCAGAATTAAAATATTTAAAACAAAAGGAGAAATAAATTAATTTCATCTTAGAAAGTTTTCTGCATTTCTTCTACAAATTCAAATTTAACTAAGCCGGGTACCAAGTAGTTTTAGTTTTTTTAATAAGACTTTCACTTCCGAAGTAAGGAAGGTTTCATGCCCCTGACTCAGCCTCTGCCAGAACCACTTTGAATTTAGCATTCTAGGATCATGCACAAATCTTTGGAGCCTCTTCTGTATAATACACCATGTTCGTGAGCATTCTGATAACAAATGAGCAGCTGTTTGTTTTACCCCCTCTTCACAGATATTACATATATTTGATGGAAAGGAAATCAGATCTCTAATATGTTGTATTTCCAAGCTTAATACCCGATTTAGCCAAAATCTTAAAAACTCCATTCTGGCCCTTGGATTTAAACCTTTCTGTAAATAAACTGGAATAGTTCCTCTAGGCATATCATAATACGACCAAGAGGAGAGGAAGATATTTTTGCCTCTCTCATCCTTGTTATTGTAGGTAATTCTTTAGCTTTTGGATTTTGAATTAGAATTTCGGTTGAGCTTTCAGATAGCTCTAATATTTTATTGCATTTGACAGACAAAATCTTTAGAAACGGGTTATTATTCAGTTTCAGTTGTTGGGCTACGTCTTCATATAAAGACTTATTTGGCGGCTCCAGAATAAGCCTATATAGGCTTAGCCACTTCCACTCCAAAATCGACAACAAAGAACCAAAGAACCATATCGGACAAATGCAATAGGAATTGAGGTTGGCAAAACCAATACATCCTTCCAGAGCTTCCCTTCAAATCTATCCCAATTAGCATTGAAAGCCTATAGATTAGTTTCCAGATCGTTTGTGGCAGATGGAACCACCTTCCCCACAAAATATTTTATTGGGGCAGCACTGAGAATCAACAGTGCTTAGAGTAGATTCTCTTCATTTCAGCTCCCAGCTTTCTCAACCTAGACTCAAAAATTGATAGAAAATTAGCCTGATTAGGATAAGCCACAATCTGGGAGCCCAAATATGTCACTTCCTTAACAATGAGGATAGTTGAATTATTTAAAGACCAAACATAAGATGTAATTAGATTCTGTGGATGTTTAAAGATCACAATATTCGACCTGTCAGGGTTAATTCTCAGGTCATTCAGGGCTGCATATTCAACTAATGCACTTACTAGTCTCCCTAAGCCGACTTGAGAGTGGTCCATGACCACAATTTCATCGGCATATTCCAGCCAATTAACATTTCCAATTCCAAGTTTCGGTGCCACCAAACCCTTACCCGCCAGCCATTCCCCTAGATCTGCCATGAACAAAATAAAGAAAAAAAAAGCCAACAGGCAGCCTTGACAAACTCCCCTCTGAGTAACAACTGGCCTAGAGAGCAGCCCTGATTGTGCCAGCCTTACTCTTAGCACTGAACATTTATGTAGATAAATCAGAATATTCAGTAAACAGTCTGGTAAAACCCACTTTTTTAATTTTCACCATTATCTGGTCGTGTTTATGGAGTCAAAGGCCTGAGATAGATCCACCCATGTACAAAAGAGCGGAGAACTAGCCTTTACCCAAGCGGTAGAAGTAATTGTCATGATCTCTGCTTCCAAAAGGTCAGGACTTACCCAACTCCCTTGGAAGCAGACCCATAACCCAGGTTCCGAATGCCAACCAGTCCCAATTGGGACCTTTTGGACCCTGTCCTGGCGCCAGTGGCACCAGGCTCATAAATATGCCCAGTCCCAGCGCTGGAAGCGCCGGGCTCATAATGCTTGGGTGGACTTACCTGCAGCAGACCATGCTGCTTACTTACCTGCCAGTTGAGCCTCTAATCCTCTTCTGTTTGGGACTACTTTTCCTGTTGGGTGGGGCAGGAGCCACTCCCTAGGTTCAGAACACTGGAACTCTTCTGGAAAACAGGAACTCTTTTCTTACCTAGGCGAGGCTGTGGAAGGAGACACCTAAGCACTACAGGAGGCTATTTAAACCACACCCGATGGATGAATCTTGCTTTGCGTTATTCTGCATCCTCTGCAGCAGAACGCTCATCGTGTCTTCTGCATCTGATCCTGGGCCTAAGGGAAAAAGGCTTACCATCCTGAATCCAGTCTTCAGCAACACCTATAAAGACAAGAAAGAACAGGTTAGCATTACGGTCTTCAGTGACAGCGCTTCTCTTACCTGGTCCATCGGCTGTCACCAACGCCTCGCGCTGCATTCCGGCATCTGAAAGACAAAGGCTTACCTACTCTTCGCGTGCTCCGGAGGTCTTCGCACTGCATTCCGGCATCTGAAAGACAAAAGCTTACTAACTCTTCGCACGCTCCGGAGGCCTTCGGCGCTGCATCCCGCATCTGAAAGACAAAAGAAGGTGCGTTTAAAGACATTGGGTAACTTTATTACTCACGTGCCATTACTCCTTCCCACGCCGAACCCAGTGGGTGTTCCGGCACCCTTCAGCAGCTCCGAACTTGTACCTGCAAGATAAAAGGACAGTTAGTGCGCATCGTGAAGCAGGCAACAAGCGCTTACTTACGTGCTTCCAGGCGCTTCTATTCCTCACACGGGTTCCATCCTCAACTCACTTCAGCCCGTCATCCGCCATCGCCGGAACCCTGCAAAACAAGAGACATCATTACAAAAGACTTTTAAAGACATTTGAAATACTCGGAACTTACCGTTCGTGCAGTAAACGACGGACAGCAGTCCTCTGAGGTCAAGAGGCATGCACCCTTATCCAGTGAAGAAACTGGTTACGGCACCCTGCCCCGAGGCAGATGGAGAGCTCGGCGTTCACTTACCTAAGGTGAGAGCGTTAACCTTTGGGGTTCTACAGGAGAAGAGAAGGGGAAGAAGATAGAGACACCCAATAACCCCAGTTCATTAATCCCATATTTTCTATCTGCAGACATTTTACTCTTCGAGTCAGACATACAGTGCACAGAGGTCCAGCCCAAAGAGCCAACCGTGTGTTACACATCACCTTTGAAGATACGGTATTCGCCCAGTCAAGACCGGTGCCTCTGCGGGAATCAGGTGAGCGTTACAGAACGCAAAGCCTACCGCAAAACTCCCGCCCAGGCGCTATGGAAACCTCGGATACCGACCAGCTAGCCCAGGTACTTGGGGAACTAAGAGCAGAAGTGCATGCAGCCCGTCAGGAAACAAACGCTCTAAAAAGGGAACTGATTATTTCCAAGGAGCGAACAGACGATCTCGCTAGACAATTGCTACAGTCACAAGCCGGACAGACCCCATTACCCGCATCAGGGGCAAATCTTCCTTCAACATCCTCTATGAATCCAGTGCAAATCAATTTACCTGGGAATGTACCTCTGGCTCCACCCGAACGATTTTCTGGTGACCCAAAGAGGTTTGCAGTATTTATTAATCAGTGCCGGTTGCATTTCTTATGCCGGCCAGCAGCCTTTCCAACTGATCAAGCTAAAGTAGCTTTCGTGCTTTCGTACCTTAGTGGCAATGCGGCAGACTGGTTGATCCCTCTAGTTAATCAAGATGATCCGGTTCTCCATGATTTTCAAGCTTTTCAGCTCAGTATGGAAAAACTGTTCGCAAGACATTCACAGGGGCAGGCCTTGGAAAATGAGCTTCTTTCGTTGCGACAGGGTAATCAAGACCTTTTGGCTTATATTGCGTCTTTCAACAGACTGATAGTGGAAACTCAATGGCCTGAGGACAAAAGGATTACGCTGTTTTATAGAGGTCTACGTGGAGAGCTCAAAGATGTGTTAGCCCAAGTAGTGAATCCCCCACAAGACTGTTCGGATTATATAGACTTAGTCGTTCAAATAGATCACAGACTGCAGAACAGGAAGGCCGATCGTTCCAAGTTTGATGCTCGAGTATTTTCCAAACCACCAACTCCTTCCAAAGGAGTAGACTCCGGGGAACCCATGCAAATAGGGGGCCTGAAAGGACCACTAACACAAAAGGAGCGGGAAAGGAGAAAACAGTTGCAATTATGCCTCTATTGCAGAAACTCAGGGCACTTTCTTCGAGACTGTCCGGTGAAACCAGCCAAGAAGGCAGTAGGAGCTGCAGTTACCAAGGTCACAAACTCTGAGCAGGGAAACGACCTCGCCCGACAAGAATAGAGGTCCTCTTGCCGAGCGTTAAAACCAGTTCCGTGACCTCGCATTTCGTGATACCTATGGTCCTCATTAGCCCTGATCATCCGGATCGATTACATGCGATTGAAGCTTACGTCGACAGCGGTGCCATCGGCAATTATGTGGATCATGAAATGGTTTTGAGGATGAATCTAACTCTTTGTCCCAAGGCTGTAAAGGACGTCATTACTACGGTGGATGGTACGGAGATAGCCTCCAGACCAGTAATGCATACCACTCAAGAAGTGACGCTAGTAAGTCAAGATGGACACCATGAGAAGATCGTGTTCGATGTGATCAAGGCCCCTCAGTTCCAGATTATTCTAGGAATACCTTGGTTAGAGAAACACAATCCTCAGATCGATTGGTGAGCAAGAACGGTTCAGTTTCCAGAATGTGTCTCTACTTGTCACCCGCCACCTGGTGTTGCACTGGCAGCAATTTCTTCGGAGACTCCCCAGTTACCTCCCGAATACCTAGAATTCCAAGATGTTTTCCGGAAGGATCAGGCTAACTCTCTACCTCCTCATAGGTCTTATGACTGCCAGATAGACCTGATACCTGGATCTACTCCTCCTTGTAGTAGAATTTATGCCCTCACCGAGCCTGAGAACCTTCACCTCTGACAATACCTGGATCAATACCTAGCAAATGGGTTTATTCGTCCTTCCAAGTCCCCTGCTTCTTCAGCTTTGTTCTTCGTTCCAAAAAAAGAAGGGGACCTTAGAACTTGTATAGATTATCGTGCCCTGAACCAGATCACCGTTAAGAATAGATATCCGTTACCTTTGATCCCTGAACTCCTGGACCAAGTCAGAAAAGCATGCATATATACAAAGCTGGATCTTAGAGGAGCCTACCACTTGGTACGAGTAAAAGAGGGCGATGAATGGAAGATGGCCTTCCGCACCAAGTATGGGCTATTTGAATATCAGGTCATGCCCTTCGGACTTTGCAATGCCCCGGCTGCCTTTCAATATTTTATGAACGATGTCCTCAGAGAGCTCATAGATGTGTGTGTTGTTGTTTACATTGACGACATCCTCGTTTATTCTTCATCGGAATATGAACATCGGAAACACGTGAAAATGGTCCTCGAGAGATTGCGTCAACACAAACTTTTCGCCAAGTTGGAAAAATGTGTTTTCAACGTGACTGAAGTTGAGTTCTTGGGATTCATATTATCACCTAGCGGAGTGCGTATGGATTCAAAGAAGGTCGATGCAATTCTCAAATGGCCATCACCATCCTCCGTAAAAGGTGTTCAAAGCATGTTAGGCTTCGCTAACTTTTACCGCAGGTTTATCCCCGAATTCTCTCGAATAGTCCAGCCCATCACCGCCTTGTTAAAGAAAAACAAACGTTTTGAATGGTCTACCGAGGCGGAGCAAGCTTTCCAGAATTTAAAGACTAAATTTATCTCTGCACCAATTTTAAAACATCCTCGCCCCGAACTCCCCTACATCGTTGAAACTGATGCTTCGAGCCTTGCCATGGGGGCAGTTCTATCACAAAAGGACCCAGTAACCAATCAGTTGCATTCCGTGGCACTTTGGTCCCGCAAATTCTCGCCTCCTGAAATCAATGACACTATTACTGATAGGGAACTTCTGGCTATCAAGTCTGCCTTTAAGGCTTGGCGGCATTATCTTCTGGGGGCCCGACACACCGTTACTGTGATTACGGATCACCGAAACCTGCAATATTTGAAAACCGCAAAAGCCCAATCCTCTAGACAACTCCGTTGGGCACTTTTCTTTGCCGAGTTTGACTTCATAATTACCTATCGACCTGGTACAAAAAACGGTAAAGCTGATGCCCTTTCTCGGATCGGAGTGGAAGAACACTTGATCAACCCTAAACCTGTACCTATCATTCCCGAACAAAGATTTCTGGGTGTAATCGCCACATAATCCATAGAGGAAGGTAAGGATAAAGCCAGGCAACTTGTAACTCCAGCAGACATACAGAATTGGCATCTGCAGGGAAAGGACTTTGCAGTGAAGGACAACTTATTGTATTTCCAAGAACGATTATATCTGCCCAGCACAGATTTACAGAAAAAGGTAATCTCTTGTTATCACGATTCCTTAATGGAAGGACATCCCGGTATGGCCAAAACCTCAGAAAAGATCAAGCGCTACTTCTGGTGGCCGTCTTGGAAAAAAGATATCAGAGACTTTATAATGTCCTGTGGAGTATGCGCCCAAAACAAGAGTCAAAAGGAAAAACCAGCCGGCCTCTTACGCCCTATTGACATCCCACCTCGCCCTTGGCATACACTTTCTATGGCCTTCATCACCGATCTACCTCCATGCTCCGGATACAATACGATCCTAGTAATCGTGGACTTATTCTCCAAGATGGCGCATTTCATTCCACTCAAAGGCTTGCCAACAGCAACAACTCTGGCCCGAGAATTTCTCGAAAACATCGTCCGACTGCACGGTTTTCCCTCAGTTCTAATTTCGGATCGAGGTAGTCAATTTATTTCTCATTTTTGGCGAAGTTGCTGTCGGTCGGCTCAAATTGATGTGAGACTATTGACCAGTCACCACCCTCAAACTGACGGACAAACCGAGAGGACCAATCAAACTCTGGAACAGTATTTACGCTGCATGCTGCAACAAACTGAAAAAACTTGGAAAGATATCCTTTGGATAGCCGAATATGCCTACAATAACTCTTTCTTCTATACGGCAGTCACCCTCGAACCTCGGAGTTGGATCCACTCCAAGATCTTGGAACACCAGCAGTAGACTACCTGCATTCTACAATCACCCAAGCCTTTAAGGAAGCCGTTTCTCACCTTCAAAGGGCTAAGGAACAATACAGGAAAGGAGCAGATCAACATCGGAAGGAAGCCCCCAATATCAAGTAGGAGATCAAGTCTGGTTATCCACCAAATATCTACCTCTAAAAGGACCACGCACATTCAACCCAAGATACCTTGGTCCCTATTCCATCACTACCATAGTAAACCCAGTAGCGGTCAAGTTGGACTTGCCCCCTCACATGAAGATACATCCGGTCTTCCACGCCTCTCTATTAAAACCCGTGCAACCTCAAACCCGACTAACTAAATCTCCAAAACCTATCCTAGTTGATGGAGAACTCGAGTTTGAAGTCAAAAGCATCCTGGACTCCAAGATCTCCAAATCTAAACTATTTTACCTAATTGACTGGAAAGGCTACGGCCCCCAAGAAAGATCCTGGGAACCTGCAGAATATGTCCACGCTCCTCGTCTAATCAAAAGATTCCATCGAACATTTCCTGACAAGCCCAAACCCCCGGAGAAGCCCGGTTTGGGAGGGGCCTTGAGGGGGGGTGCTGTCATGATCTCTGCTTCCAAAAGGTCAGGACTTACCCAACTCCCTTGGAAGCAGACCCATAACCCAGGTTCCGAGTGCCAACCAGTCCCAATTGGGACCTTTTGGACCCTGTCCTGGCACCAGTGGCACCAGGCTCATAAATATGCCCAGTCCCAGCGCTGGAAGCGCCGGGCTCATAATGCTTGGGTGGACCTACCTGCAGCAGACCATGCTGCTTACTTACCTGCCAGTTGAGCCTCTAATCCTCTTCTGTTTGGGACTAATTTTCCTGTTGGGTGGGGCAGGAGCCACTCCCTAGGTTCAGAACACTGGAACTCTTCTGGAAAGCAGGAACTCTTTTCTTACCTAGGCGAGGCTGTGGAAGGAGACATCTAAGCACTACAGGAGGCTATTTAAACCACACCCGATGGATGAATCTTGCTTTGCGTTATTCTGCATCCTCTGCAGCAGAACGCTCATCGTGTCTTCTGCATCTGATCCTGGGCCTAAGGGAAAAAGGCTTACCATCCTGAATCCAGTCTTCAGCAACACCTATAAAGACAAGAAAGAACAGGTTAGCATTACGGTCTTCAGTGACAGCGCTTCTCTTACCTGGTCCATCGGCTGTCACCAACGCCTCGCGCTGCATTCCGGCATCTGAAAGACAAAGGCTTACCTACTCTTCGCGTGCTCCGGAGGTCTTCGCACTGCATTCTGGCATCTGAAAGACAAAAGCTTACCAACTCTTCGCACGCTCCGGAGGCCTTCGGCGCTGCATCCCGCATCTGAAAAACAAAAGTAGGTGCGTTTAAAGACATTGGTTATCTTTATTAGTCACGTGCCATTACTCCTTCCCAAGCCGAACCCAGTGGGTATTCCGGCACCCTTCAGCAGCTCCGAACTTGTACCTGCAAGATAAAAGGACAGTTAGTGTGCATCGTGAAGCAGGCAACAAGCGCTTACTTACGTGCTTCCAGGCACTTCTATTCCTCACACAGGTTCCATCCTCAACTCACTTCAGCCCGTCATCCGCCATCGCTGGAACCCTCCAAAACAAGAGACATCATTACAAAAGACTTTTAAAGACATTTGAAATACTCGGAACTTACCGTTCGTGCAGTAAACGACAGACAGCAGTCCTCTGAGGTCAAGAGGCCTGCACCCTTATCCAATGAAGAAACTGGTTACGGCACCCTGCCCCGAGGCAGATGGAGAGCTCGGCGTTCACTTACCTAAGGTGAGAGCGTTAACCTTTGGGGTTCTACAGGAGAAGAGAAGGGGAAGAAGAGAGAGACACCCAATAACCCCAGTTCATTAATCCCATATTTTCTATCTGCAGACATCTTACTCTTCGAGTCAGACATACAGTGCACAGAGGTCCAGCCCAAAGAGCCAACCGTGTGTTACACATCACCTTTGAAGATACGGTATTCGCCCAGTCAAGACCGGCGCCTCTGCGGGAATCAGGTGAGCGTTACAGTAATACAGCCCAAGGTCAGTATATTTAGTATAGTAAATATACCTTTTCTGAAGCCCATCTGTTCCTTTGGGAGAATACCCTTCAAGGTTGCCCAACCCTCCAATTCCCTCAAGAGTAAACCACAAATGATTTTTTCATCCACATCTAGGAGTGATATAGAGCGGTAGTTATCCGCAATAGGCAGTCTCCCTTTGTATATATCAGGATAATTGCATTCCTCCAAGAGTCAGGGATCGTTTGTGACTCCAGTATATTATCAAAAAGGATCTTAAAAACTACAGCCCAGATCGTAGGGTTTTTCTTCAGGATGGAATTAGATAGGCCATGTGGTCCCGGGGCTCTTGAAATAGAGGATTTCCTTATTAGATGCATAATATCATCTATCTTAAACTCCATCAACCACTTGGTGTCATTCGAAGTATACAAATCTGAGGAATGAGCTTGGGCATAGATCTTAGAGAAGTGTCCCACACAGACTTTTTCTTCAATACACAATGTTTGCATAGTATCAGGCAAAACGTGTGCTGAGTTAGCGATAGTCCAAACATTTCTTGAGTTTCGCATAGAGACTGCTTTTAACATTTCTTCCCTGTCTCTCTAAGAAAGCATGAACCTAAGCAATCTAACCCAGTTTTAATAGGAATTATGTATCTGCTTTAGATTGGCAATGTGTTTCTTGTTATCCTTTATAGCTTTCTTGATTCTATATTTCTCAGGTCTCACTATTCTTTTTTCCTCATAAATTTAATTGTCAAAAAAATGTTTATTATTCTTAGAGGGGTTAACTTTCCGCGTTATGGGGGCATTCATACCCCAGAGAAATTTGATTAAAGCAGGCACGATGTGGAACAATCTTCCCCTCCCTATCAGGCTAGAACAGGAATAAACAAGCTTTCGGAAAAGAACTTAAGACACACCTCTTTAAATAAAACACTGCTTATGTGACACCTGCCCCCAAATAAAATTCCCAAGAAAAATTGTCCTGTGACTTCTGTTTGTTATTGTCCTAACAGTTTGCATGTTAGCACCCCAATGCTTCCAAGTTTTCGGCACTATACAAACAAATAAATAAATAAAATAAAGCTCTAGTGTGGTGAAGTTCAAACTCAACCAGTCTAACTCAGTACAATTCGAGTGTGGCTAAATTCAAAAGGTGTGGACACCAAATCAGGATGGTTCTAATATGATGTCCTATTCCTTCAGAAAAAAAAGCATCATGTGTGCCAAAGCCAGCTGCTGTGCATTTCCGCTTTCACTTTCAAATCAGTAACAGTGATAGTCTACTCCCTCACAAAAACAATATCTTCGTCATTGTATTATCCCTATTAAACAAGCCACATGTGTGTATCATTTCATCCAGAATACAACCCTCACACATGACGCCCTT
Source organism: Ambystoma mexicanum (assembly GCF_040938575.1). Lineage (NCBI taxonomy): Eukaryota > Metazoa > Chordata > Amphibia > Caudata > Ambystomatidae > Ambystoma > Ambystoma mexicanum. The sequence goes on along the minus strand of NC_090937.1, from coordinate 1,060,019,336 downwards.
CACTTGTTTCCTCAGTGCATGATCTAGCATGCCTACATTCAATATGTTTAAAGTTTGCCCGAACTAAATGATATTTTGTCCTTATGAAATTGGAAATGGCACAGAGAGTTTTCAGGTGTTTCTGTATTGCCATTGTTTACGTTTACAATGCATTTTAGATGCAGCCTTATGATAAAGATAATCCACATATAGGTTGAAGCATCCCGAGTCCCTTCTTCAGTTGTTTCATACACTATTCGAAGAGTTAAACTAAGTCAATAGTATTTTATTAAATCATTATGCTTGAATTGTAGTGGTAATGTTTGCCTGAGTTGACTAAACTAGAGCATGCATCACACGAGAGAGGCGTACTTCAAGCTTTCCCTTGTGCGTTTGGTCACATATACAATATATACATCCTGCAGCCTAAAACACTGGTAACAGCTGCATAGCATTCTAGATGCTATATTGGGATGAACGCAGTCATATGCATTGTGTCACAGAGCCAGGTGCCCAATTCAGGAAATATACAGCATGAAAATAGCTGTGTTTCTTTTTTTCCTCTGTTCTCAGACATTGATTAACGACATGGAGGCACTATGGCCTCTGGCCAGTCCGCACACCAGGAATACGGTATCAGTTAGCGACATATGTAGATATTGCTTTTGTGTCAGGCAAATAGGACTTCTTACACCCATAAATGTTTGGCAAGCAGGGTTTGTAACTGGTGTGAGCTTTATAAACTGGGTGACCTCTCATTCAATTGGGTCACAGTATTCGATCGAGCCAATATGTATTATTTGTAATGCACTCAATAAATAATACATTTCAAAGCAGTTAATTAGTTTTATTATATTTTGGTACATATTTTTATGAGTGTGTTAATTTTTTATGTTTCATGTGATTTCATGCTTTTCTATCCTGCAATTGTTATCCTATGCAAACTCACTGAGAAAAAGAGTCTTCTATTGGGGCAAAGGATTTATGTTTTATCGGGCAATATTCCAAATATGGGTGACAACTACAGTGTAGAAAAGTACCTAAAATGTTGGTAATGACAGCAACGTTTTTTCAGCTTTCCTTGTGACAGTGCACCTTGCACATTTACCTGCGGGCAGCACATTCAGCAGCCGCGTTAAGCTTTATTAATGGATTACAGCATAGATGATGAGTTAGCCAATACCTGCTGGATGAATAAAATCCCTCTCTGCCTCCACCAACATTATTGCATTACTGTACAAAATGCGATGCCCATTTCCGGCACAATCCAGATGTAAAGTGCTCAGCTGCTCTTGAGCTGGATGCGTGCTATAAGCAAGACAAATAAAAGGTGTCTCTTATTAACCAGCATCACCCACAGTACCATGTACCCTATACTCCTGTCTCTCTGTCTCTGACTGCTCTCATTAAAGTGGCATATTCACTCCTTTAATTTTACCCTTATGGCATCAACTTTCATAATGTCCATATACGTGTTCCTTAGTTCGTGGACTATTGTGGGCAAGGCACCATACAATTGTCCCCTACCCTCTGTTGCCAGCTGCTATCAGACCAGCACCTTCCATGTGTTGTCCAAATAAAGGGATTTGTACTATTGTAAACATTGCCCTGTGCCTAAAGACACACCAGTTGCCAATTGTTGACAGTGGTTGCCAAACAGCACCCTAAAGGATGTTTGGGGACTGCTTACAGCTGGAATCTATGGTCACACATGAATGTAGGTGGTAGGAGTTGAAGAAGAAGGGTGGCCTAAGAATTGAGCAGCTTCAGTCAGAAAAACAGTGATAAGGCAATGTCCATCAATGATAGACTGCAGGGCTTTTTCTGAGGCAGCGCCAATACTTTATTTCAGTGTACGTACAACAAATAATTAAAAGTTGTTGATCAATTAAAGACTATTTCAGTTCACTAAGAGAATGCCCCTACAGCACTTGATTTCCATGTACATACAATACCATATTAACAGTTGATAACCACAAGTCAGTGATTACAGCCAGTTGTTCTCTCAGGATGAGCAGGGACTGGTCAATCAGCAGGTTTATAGCAGCTGCCTACCAAAAAATGCCAATTCTCATGGGTATAAAGCAGAAGCAAACAGATGTGATAGCACACCAGAACCCATAGAAACAGTGCCTGACAATAAGGGTTTTCTTGTGCTTTTGTATGTGATATATCATTAGACATAAATGTGGTGGGTGGGCACAGCTATTATTTGCTTATGTTGTTTTTTTATTTCTTATATGGAGTTTTTGTTTATAAAGATTTGGGTGTAAACCCAATAAACAGTGCCTATGAGTCTGGCACACAAATACTGGAAAAGAAAACGACCAAGGCTCAATAGCCTTTGGTATGGGCTGCACGCCCTAAAATCCACTCTATTTTTCATATTAATTTTCATTCACGTTGTGATACTTTTTCCATAAACATGCATTTTGAGACATGTTTTCTGTTCTATGTTATCCAATGGAAGGCTTAGAATTTATTAATTAGATGTCTATGAGGATGTACCCATCGCCGATGCATTCCGGACTCAACAGTCATTCCTCAGGGTGTACATAAGGCATCTTGATTAAATCAATCAACCAACAGATAGAGTTGTTCATCCCCTAGAGATGTGATATTTATCATCCCCAACATTTTTAAAATAATCAAATTTTCATCAGTGCACATTTACAAAAGGTGTCGATCACCATAAAAATTGTAATTCATCATACACATAGAATGCACTAATCAATTATGTCATCATACACATAGAATGCACTAATCAATTATGTCAGTGTGTATTGGGCCACAAGACATACCCAACAAAAGACATCCGTGAACAACATAAGAGAAGAAAAAATAAAGCAGCGTTTCAATCATAAACCTTCTTGTGGTTGCACTAATACAATTAATACTTGTGGTTGTGTGCCGTGCGTGTGGTCCTTCTGAGTGAAACGCAGGCTATTCAGCGTGAGTTAGGGTCAGCGAGCATGCTTGTTCAGGCCATAGGTTCATTTCAATTTAATGTTAAAACTGCCCACATGGTCAGATTGCTAACTCTCCATCTGCTTCTCCGGGTAAATGTGAGTTACTGATGTGAGCGCATAGTAGTAACGGGCCGTGACTATTGATTTCCCAAGTCTAAGTCAACCTTAGCAACCATTGATTACATGCATAAATGTGCTTAGCCACGTGACCTGGAGTGTCTCCAAATGAGGATAATCTAACCTGTCAGACTCATCCAGAATCACATCTTAGCTCGAACTGTGACGGCCGTATGCCACGTTAACCTGCATTAATGTGATGCATTAATCAGTCATCATAGGACTCTGATTGCTGTACACAATTGTCCATTAGCTATATAAATGCTTACTGTGGCATGTTATTGTTTGATTCCTTGCTGCAACGCTAGAATGCAGGCTTTCAGGAATCGTGTTTAAATCAACCATGGCATTGCTAAAGCAGTACTTGTCATTGAGACACTTCTATCATTATACGGCACGTGTATAGCACAATCGAAACACTAGTTCAGACTGTCGGCCATCTTGGAATGCTAACTGAACAGAAGAATAGCTAACCTCACTGTCATTACGTGTGGTAGTTGGATACCGTCTGTCTCACCTGTTAGTCACAAGTAGCTTCTAGATCATTACAAATCTGATCTATGTGATTAATGTATATACATTTCTCTGCAACAATAATGAGATGTCCATAGGTATATCTTATCCTGAGATAACATGATGCTCCTCGAAGTGGTCATGAGCAAAAAAGCACCATGCTAATAATGTCGAGCTAACGTGCACTATGTAATAAGTAGAAAAAAGTGGTCCCTCGATGGTGTGTATCTGGTATGCAACATAAATGAAGTAATGAATAGACAAGGTCTGATACACTTGTGTTAGACCGTGGGGGTCATTCCGAGGTTGGAGGTAAGGGAAAAACAATGCCGGTAAAGGATTACCGGCATCCCTTACCGCTATGGGCTATTCTGACCAACCAGACCGCTACTTACGCCACCGTAAAGTATGATGCCGTAAATAGAGGTCTAGGGTCGCACGCGCGACACACCATGCCGATATTAGCGGCATGCCGTAAACTGGAGCTGATCCCAATTAATGCTGACATGCAAATAACGGCCTCCTGAAGCCCGAAAAGTACCTTACCGGCATGGAGTAAATACCGGCATCTCAGAGAAGGTGTTAAGAACCCTGAGCAGCGTTTCCAAGAGCCACAGGTGCACACAATCAGCACAGGTGGAGGCAATATAGTCTGGCACAGCACAAAAGGAGCACACCCACACACCACACCCCCTCCCACACCAAGATGATACCAATAGTAGTAGCATCAATGGAGCTGGAGGCCCTGCTTGCAAGGCAGCAACAACAACAACAGCAACAACAACAACCACAGCCCCCACCACAGAGGATACACAGGAGGAGAAGGAGGGTGAGACAGGCCCAGCATGCCCCACCAGTGCACCACCGTTACCACGCCGGCAGCCCCCAGTCCCTCGCATCAGAGCCAGTCCTTTCAACCTAACCCCTGAGCAGATCCACACCCTGTACCGGCTTGACCGTGACACCTTCACCACCGTAGTGGACCTGATACATGACGACATAGTGAGCCTCATAGAAATACGCACTGCCATCCCCCCTCTACTGAAGGTAGTGTCTGTGCTCCACTTCCTTGCCACAGGCACCTACCAGCACACAGTGGGGCACATGCATGGCATATTACAACCCTTATTTTCCCGGATACTGAACCAAGTGCTGGATGCCCTCCTCAAGCACACAATGGACTACATATCCCTACCACGGACTCCCCAGGAGATACCTGATAAAAGTTGCCTTCCATGCACTAGCAGGCATGCCAAATTGTGTAGGTGCCCTCGACTGCACCCATGTGGAGTTGGTGGCCCTGCATGCCATGGAGGTGGCGTATCGCAACCGCAAGCAATACCACTCCATCAACGTGCTTATGGTATGCAATGCGAGCAAGATCATCACACATTTGCTGTGCCCGATATCCAGGATCAACTCATGACGCTATATGGAGTGACATGCTGGATGAAGTGCCTGGCTGCTTGGTGAGTTGCCTGACTGGCCCATGGCAGTGCATCAGGGTTATGAGGTGGGGGCCTGAATACACCACCTGGGTGGGAAGGGGGGGAGATGCATACTCCACCTGGGTGGAAATGTTGACGCCAGTGCACGATGTGCACCTCACAGAACACTGTGCCCCAGAGCCAGTGAAACGGCACATGACTACCGAACCCCACAGTGATGAAGTAAGGCCGACACCTAACACTACATGACGAACAGGTGACCAGGCCACATGCCACAACACATGCACCACTCATTGGCGGCCCTCATACACCGTAAGGGCATCAAGCACTATGCACTGCATATGCACTATGTCGCTGCCTCCAGCATATCACCACACTGGAGAGTCATCCCTGGGAGTGCATTGAACTGAGCCCAACAGGGATACCACACCGTGTCACTGGTACTGCACACCCATAGGAGTGCTGTAAGTCACCATAGTATGGATCAGTGCAGAATGACGAATATGCTACTGACTACAGCCAACACTCCCTACTACCAAATCTCACAGAACACAGCACTTCAAGGATCTTACCCCAAGACTTCTTCATGCATATACGATGCATGTTGTACAAGATGTGAGTGCACACCATAAACCATCTTGAAGATGCTACCCCAGGAATGGGGTCAATGCATCCAGGGACATGTGCGTATGGACAGAAATCACCTGCTGCCATGTAAGACTAGTTCAGTTGTCTGTCTGAAACCCACAGAACAGGCACGAGGAGGCCTACGATCATTCCCATACCCATACACGTGTGGTGATTAAGCAGGCCTTTGGCCTGTTGAAGGCACGATTTCATTGCCTCAGCCGGTCGGGTGGGGCACCCATCTACAGCCATGAGAAGGTGTCCAAGATCCCCATGGCATGTGTAATGCTGCACAATATGTGCATCCGTCGGACCGTGCCCCTGCCCCCTGACATGAGACTGCTACCACCAGATGATGATGAAGGGTAGGAGGAGGAAGAAGGGGCAGGACAGCATCATGGTGCCAATGCACAGGAGAGACATGCCGTGTGGCAAGCATTGATTGGACAATATTACTGACACACAAGTCAGCAGAGGGTGTCATGACATGAGGACATAGGGCACTGGGTGTGGGGATACATGTACACTATGCACTGTCCGATATCAAAAGACACATGTGCAATGATGAATGTCCACACTGGTTTAACTTTGCAACACAAACGGTGTATTGAAATTGAAAATTCCTAAGTGAATAACTAACCCTCAACCACCCCACCCCACTCCCCCTCCCCCCCAACTCCCCCACACACCCTCACCCACCTTCTCCTCCCCCCAACTTCCCCACACACCCACACCACCCTCCACCTCCCCCCAACACCCCTCACCCTCCTACCCCTATCCCCCAACTCCCCAACACTAGTCCCATGGTGTCCATGTAGGCCACATGTGACTGGTAGGCAAGTTACTCCACGCTCCCAGGGCAAGGGGTAGCCATGTCCCGGCGGCACTGGGAACAGAGTGACCAACGCAGTGGGCTCGTCCATGTAGAGTTACTGGTTGACGGGGTGTCCTCATGCTCAGCCTGTTGTGAAGGACGTGCAGACTCCAGGGCATCAGCAATGTGTCCAAAACTGCTGCATTGCCCTTAATTCCTCCCACCACTCCTCCCTGCCCTGCCAATTGTCCTGCATCAGCTCGGTGATGAGGGCGGTGAGCTGCGCTGCACACTGCGCGTCAGTCGATGGTATGTCGTCCCTGCAGGGGATTGTGCTGCCATGACCTGCCAGGGCTTCGCCTGGGGGACTGGGCACAGGATTGGTTTGTTCCTGTGATGGTCCACGGGCACATTTGCCAGGTGTGTGTGGCTCGACCGAGTCGCTGCATGAGACCTGTGGGTAGGAGCTGGCCTCTGGGTTGTGGACGACTGAATATGTGTTCTCCTCTGCCGCTCCACAGGTGGAAAAGGGGCTGTCTACAGATTCCAGGGGGGCCGTGGCTGCCACCTCCCCAGCCACGCTTGACTTATCAGACCTTGGTGTTGCCGATGTTCTGGCGCCAATACAGGGAGGTGTGGGGTGGTGCACCCTCCATGGGCCTTGCAGGAGCCGGTGTTGTGCTTCCAGGTGTGCTCTTCCTGGCTGGGATGAGGCGGACCCTGCCTTTGCCCCTGTAGGTGGTGGGACAGCTGGTCTCGTGGTCCTCGCTGTCATGCTCACTGTCTGTGGGGGTAGACGAGAGGGACGGCATGAGTGATGATTTGAGAGCCAACTTTCATACATGGCTACATTCACATATTCAGTCATTTGGGGGTTATGGGCATTTGGGTATGCAACGGCACTACATTCAATTTATGGGTGGGATATGCATGCAGGTGTCGGTGTCACTCGTGTTGGCCGGGTACTGTGCTGACTAGCACACTGTCCACAACAGCTGCCCAGTGTGCCTCATGGGATGGGCCACTTGGTGCAGTATGTGTAATGTGCGTTAAGCCCTTGCACTTGGAACTTGCTTGGGTCGCAGTTGCTTCGGCATGAATTTAAGGGGGGCGGGGGGGGACATCATGCTGTGACTCCTTGGCCAAGCCTTTCAAGTGTATATCATGGCATTGGCATTGGCAGTGTTGACTTTGGACACTCACCTCCATCAGCGGACGACGGTGCCCCACACTCCATGTTGCCGACCCCTTCAATTGATTCTTGGCCGATCAAGCCGGCACATGTCTCCTCCCATGGCATCAGTTTGATGGGAGAACTTGGGCCCCCTCCAGTCTCCTGGACCTGGCTGCGGTTTGCCGAGTGGATGCTCCGCACCCTCAGCCGCAGGTCGTCCCACCGCTTGCGGCAGTCCTTGCGGGTGCGGGGGGTGCTGCCGACTGCGCTCACCCTCTGGGCCACTAGTGCCCAGATGTTTTTCTTCCTGAGCACTGGCTCTCTCCGCATGTCTCCGCTGAAGACGATGCCGGCATGCTCCTCGAGGGTGTCCACCATCATCTGCAATTCGTCGGGGCTGAAGCGCTGCTTGTGTAGCCGGTCTGCTCCCTTCTTGGGTGCTCTTGGCATTCCTGGTGCTTCTGTTAGGCTTTTCCACGGTTCACAATGGTCCAAGGGGTCCTGCCTGGTGAGGATGGCAATGGATTGTGTTTTTAAAGATGGCCGCCGCGCTCCTTCCCGTTCCTGTGCGATGACGATATGTCCGGTTCCGCTATTTAGCGGTGGCCGTAATTTACGCTATTTACGGCTACCGCTATTGCCGCTTTACTCTATGGCAGCAGTGTTATGTACGGTGCGCTTCATGCCGGGAAGGGCTTTTTGGGGCCCTTTTGCGACATGGCGCTAGGTACTTTACCGGCATGGCGCAAAGCTTGTGCCTGCGAAGTCATAATAGGCCGTTTTAGCAGTCTATTACCAGCTCGGACACAGTATTTGCTCCATGCCGGTAATGAGCGGTACTTACCTCCAAACTCAGAATGAGGGCCCATGTGTCTTTATGTTGTTGATGTGGTAACTCATATTCTCCCCCAATGGAAATGTAGTTCAATCATATCATCTATTAATCTATGCTTCATGGTCACTAAATCGGTGGTAGTTCTTGCCAAGTATGAACAGCAATGGGAAACCTTACCAGTGGATAAACGGTCATTTA